>NW_020185339.1:30666206-30696100 GCF_003031525.2 Neophocaena asiaeorientalis asiaeorientalis | reverse complement strand
GGGCAGAAACTGAGACACAGGTGTAGAAAACAAATGTATGGACACCAAGGGGGGAAAGCCGCGGGGGGGTGTGGGTGGTAGTGGTGGGGTGAATTGGGCGATTGGGATTGACATGTATACACAGATGTGTATAAAATTGATGACTAATATGAACCTGCTGTCTAAAAAAATAAATAAAATAAAATCCAAATTTTTAAATAAATAAATAAATAATAAATTTTTTAAAAATTAAAAATGAGTTTAGCAAAGTTACTAGAAACAATATTTTAAATTCTATATACTAGTTATTTAAAAATCAAATGAAAAGATACCATTTATAATAACTGCAAAAATATCAAATATCATAGAATAACTCTAACAAAGTATATGCAAAACCTGAGTGCAAAAAAACCCTATAAAACACTATTAAGACAAATAAAATAATATCTAAATAATTGATAGGAAATGCATTCATGAATTAGAGTAATCAAAATTGTAAAAAATAATATCAGATGGATCTATTTATTTAAAGCAAACCTCCTTTGATTGTTATTTTTATTATTACTATTATTATTAAACTTGACAAGCTGAAATTTAGTTAGCTATCCAAGGACCAAGAATCGTCAAGAAAATTTTTTAAGAAGAAAAACAAAGCCAGATTCCTGATTATCAAGACCATGAAACTACAGTTGTTAAGACACTGGCACAGATTTAGAGAATGGTACAAGGAGAGACAAACAGACCAATGCAATAGAAAGAGAGCCAAAGCAGACAGCTACACAGGGATATCTGATTTATGAGAAAGGTGGTATTATTGACCAATGGGAGAAAGGGAGACCTCTTCAATAAATATTGGAACAATTAGATATACACATAGAAAAAGAAAATAAATGTGACCTCTACCTTACACCATAAACATATATTAATTCCAGACTTTTCTAGTCATAAATGTGAAAAAAAATGAAGGAACTTTAAGAAGATATGATAGGAGTATACCTTCATGATTTCAGAGTAGAGAAAGACTAAAAATAGGACAACATAAAAAATGCAAACTATAAAGAAATCGTAAAAGCACAAATCACATATTTAATTACATTGAAATTAATAACTTCTGTTCATCAAAAGTACATTTAAGAGTGAAAAGGGAAGCCCAGAGAGAAGAAAATTTTTACAACATAAACAACAGTTAGAAACTTATGCCAGATATATAAAAGACGTCTACAAATTAAGAAGAAAAAAGATACAATCCAACAGAAAAATGGATAAGAACAAATCACAAAAGAGGCTATTCAAAAGGCCAACAAAAAAATTCTTCTATCATATTACAATTCCTCAAAGGCAAACCAAAAACAAAAGACAAACAAGACACAGAAAAGTGGAGGTCTTGGCTGATTGGCAAGCAGGGAGTGTGGAGGGGAGAAAGCAGGGTGTGCCAGACCTTAGGCTAAGAGAACCTGGGTGATAGTCAATAAAGCTCCGCTATTCTTATCTGTGATTCTTGGGACCAGCCCCTGACATTGAAAAGTTTATCAGTTTTCTGTGGGCCTTTGGATTTTCATTAAATCTTTCCCTGATCCCACACACCAATTCTGCCCTCAATCACAGAGCCCAGTTCCTCTCTGTTGGCTGCTAAATGTGATCACCCTGAAGAAGGCTTAAGGCTGTTTCTTTTCCCATGCAAAGTGCCTTTTGGAGCTGAACAGAGATCTGCAGTTGATTTGTTAGTGGGCGGAAGGGAAGTGTGGAAAATGTAAATTGCAAATTGAATTTTTCTTGAAAAGACAGCTATTGGCTCGAATTTTCAGGTAATCAGTTATGATGCTGTCAAATAAAAATCACTCACAATAGGGTCCACCTAATAATAGCAAATGCAGATTACCTCGTACACTCCTAACTCCTTGAAAACTCTCGCTTGTGGCTTCAGGCAGAAGACCTCCAGAGAGAAAAACTTGCAAAAAGATTTGACCTGAAATCAATGATGAAATCCTTTGCAGCATTTTAAGAGTAACTGTGTAGAGAGAAAGCAATTACTGTCGTTCCTTTAATCACTTCTCTGAAAGTGAGCTGAATTCTTCATTTGGGGGTGAAAGAATCCACTTGAAAATATTACTTTGCAATAGCTTTTACTACAAATGGCCCCAGAAACACTGTCTGGGTATAACAAATTACCAAACACTTGTGAATATTTTAACTCCAAACATAACTTTATACATTGGGCCTATTGGTGAAGTAGAAGCATTTACACATATTATAATAATAAATAAGAATGCAACCAGTCTTTGGAAGATTCAAAATAATGTAGTGGAAGCTTCTATACATTTATATTTTTCAAAATATCTTCTATAAAGTAGGTTAGATTTTTTTATTTTATAAAAACTAATTTTGAGTATGCTTCAACTCTACGCCATTCTAGAAAATCAATTTTTAGGAATTACCAATTATTCAACTTCATACATTACAATCTCTATAACTTTAGACACTGATTTATTCATTCTATTTGACAATAAAAAATAAAGTAACCTAAAATAAAGTAACCTAGTATTACCTTGGTGAAATGTTCTATTAATCTTTCAAGTTCGAAAATGAATGCCACAGGAAAATGTCAAACAACAGAAAATTTATTAGGGTAATGGAAGAAAATTTAAAGTACTCCCCTAAGTGTCTGGAACTAGGCTGTGCCCTGCAACTGCCTTTGAGTTGAAACTTAAATGAGGTATTGAGTTACAAGTGTGTTTGAGTTAACATAACTGGAGAAAAAGTAGAAAATTCTTTGCCCTAATTCCAGAGAATATTGTGTATAGCTGTAAGTGAAAACAGACATGATAGAACTTTTTTCACATTAGTTGACACCCACACAGTTGATAGCAATGTATATGTGATTCGTGATCATCCATTAGTCAAACCCTGCACTGCAGAGAGACCTGTAGGATATTCGTTGGTAGGGCTGGTTTCATGGGCATGTGACATGTGCAGTCACACATGTCCCCAGGCTTAGAAGGGTCTTGCACTTTGTTGGATGTTCAGCTGTCATCGTCTTGAAATTATTAATAATTTATAATAATTTATAATATTTATCTTGTAGTGGGCCCCCCAAATTATGTAACTGACCATCTTTCTTGATGTGAAAACTGAACTGTGACTTGGGCCACACTCGATGTCCCCCCATTCCTTAAATATTAAGGAAAATAGTTTTGGCTGTGGTCAAATGTATACAGAGACAAATATTTCTCTTTTCAACCATTTTCCTTTCTTTTCTCCCTCTTCATCCTTAGATGTTCTCTCCTTGACATTGACTATTGTCCACATATATGTGGGTCTATTGTTCCTGGGCTCTCTAATCTGTTCCATTGATCAATCCCTGTGCCAGACACTGTGTTTTAACTACTACAGCTTTATGATAAATCTTGATATATGATTGTAGAAGACCCCATCTTCTTCAGAAGTGTCTTGGCTATTCTTGGCCCTTAGCTATTCCATATAAATTTTAAAAGCAGCTTACTGTATTGTTGGGATTTTAGGAGAATTAAAATCATTTGATTGATTTGATAATTTTAGGACAGATTAAAATCAGTCAAGAAGAACATAGGCAGAGTCCAGGATATACCAAATATGGAGCTTCTGTTGTCCTCTCCCCCTGGAGTCACGGATGCATTACTTTCCCAATTTCAGTGTGTGACAATGTGCGCAAAGTACTGTCAACCAGGGAAGCTCACCTGGGCCTGGTGTCCAGGGTTTTTACTGGGGTTCCACTACATAAGTAGGAGTGATCACCCACATGGCTGATTTCAGTCTCCAGTTCCCATTTTTCCAATGTAGTCACCCTTTGCCCTAAATTATCCTGTTAGACTCTCCAGTTATCCAAAGTTCCCAGGCAAATAAAGACATTCCTATCAGGCATGATGTACTAAGTGCTTAGAGATTATCTCCTAGAAGCTAAGGACAAAGGCCAGACCTCTTTGGGGGCAAGTTTACAATCTTTACTACACATGAGATAAATAATATAATTTTACCTTCTGACATTAAATCAGCTTTGTATTCCTGGAATGCATTCAACCTGACCATAAATTATTTACTTTTTTATAGATTATGGAATTAGGTTTTATAAGCTTCTGTTTAGGATTTTTACACCTATGTTCAGGAATGAAATTAGACTGTAAATTTTCTATTTAATATCGTTGTAGGGGAAGCAGAACTTTACCTCTACCCTCTTCAGGTCTCTGGCTGGGCCTGAGAATTAAATTAATGTAGGACAGGGCTTCCCTGGTGGCGCGGTGGTTGAGAATCTGCCTGCCAATGCAGGGGACACAGGTTCGAGCCCTGGTCCGGGAAGATCCCACATGCCGCGGAGCAACTAGACCCGTGAGCCACAATTACTGAGCCTGCGTGTCTAGAGCCTATGCTCTGCAACAAGGAGGCCACGATAGTGAGAGGCTCGCACGCCGCGATGAAGAGTGGCCCCCACTTGCCGCAACTAGAGAAAGCCCTCGCACAGAAACGAAGACCCAACACAGCCATAAATAAATAAATAAATAAAATTTAAATTAACGTAGGACAGATCAACAGGGGGAAAGCACATAGGTTTATATATGTACATGGGAGCCCCCATAGGAAAATGAAGACCCAAAGAAGCGACTACACCTAAGTGTTTGAACAAAGAAGAGCCTTTGTGGAAAAGTAACTAAAATATATGGAGAGACTAAAGGAAGATAAGAGTGGATTTTAACAAGGTCTGTTTGTGCAGATTTCTCTCTACCTTGACTCTTCATCTCTGTTGATAAGAATGTTTCTCCTTCTTGGTACAGAGAGGGAACATTTCACATGGGAATTTTTATCTCAAGCTTCAAGGTCAGAGTGTCCTTATCGTACCGGCTATTTTTCAAATGATTTTGGCTCAAAATAATCCTTAAGCCAAAGTGGCATATTTGGGGGCAGCACATGCTGGCACCCTTCACTGTTCTTGTCTAGTTTTGGCATCAAGATTATGCTTGGCACCAAGATGAATTGGGGGCTAGTCTCTCTTTTTGTGGATCCTGAAAGAGTTTTTGTAAAATTGGAATTTCATTTAATAAATATTTGGTAGAATTTGTCTTTTAATATTTGTTAGGATGTGTTAGGTTTTTCTTACAACTTAAATGAGTGTTGGATTTCATCTTTCTTAACGCTTTTCTATTAAGATTATTATACAATTTTTCTCTTTAGAATGTCAGTATTGTAAATTATATTAATGGGCTTCTAATGTTGAACATTTTATAACTTTTGGTTTTGTGTGTTGCTGGATTTGATTTGCAAATATTTTTATAATGTTCATAAATATAATAGGCCTACAATTTTTATCTTGAATTCTCTTATGTTATTATCAAGATTACACTAAATGTATAAAATAAATTTCCCTATTTTTCTATAACAGTTTGTATAAAATAGAAAAGATCTATTCCTTAAAGGATTGGTACAATTGGTTTATAAAACTTCCTGTAAGTGATCCCTTTTTGGGAGGAATAAGTTTGATTACCGATCTATCATTAATGGATAGTAGTATTTTGGCATTTTAAAAATACCTTTCTTGAGTCATGTGTTGGTGATTTATATTTTTCTTAAAAATACCTATCTCATCTATGTTTTCAAAATTATGGTCCTAACTTGCTTATTTTATTCTCCTATGATTTAAAATCTCTAATGGAGCTTACACTTCTTCATGTCTAATATTGTTTGCTTATATCTTCTGCCTTGATGAAAATGGCCAGAATTTTTCTTTTCAAATAAACACTTTTGTGTTGATCATCTCTATAGGTTTTTTAAATGTTATTAATTTGTAAACTTATCATTATTATTTATTTTACTGCCTTTGGGATTATTGGGGGTTTTCTTCTGGTTAATTGAGTTTTAACTTTAGGCCATTAATTTTCTATTTTCTTATTCTATTATAGATATTTTAAGTCTATTAATACCTAAATACTGCTTTGGCTACATTCCACAAATTCTGACATGTGTTTATCAGTAACAAATGCAAATCCCCTGACTCAGTAGTCTACATGTGTGTTTGAGTGTCAGCAAGGAGGGCAGTTGGACAAGACACCGGGCTGTGGGATCAGGGAGGAAATGGGTCACATAGTGTGGGGACTTGGGGGCCACTGTAAGGACTTTGGCTGTTGTTATTCAGAGTGAAATGAAAAGGATTTTGAGCAGTGAAAAGATGTGATCTGACTCACTTTAATAGGATCATTCTGGATGTATTAATTACATATGTGAATTTTACAATAAAAATGAATACAGATAGGGAAAACTTTGGCTCTGCCAGTTTTCAAGCAGACTCATGACAGTATTTCCAAAATCATCTGTTCCATATGTACATAAGTGTAAATTGATAGGATAGCTTTTCATCCAAATAGAATACTTCTTAATATGAAAGCGGACACATTTTATTTTTTTTAATTTATTCTATTGACGTACAGTTGATTTACAATGTTGTGTTAATTTCTGCTGTACAGCAAAGTGATTCAGTTATAATATATATACATTCATTTTCATATTCTTTTCCATTATGGTTTATCACAGGATACTGAATATGGTTCCCTGTGCTATACAGTAGGATCTTGTTGTGTATCCATCCCATATATAACAGTTTGCATCTGCCAACCCCAAACTCCCAGTCCATCCCTCCCCCATGCCCCTTCTCCTTGGCAACCACAAATCTGTTCTCTATATCTGGAAAGAGGACACTATTAATAATTATGCCAGGAAAACAGGTGCACACAAGGACCGCTATTCATAGATAAAGCTGGATACATGTCCTCCTATCTATCGAGCACTTACTGTGACTTATGTGTCAGTCCCTCTGCTAGGACACAGAGCCTCATCTGAGAATAAGAAAGGGCCCTTGTGGAAGACAAATCACCTCAATACAATGCGATCAGGGCTATGGAGAATAACAGAGAGAACAAGCCAGGCAGTCCTTTTGTCTTCACAGGCTATTTATGAAGAAGGATGGTTTTTAATTAAGGCGGCAGCCTATTTTCAGACTTAGTAATATCCTCCACCCAATCCTTTTTCCTTTTCTCAAAGCATCTTGGTCGATTCAGACACCACATATTGATAAACATTTATGCTTTATCTGTTTTAGATTGTTGTTACATCACTGTATTAGGTTCCTAGCATGGTCATAACAAATTAGTACAAACTCAGGGGTTGAAAATAACAGAAATTTATTCTCTTATCATTCTGGAGGCTGGAGTCTGAAATCAAGGTGTCAGTAGGGGTGGTTCCTCGGAGCCTATGAGGGAAAGATCACTCCACGCTTCTCTGCTAGCTTCTGGTGATTGCAGACAGTCCCTGGTGTTCCTTTGCTTGTACATATCTCCAGTCTCTGCCTCTATCTTCACAACTCCTTCTTTTCTATGGGTCTCCTGTGTCCTTTCCTCTACTTAAAAGGACTCCAGTCATAGGATTCAAGGCCCAGCCTAAATCCAGGATGATTACATCTTGAGATCTTTAACTAATTACATCTACAAACTTCCCAAAAGGTCACATTCTGAGGTTCCGGATGAATTTTTAGGAGACACTATTCCATCCACTGCACTTGCCTAAAATAAAGAAAGAAAGAAAGAGAGAGAGAGAGATGTAATTCTAAAGTATAAGGGAAAAAACTTTTCTAAATGAGACTTTTGAATTTCTTGGTACTTTATCCTGGATCTGAGGAAATGAAATGTATTTGAGGTGGAATTGCTTTAAAAAGCACTCAGTTGGAAAAAGTAGATGGGTCAGAGGCTAAAGGTCACAGAAAAGAAAATGTTAACCAGTATAGGTGGTGGCTTCTGGGGGGACAATTACGTATTGGATCACCCACCAAGCCTGCTTTATAGTTTAATGTGAAAATGTAAATAAGAATGACAGTGTCTCTGAAGCATTTAAAAATGCTTACCCATTATTATTATTAGTGTGTTAACAATTGTGTTAGATGCATAATAGAAAATGGATTGGTACCAATAAGTATTTCACTAGGTCAGCCCCCAACCCTTCCAGTGGCAAATGATTTAGAGTAATTTATCGGCATGATTTAACCCTAATCAGTGCTTGAGAAGCAAGTAGCTATATTTTAATATTTAATAATATACTTAAAGATATAACTATACAAACCTCCTAGGTTATTGCCCTTTGTTCAGCATGCTTCTTTGGAAAAAATTTTCTTGGATTTTATGAGAAGTGCTTCTAGAAGAGGAAGTAGATTAACAGCAGGCATGGAACAATGTGTACAAATTACAAAGTGACAGCATAGAGCAACATTTTTTAAACTTCGAATTGCTACAAGCACTTCCAGTCAAGGAAGCACTGAGGCAGAAAGCAGATGGGCACCCACTGGGGATGCTATAGTACGGAGACTCTCGGGATCCCTTCCATCTCTAAGGTTCCATGATGTGCTTGAGATATGGAGAAGTGAACACTGCTGAGGAGGCCAGCAGGCCCCAGTGAAGGAAAATGAGGCAACTGACTTAGAAACCTGGAGGGAAATGCTCCGAGAGCTTCTTGGAAATCCATACCCCAGGCCAAGAGGTGGGCCAGGCAACCATAAGGCAGAGTAATGGAATAGAAATATACCAGCTTTCCAGGCAGGTAGATCTGACTCTTGTAGGTGGGTGTGTCTCCATTCCTTCATATACAGTCATTAAAATTCATATGAGATTAAATATGCAAATTACCTGAATATTAGATGCATGACAAATGGTTGCTGGTATTAAAAACTAGGAAAGACAAAAGAAATTGTTGCATAAATGGCAAAACTTCTAATCATCAATTAAAACTATTTACATAAGATGTATGAGCTTTTAATACTTATGAGCATATCTTTTACCATAAAGAGGAACTGTGTTAGCATAAGTGATTACCGTAACATGGGAGTTATTTGCACATATCACTGTGGCAGCCCCACCCTGCTGATGTGCTATACACGAAAGTATGTGCTGCTGATATGGGTACTGAGAAATCAGGTTATCACTGGCCCTTCCTCCTCCGTGTCACCTCCCAAACAAGACAATATCTCATGTGCACTGTGTGTTAAAGAGAATATTTTTTTTCTTTCTTTGGAAGAATGAAATACTTAGAAAAATAATTTTTAAAATTATCGGGATGCTCTCATTAGTACTGAGTTGTTTTTGCTGGAGGGGGTCAAAAAATCAGCTTTCTTGCTGCAAGGGTTTACTGAAACAATATGAAATTGATGTTTGATTATCAAGGAATTCAGCTACCTCTGGCACTTTAAAAATAGCATAACGGGGCTTCCTTGGTGGCACAGTGGTTGAGAGTCCGCCTGCCGATGCAGGGGACACAGGTTCGTGCCCCGGTCTGGGAAGATCCCACATGCCGCAGAGCGGCCAGGCCCATGAGCCATGGCCGCTGAGCCTGTGCGTCCGGAGTCTGTGCTCTGCAACGGGAGAGGCCACAACAGTGAGAGGCCCGCATACCGCAAAAAATTAAAAAAATAAAAAAAAAATAAAGCATAACGTTCAGTGACTTGAATAGGGCTGGTTTTGATAGATTACTGTTGTGGGAGACAATTCTCCATGGATCTCAAGCCTGCTACATGTTCTCTCAACCACTCTGCACATCTTGCAAACAGAGGCACTGACTGCCTTTTGTTACACACTATCTTTTCAAGGATGTTTGTGTAGAGAACAACCTTGACAGATAGAGACTGTGTTTCCCACTGGAGCAAAGGACAGGCCTATCTACTGCCCAGTGTAATGAATATGTCTCTTTTTGGAGCAATGAATAGGCATGTTTACTGCCCATTACAGAAGATTCCGGTCAGAGTTCTCCTGGGTCACAACCTGCTGGATGCGCAGGTATCATCTGGTCTTTTCCTATTGCCCTTTGGAAGTTGGGGCTTAGGGAGCCGGTGCAAAACATGCTAACATCCTGGCGACAACAGTTGCTGTGAATAATGACACATTCTGAAGCCAAACTACAGGGCTTCCTAACTTGCCCTGCCCCTTACTAGCTGGGCAATATTACATAAATTACCTAACCTCTCTGTGCTAATGTCCTCATGTACAAAATGGAGATAATTATCATACCTACCTCACATAAAGCAATAGGAACAGGGCTTGATACAAAGTAATTACTGAACCATTGTTAATTATTTTCATGAGATCATACATATTCCAGGAAATAATTTATCCAAAATGTTCAGGGAAACAAAGGCACAAATCAACCATTCTACCACCGTAGACCATTGATCCACTGATCTACTTCTCAAAAGCTGATTAGCCTAAGGGGAGGAAGAAATAAACATTTTCTGCAGCCCCATCTGTTGGATGGGGGGGATGGGTGCTACTCAAGTCCGACTCACTTTCTCAGCCACTTTGCAGAAATAAAGATGAGGTAAAGGGCTTCCCTGGTGGTGCAGTGGTTGAGAGTACCTCTGCTGATGCAGAGGACATGGGTTTGTGCCCCGGTTGGGGAAGATCCCACATGCCGCGGAGCGGCTGGGCCCGTGAGCCATGGCTGCTGAGCCTGCGAGCCTGGAGCCTGTGCCCCGCAACGGTTAACAAGAACTAAGTCCTTTTCATAAGCTTACAAGAGCCTTTCCTTTTTCATCTAACACTTACTCACTGAGGTTTTTCAGAGTAGTAGTGCGGGGCTGCCGCCCTCTGGTGGTGCTGTCGTGCATTACGCCTTAGGGTCACACAATCTGGGGTATTAAAACCATAGTAGCGATGACTAGCATGGCAGTTTGCCAAGCTCTTTCAAGTGTTTCGCATTCGAGCCTCACAAAAACGCTGTGGGGCATGAGGTAGGAGGAGCGAGTGATTTGAAGTCAGAATACAATTGTTTGGTAATTCACTAAAAATATACTAAGTACCCACCAAGTACCAGGCACTAAGCTGGTCTCCCAGTGGCCTCTGCTTTCTGGCTCTTTGGCACTTACCAGTTAAGCCTCACCAAAAGCAAGCCCATTCTTGTTTCTAACCTTTTTTCTTTCTTTTTTGGTTAAGAGGGGAATGAGTGTTGGGTGGTATAAGCATAGGTGGGCCAGGAGAGTTCTGTAGCATTCTGGTTATGGTGCTTTCCTGATGCACTTCATATTTGCAGTCTGAGTGGTTAAAGATGCATAACTCAGGGACTAATTCTAGCATGCCTAGAGCAGCCCAGTGAAGAGTAAGTGGGACAATTTGTAAAGTCGTGTGTGTAGAAAAATTATATATTTTTAAAAGCCAGAGGAGTGTCTGACTTCCTAGAAGCTGGGATTTTTCTGCAACGAGGTATCAGGTGAGGTGACATTTCCTATCAACTCATAAATTCAAAGAAATCAAAACTACAGTAAACAATATTTAAACTAAGGGTAACTAGAATGTTACACCTAAAACACATAGGGGACAATAATAGCGATAAGCAAATAAATAAATGGAGAATTGGCTCTAAAATGAAAGTCACATGTATCTTGAAAATACCTGTAATCACTCATGGAGTATATCGATCATATTGATTTTTTAAAACAAATAATGCATTTCAGGGCTTCCCTGGTGGCGCAGTGGTTGAGAGTCCGCCTGCTGATGCAGGGGACACGGGTTCGTGCCCCGGTCCGGGAAGATTCCACATGCCGCAGAGCGGCTGGGCCCGTGAGCCATGGCCGCTGAGCCTGCGCGTCCGGAGCCTGTGCTCCGCAACGGGAGAGGCCACAACAGTGAGAGGCCCGCGTACCGCAAAAAAAAAAAAAATGAATGAAAAGGTTAAGAAAATAGGAGACTGGAAAACAATTCGGCTTTTTGGGGGGGTGTGTTTCTGTATACTATTGACATTTGCTTATTCTTTGCACAAGTAGAGGAGAGACAGAGAGTGGGACCCAGCAGAATATTTAAGTGCCAAGACTAATGGTGGCAAATATCACTCCTGCCCATATTCTAGGGACCAGAGCTGTTATTTGACTCCTTCCAAAAGCAGTCGGGTCTGGGAAAGGCATTCTTCCTGGCCCCAGGCAGAAAATGCAATGATTTGGTTTCTCTGCAACAGACAAGGCCTGGAGTTTCTCTTCTCTCCCTCTCAACGCTAAACATGGTCTGTCTGGCTATTGGGCCTTTACACTCGATGTTGTTTGCATCTCTCTTAGCTTATCTTTTCCAACCAGGTGGTAAGATCCAGAAGAGAAATCAGGGCTTAAAATTCTTATACTAAATCACACCCAGCATGGGGCCCTGTGTGCTCAGAAATTCCTTACTCCTACTTAGTGCATTTCAATTTACAAGGTATCTTCACAGATTTATGGCATTGTGGATTGCTGAAACGCAGGACCACTATTTCTGACTTTAGCGTATACAAATGTTTGGATAAGTTGCAGAAGGTCGAGCAAAGCAAATGTTTTCATTCCATGCAGTTCAGCCAGGTCCACGTAGATACACCCTCTCTCTTTCACTACTAAAATAAACTCTGTTGGGTCATATGCTGTATTTTTCTTTTATCGCTGCTGGCATTTTATGTGAATGTGTGCATCGATACTCATAAGTAAGATGGAGGTTTCCTTTTTTTGTGTGCTATCTTTTCTATGTTTTGTATCAGGGTTATACTCGTTGGAAATGAATGATCCCATATAGCAGAGCCCTGCACAGGAGTCCCCATCTCTGAGTCTCTGATTGGAGGGCAGCTGTCAGGGGGGCCGCCAAACCCAAATTTTATACTGGGAAGCCACAGAAATGTGGGGACTTTTGTTATAGCAGCAAGCATTGCTTTTCCCAACTCATACATCCTTCTCATCTCAGGTCCTGCCAACAGCCTAGGTGACTTCTATGGCCACATGGATGACCTCCAAGCCTTAGCCTCACCATTCTTCCTAACCTCACTAGCCTTCATGACCTCATTTCCTCTACTGCCATTTAGCTACAGTCCTGAGCTTGTTATCCCCTAGAGCTGCTATTCCTCAACAATTACAAATTCTAACAGACACTCCCTTCCACAACTTCCTTTCCTTGCACTATAGCCGCTGCCTTGCTCTTCAATACCCTCAAGAGCTCTTCTCCACTTTTCTGCCCTTTCTGCCTTCACCTTCCTTCCCTGACCACATGTATTAGTCTACTAGGGCAGCCATAACAAAAGCTGTAGGCCAGGTGGCTTAAACAACAGAAATTTATTTTCTCACAGTTCTGAGGGCTGGAAGTCCAAGATCAAGGTTTTGGCTGATTCAGTTTCTGGTGGTGAGAGCTCTCCTTCTGGCTTGTGGACGGCTGCCTTCTCATGTGTCCTCACATGGCCTTTCCTTGATGTGTGTGCATGGAGAGACAGCTCTCTGGTGTGTTGTTTTTGTTTTCTTTTTTATTTAGTTTTATTTTTGGCTGCATTGGGTCTTCATTGCTGCACGCAGGCTTTCTCTAGTTGTGGCGAGAGGGGTTACTCTTTGTTGCGGTGCACGGGCTTCTCATTGTGGTGGCCTCTCTTGTTGCAGAGCATGGGCTCTAGGCGCGTAGGCTTAAGTAGGTGTGGCACACGGGCTCAGTAGTTGTGGCTGTCAGGCTCTAGAGTGCAGGCTCAGTAGTTGTGGTGCATGGGCTTAGCTGCTCCTCAGCATGTGGGATCTTCCCGGACCAGGGCTCAAACCCGTGTTCCCTGCATTGGCAAGCGGATTCTTAACCACTGAGCCACCAGGGAAGTCTGCTGGTGTCTCTTTCAATAAGGACACTAATCCTATCAGATAAGGGCCCCACACTTATGACTTCACCACACCTTAATTACTTTATCAGAGGCTCTGTCTCCAAATACAGCCACATGGGCATTACAGCTTCAACATATGAGCTTGGAGGGAGGGGGCACAAACATTCAGGTCATAACACCACCTTGTTATCAATAATCCATAAGCTCAGTTACTCCCAAGCTAACTACCACCCTGAATTCCCTTGACCACTTGTCCTTCCATCCCACCAGTTTGGAGAAACTAAACATAGATCAATCCCAGGGCCCACTTGCTCTGCTCCTACACCTACCCTGCTGGGGAAAAAAAAAAATCACACAGAAGTGTAGACATGTTGTTGTCTTTAACTTGAAAACCCTCTACATTTCCCTAGTTATATCTCTATCTTATTTTCCATGAAGGGGTCCAGAGTATGCCACTGGGACATAAAAATTATTTTGAGCTGAAGGCATTTGAGAATCAGCAGATGCAGGAAGAGATTTATTTTCTGAACTCCCCTTATCTGCCTGAAAGCAGAGCCTCCCAAAAGAACTCAATTGTCATCAATCCCTTTCCCAGGAGTTTCACAGTCAGACAAGATTGACTCCTAGCACTGGAGAAGGAGAAATTGGCACCAGGATAAGAGAACACCTAAGCAGGTACTGTCATAAAACTATCATATCTGCCATTTAGCCTCCTAAGGACCCATTTATTTTCCCTAAAATTATTTGTTTTCCTTTCTCCTTCTCCCCTTCCCTTATCAAGATGGTATATAAGTCCCAAATTCTAACCCTCCCTAAGTCACATTTTTTTCTGGGAACTTCTTTGTATGTATGTGAATAAAAATCTGTGTTTTCTCTGTCTCTTGTCAGCTTAATTCACAGGACTCCATGAATGAACCTAAGAGGGTAGAGGAAGTTTTTCCTCCTTGGTACCCACAATGACTATTTTAAATCTTCTCTACTTTCTTTAAGTTCCTCCCCAATCTGTCACTTCCCCTCACCCTCATCAAATGACCTCCTTTCCTATTTCACATAGAAATTGAGATCTTCAGGCAAATATCTCCTCAACTTCCTACCCAGTCCTCCAAATCTCTTTTTTCCCCTTCCCTCTTCATTGAATTGAATTGATGTCCCTTCTGTCCCCCCGACGCATTCATTGCCTCCCTCCCTGCCTTCCTTGCTTCCTGCTGTCTTATGCCTTTGCTTTGCTGTCTTTATGCCCTATCTTAGCTAGATCTTCAGTCTCTCCTCTACTGGCTTTTCTACTCCAGCATTTAAATATGCCCATGCCTTCTGAATTTCTTGATTCCACCCCTCTCTTGATTCCACAATCCCCCTGCATAGCTCAGGCTCTATCTTTTGTTCTCCTTCCCTCACATACAAACTTCCTGAAAGAGATGTCTGCACTTCTTTATTCCTTATGCATTCCTCAACCCACTGCCATATGCCTTCCTCCTCCACTTTACTTCTGCCAAGGTCACCTGTTTCTAAATCCAGTGAACATTCACAGGCTTCCTCTTCCTTGATTTCTCTAATGTATCTGGCCCTGCTAGAAACACCTCCTTCTCCCCACTTGGCATCACTGATACCATCCTTCTCTGCTTTGGCTCTTGCTTCTTTGGGTCCACCTTTTCTGGCTCCTATTCTTCCAACTACTCAGATATTTTCTCCTCTGTTCCATCCTCTTCTCTCCTCTTGCTAAATATTCTCTGATACGTTTCATCTACTCCCATGGCTTGAACCGCTAACTAAATGTGGACTCAACACCAAAATCTAAATCTCTGTCTCAGCTCTTTCTTCTGAGCTTTAGGCATCTTCATTCATCTTTGTACTAGACATTTCTTCTGTAGCCCTACAGGCTACTCAAACTCAACCTGTCCAAAACAAAACTCATTTTCTTCTTCCTCAAATATATCTCCCATCTTGGAGATTAGCACCATCCTTTACTGTACCACCCAAGCTATAAATCAGAAAGTAAATCTGATGCTCTCGTCAACCTTCCTCCATCTAATCAGGCAGCAGTCTTGTCAATCTTAGCAGCTTAACATCTCCCAACTATAGCCCCTCCTCCATCTCCATCACCATATCTCAGTTCAGGCCTTTATCATCTCTTCCTTGGATCATTCTTATAGTCTCCTAACTAATCTGTTACTCCCTCCTCACTGCAGTCAGAAATCTCTTTCTAAATTATGCAGGGGAAGAAAAATTGTTTTCCCTCTATCCATCTGAAATTCGACTAACAAAAGCAGATTAATAAGAGAAAAACAAACAGAAGTGTATCAACATTGTCAAAGGGGTGGTTAGAACTTGGGCTTATATAGCTTCTTAACAAAAGAACAATACGTTTTTAGAGAAGTCACAAGACAAAGGTGAAGGACTTCAGGTTTCTAAGGCAGCAACTTGTGGGAAGGTAAATATATGGGAGAACTAATAGAAGACAAGGGCTAGTTAATAAAGTTTGTTATATAGATTCCTCTGGTGCTGTCTCTGGGCTAATAAGAGTTAGAGTTGTCTCCAGTGATCTACTTCTGTCCTTCCTGGTAAAGAGGGGAGGGGGGAACACCTTTATAAATTTACGTTCTGCTTTAGGTAAATAGAAGCAAAGTAGAGAGCTTTTCTGATATCTGCTTCTTCTCAATTGGCTTCAGCACAAAATAATCCTTAAGCCAAAGTGGCATTTTGGGGGTGGCATATTCTGCTACCCTTCAGTTACACATCTGTTCATAACACTGCAGTTGCTGAAATTCACAGATTGACCTCATGGCTTTCAGAATAAGGTTGAAATGACTTGGGGTGGCACATAGGATCCTTCATGATCTGACTCCTGCCTTACCTTTCTAGCTTCGCCTTTGCGGGGTTCCTACCTCTACCCATCCTCAACTATAGTTCTGGCGAAACCAAACTACTGGTACTGAATGTATCACATTCTCTCTAATCTCTCAGCGTTCACGCATGCTACTCCCTCCAACTGGACTGGAATCCCCTCCCTCCGACTCTACTTCACCTTACAACTCATTCTCCAAGGATTGTTGTGGGGTATTATAGCCTGAGGAAGACTTTTCTGGACACTCAGTACTACTACCACCCTTCTTTGTTCTCCTATAATGCTTTGTGCGTATCTTTATTATTACCCTTGTGTGAGCTGGAAATGACTTGTCTAATTTCAATCAATGAAATCCTAAAAATTGTGCCTCTTCAATCTCTCTAAAAACCTGTCCTACTTTTGCTACTGGGCCACTGTAAAGTCCTCTATTGGTTTCCCTGTTTCCATTCCTCCCTTCTCCACACCCAACCCATCTCAGCATCATTACCAGAAGCATCTTTTTCAGATGCAGATTGAATTAATATGCCTTCTCTGCTTCAAAGGGGTCTTTCAAGGAGGGCTTAAATCAGAAATGGTTCAGAAAATGTTACTTTCACATATGAATGAATGAAGTCAAAGATGGCTTCATAGAAGTGGGATTTTGCTAAAACATTTTAGGATTAAAAGACTATCCATCAGTGGAAAATACCAGGGAGAATAATTTAGATGCCTCTTTAAGGACCCTGAATAGGCTAGATTTGAATGCATTGTTGAGAGAGAAGAATTGTGGGAATGAATACTGGAAAAATTGCCTGGAGACAATCTAAGGAGAATTTTTAGTGCAATCCGACAGGGTTGCACCATTAAATGTGTTTTATGCAAGACAAAATTGGGTTCTGCATCTACTTTCCCTGCTTCAGACTGATACAGTTTAGGAAACTTAAATGGGAAGTGAAAGGAATTATTTTTCATTATCATTATTAAGTGACAGATCATATTATTGATCCCAAAAGACTGACGGAAATCTCAATGTCATGGCAATGCCACCCCACTCTCTGCCAGAAAAGAAGCCAAGAGATGTGTTGGGAGGGAAAGAGCTGAGGGGGCAGATCGAAATCATTTTAAGAGCTGCAATTTTAATGTTCTGCTATGAAAATTACTGAGATATACACTGACCTAGGAAACAGTGTTTAAAAGAAAACTATCAATTACTATCATATTTAACCAAAGCCAGTGCCTGTTTCAATGCTTAATTTTTAAAATGTGTATCAATTATAAGATAATCATATTCTTATAAGAGAATCTAACCAATAAGAATAGGAAAAATTAGGGGGGAATATGCCATTATTTAAAAAGGAAATAATATGCTACAAAAATTTTGTCTTCAGAGAATATGATAGGCTATTTAAGAGGATGCTCCAGTGTAAAAGCTTGGTTATCAAATTCAGATGCTTCAGGGAAGGACTCTTCTTTTGTACCACAAAATAAATAGTTTGCATTAGGGCAAGGTTCCCCTCAATGGTCTGAATCATCTTTGACTGGCTAATAATTAAGCCAGTGATTTTTAATTTTTAAAACTACTTTGAGACAGGGAAAGGTTGAATTAATGTAGATTCTGTTATTATTCTTAAATGCTTTTAAAACAATGAATTGAGAATAGCAATGCCTGGATTAGATTTCCAGACCTACAGTGATTGAAGAACTTCCACTGCATTATGTCAGTTAGTCAACAAATACATCTTGCTGCTAAAAACAAACAAACAAACAAAAAACTGAGTACAATGTGCTGATGGGCTACATGTTTTGTAAACCGAGTTTAAGTCATATAATTGTTTCTCAGGAACATATTAAATATTAGCTATCATGATTTTGAATGCGGGTTGTGACAATATTGTGGGATATTTTACGACACTTAAAGGAATATTTAAGGCTAGTGAAAGGGAGGTCTGTTGAATTGAATGTAAGTATCTTCCTCCTGCCCTCTGTTAGAAGGACATTTACTGATAAGACAGCAGCCTTAGGAACAACATGAAAGGTGATCTCTACTGGTTACATACCATTTAAGAAAGACTGGTGGTGGTCAGCCATAAAAAAGAATGAAATACATAATGCCATTCGCAGCAACATAGATGGACCTAGAGATTATCATACTAAGTGGATTAAGTCAGACAGAGAAAGACAAATACCATTTGATATCACTTATACGTGGAATCTAAAGTATGACATAAATGAACTTATCCACAAAACAGAAACAGACTCGCAGACATAGAGAGCAGACTTGTGGTTGCCAAGGGGAGGGGGTTGGGGGAGGGATGGATTGAGAGAGTTTGGGATTAGCAGATGCAAACTAGTATATATAGAAAGGATAAACAATAAGTTCCTACTGTATAGCATAGGGAACTACATTAAATATCCTGTAATAAACTATAATGGAAAAGAATATGAAAAAGAATATATATATATATGTGTGTGTGTATGTTTGTGTAACTGAATCACTTTGCTGTATAGCAGAAACTAACACAACATTGTAAATCAACTATAGTTCAATAAAATAAATTTTAAAAAAAAGAAAGACTGCTGATTCAATGAGTTGAATTTAATGTTAGAAATTGAGCTGAATGATAAAACATAAAGTGTTTTCAGACTATAAAGGCACATATTAGCAGAGTCTAAACTATGAGATTCTAAAGAATGTATTAGTCTAGGAGAGTAGTACTAAAGCTTTTCTAGACTAAAATTAAAATAACTATTAAACAAGTAGTGATTTAATAAAAAAAAGAAAAAGACAAAAAAGAGAGAGTGAGAAAAAGGAAGGGAGGGCGCAAGGGAGGAAGGAAGGAAGGAAAGAAGGAAGGATGGAAGGAAGGAAGGGAGGGACATGGGAGAAGGAGAGAAAATTTAAAGGAACTGACTTAATACTTGGTGCCAAATTCAGTGGGATTTTTTTCCCATGAGAATAAAACCAAACATGAGACAATAAACATGCATAATATGTATGGACACAAATTTTGTAAGCGCTGCCAAAATGACAATGCTGCTTCTATTTTCAGAAATATTTTTATTGGACACACTCAGTTGATTTTATCCAGCTGTCAGCGAATACTTTCTTGAAGTTGCCAGAAAGTGAACATTTAAAACAATGAGTAAATAATCTTAATCCATCCATGAGCATAAAGAAGGGCCTGTGGGGCTTCCCTGGTGGCGTAGTGGTTGAGAGTCCGCCTGCCGATGCAGGGGACACGGGTTCGTGCCCTGGTCCGGGAAGATCCCACATGCCGCAGAGCGGCTGGGCCCGTGAGCCATCGCCGCTGAGCCTGCGCGTCCGAAGCCTGTGCTCCACAACGGGAGAGGCCACAACAGGGAGAGGCCCCCATATCGCAAAAAAAAAAAAAAGGGCCTGTGGGCCAAATGGCTTCCATATCTGCTTTTTGGCACAGGTGTCGAGGTGTTCCTAGACCTGGTTTGTGTCGGATGTGCTTTCAGAATTGTTTTTCCAATGGAAAAGCTAGGTTTATGATGAATATCTTCAGTCTTAAAAGGTCTTCCTGGTGGCCAGTAGTAGCATCTTTTCCTGAGATGGCTGCCTGGGACCGGAGAACATCTGCTGCCTGTGCTAGATGGATTCAGACAAGCTCAGGTAGGGATTTGGCCCTTGAGTTCAGACTCAAAAGTTCCCCAATGCAATGATGAGCATTCTTGGTTCTTCTGTTACAAAGAAAAAATAATGGCATGGCTAAGATGCCTGGTTACCCAGCAGCACGTGGCTTTTGTACCAACCCCGGGCGGAGGGAGGACCGTGAGCCAGGCAGGAGTTTGGCCAAGGTTTGTGGAATCACATCCCATCTCAGCTACCTGCTAGCTCTGTTAAGTAACCTCAGGCAAACTTGCCCATCTGAGAGTGGGTCTACTGATGCCTGCCTCCCAGGGATGGTGCACTTCAGTGCAATTATGTCAGCAAGAATCTGTATGCCAAGCGCACAGACCAGTCACGGTGCCTAGAGCCGTCATTCTCGGAGACTCTGAGGTGCCGCAGCTCAGACTTTGATAATTGGTTGTTTTTTAAAATGAAGCTAAAAATGATAGAATCTTTACCTAACACCTAGGGATATCTGGCTGCCTGCCTCCAACAAAAGTTACACTAATACCAAATTCAGACTATTAATAATGAATCAGAAAGAGTGGGCTTTACCCCAGAAACCAATTAAAGTACAGCCAAGGGCTTTGAAACCAGACAAACTTGGGTTCGGATCTTAACTTCTTAATAGTCATGTGGCCTTGGGTAAGTAATCCATTTCTGTCAATTTTCTCCTACGTAAGATGGCTTCATGGTACTTACTTCAGTATGGCGTTGCCTAGATTAAATGAAACGATGTGTATGAGTGCGCTGGCTCTGCCGTTGACTAGCTGGATGACCTTGGGCAAGTTTCTAAATCTCTGTGCTTCAGTTTGCGTGCAGGTCAGAGGCTTTCAGTCATCCCTAATTCAGAGGTGGTTCAGAGGATTACGTGGAAAACAATTAAAACAGGGGCTGCCACATGGTGAGTACTCACTAAATGTTAGCCATTCATTTTTCCATCGTCACTTCTTTTTTTAAATAAATTTATTTATTTTATCTATATTTGGCTGCGTTGGGTCTTCATTGCTGCCCATGGGCTTTCTCTAGGCGAGCGGGGGCTACCCTGTGTTGCGGTGTGCGGGCTTCTCATTGCGGTGGCTTCTCTTATTGTGGAGCACGGGCTCTAGGCATGCGGGCTTCAGTAGCTGTGGCACACGGTGTCAGTAGTTATGGCTCGCGGGCTCTAGAGCACAGGCTCTGTAGTTGTGGCGCACTGGCTTAGCTGCTCTGCGGCATGTGGGATCTTCCCGGACCAGGGCTTGAATCCGTGTCCCCTGCATTGGCAGGCGGATTCTTAACCACTGCGCCACCAGGGAAGCCGTCATCATCACTTCTTATTCAGCGATGTTATTATAATAGCCAGAAATTAGGTTGATTAGATGACAATAGCACAGACTTGAAAAAAATGCTTTAACCATATAGAGTATAAAACGGCAAGAGGAGTAACCTCCTAAAAGTAGCATGCATATTCTTGCTCTCTTGAGTTTAGCCTTACACAGACTCTCAGTGGAACGGAAAGAGGAGTCCAGGTGGAGGAGAGAAGCAGTAGCTGTTTTGGAAAACACTGAGAGAGGAGAGGACCACTCTACAGGAGCGAACCACCCATGAGCCAGCAACGCTGGCCCCGCTGCTATCTTTTTTTTTTTTTGCGGTACGCGGGCCTCTCACTTCTGTGGCCTCTCCCGTTGCAGAGCACAGGCTCCGGACGCGCAGGCTCAATGGCCATGGCTCGTGGGCCCAGCCGCTCCGCGGCATGTGGGATCTTCCCGGACCGGGGCACGAACCCGTGTTCCCTGCATCGGCAGGCGGACTCTCAACCACTGCGCCACCAGGGAAGCCCCGCTGCCATCTTTGAGTATCACCATCATCTTGCATTTCACTGTTCACCAAGCACCTCCCATCACACACTTGACCCTCACCTGGAGTAGATGGATATTCTGAGTGGCCAACCCTCATGTTACACACCCCACCCCTTTCAGGTTTTTCCTTTTGCCTGGTGTTCTCTGTGGTAATGTAACTTTTTCCTCATACCAGGAACTAATTCAGAAAATGTGTTGCCATGGAAGTTTCTGGAAGTTTCCACATATTGACAAAGAAAAGAGTTAATTGACCTGTCGCACCACACCACCTCCCCAGAGCTCATCTTTAACTACACTCAGGAGTCACTGAGTAAACACAGCATCTCTGCTGTGTGGCCTCTCAAGCAGGCAGGATGCCTCTTGATGGAACTAGATTCAAAAACAACCCAAAAAACACCTGCTCCAAAGATAGGAGACAGCGTATTAAAGCTGTGTCAGGCTTACTGACTGATACCTTTTAAGCCCAGTCTGATTCTTTTCCGGCCCTTGACACATGCTAATTGGCATCACTCACTCAGCAGATGCTGAGAGGAGACTGGCTCGTTTCCTGCTTCTCCTGTACCCAGCAGGACATCTTTCTGTAAACACCAAACGGGATGCCTTAAATAATGAGAAAATATGTGAAATGGGACTTAGATGTATTTAGACCGTTTATTCATCACTGAGTATGGCCAAGACCTTCTTGCGCTCTTCTGGGGGGTGAAGAAGAGTGTCACAAACGGTGGGACAAAGTAGAAAATGGGACACGTGGCAACCAACTGTTGTCAGCACTATTTGCCCGCTGTGGCCTTTCCTCACCTCAGTGCGCAGCCTCACGGCTCCTTCCTGAGTGTGTTTCACTCATTGGATAAATATTTATTTGCAGATATTTATTTCTACTGTTCTTGGCGCTGGGAACACCACACACACACACACACACACACACACACAAACCTGCTAAAAATTCTTGCCCTCGTGGAACTCCACAGTAACATTCAAAATACATGGGACGTCAGTTGGCGATGAATTTGATGCAGAAAGATAAAACAGGAAAAGGGGAGAGGGAAAGTGGGCTTGGGGTGGGACATCCAATTTTAAATAAATTGGTCGGAGGCCTCGCTGAGGCAACACTTGAGCAAAGACCCGAAGGAGGCAAAGCCAGTCAGGCAGGAATCGGGAAAAGAATTCCAAGCACAAAGTGGTAGCGCACCTGGTGAGCACAGAGACCGACGGGTGGGCGCAGAATGAGGGGGGATGGGGCCGTGGCAATGAGGCCAGAGAACTGGCAGGGGGCGGGGAAGGGTTGAAGACCATCATGAGGACCCAACCGTGGCTTTACAGTCACCTGTGGAACTTTCAAAACCAAGTGATGCGGTTTCCCTGGTGGCGCAGTGGTTGAGAGTCCGCCTGCCGATGCATGGGACGCAGGTTCGTGCCCCGGTCCGGGAAGATCCCACATGCTGCGGAGCGGCTGGGCCCGTGAGCCATGGCCGCTGAGCCTGCGCATCCGGAGCCTGTGCTCCGCAACGGGAAAGGCCACAGAAGTGAGAGGCCCGCGTACAGCAAACAAACAAACAAACAAACAAAAAAATACCAAGTGATGGTTGGATGGAGCCGAGGCCTAGGAGTGTTTTTGAAGTCTCCACTGGTGCCTCCCGGGAGTAGTCAAGGGTTGAGACACACTGAGTCCAGAGGAAGGACATGAGCTAGCTTACGCTTCAGAAGGATCATGGTGGCTGTAGTTTTAAGAACAGGCTGTAGGAGGACAAGGGTGGAAGCAGGGAGACCAGCAAGGCTACGGCCATAATTCAATGAGGGATGCTGGGGGCTTGGATGGGGATGGAAAGGAGCTGGTGAGAAGAGGTCAGATGCCTCCAGCTAATTTTGAAGGTAAAGCCACGGGGACTTCCCCACTGATGGAATGGATATAGGGTATGAGAGCAAAAAGGAGTCAGACTTGACACCAAGCTTGGGGGCTGAGCAGTTGGAAGGATGGGGTTGCCATTTGACTGAGATGAGAAAGACCATGGGAAGAACCGCGTTTATTCAACAACCCAGAAGGCATTTCTAGGTCCAATATAAACACATTGCATGGAAATGCCCATAGATAGTGACATACTCTGCGCCTGGCACTTTCCAGGGGTCAAGAATGCCTTTAAGAGGGACAGGGTGGGGTGGGGCTGGAGGGCAAGTTTCTATAGCCAAGTACGGTTAAGGTAGTTTGATAGCAAATAATAAACACGTGTTCCAAGCATTTTCCAAAAATAAACTGAGGAGATAAAGACATAGCCAGGAAAAATTTCCCATAAATGCCTCTGCCGCCATCTCCTCTAAATCTTTAGGACCCTGTGGGAAAAGGCTTTGCTGCCTTGCAGGAATCCTGGCAACGGCCCTAAATTCAAGAGATGTAAGGGATGCTTGCTGCCTCTCCCTTCTCCCCAAGTGTGCGGTACTGAAAACTGAACAGAATTAAGAGAATACTCTGAGTGACAAATGGCAGGGGAGTTAGTCAGCCACCTTATGGTGGTAAGCAGCCAGTCCTTAAAGGGCGATGCCTGAGTCCAGTTCCTCAGGGAAGTCTCAGACCCTTTACAGGGCTGCATATAATCTCATTTTCCAAAACCCTGTCAAATGTGTAAGATGCTTAACGTTGACCATTTTTTCAATGAGAAGAAAAAATGTAATAACATTCTTTTAGCAATCAGTAACAATCAACATGTGATTGGATTTGTCATTTAAATCACTTCATTTAGGACTAATGAAGTCCTATTTAAGGTCCTTATTCACATTATATATTATGATTAATGATATAATTTTTTAAATTGAATCCTTACGTGAATAAGATTTATTAACACAAATATTTCCTGACAAACTTGGCCCGGGATCAAGAACGACATTTCCTCTGGGTTTTAGGAAAGAGTCAAAGTTATTATAAATGGTCGCTTAGGGGAGATAGGGCTATTTTCTCCACTTATTTGAAGTAGGTCAGATTGAGAGCTCAAGGCTTCCCTAAGGTTGTAATTAAGTATGAATATTAAAAAACTGAAAACAAATAAAAAATAAACAGCCTTCTTAGGCATTCACATCACAGGCCTTTCATTAAGTTTGTACCTCAGGCGAGATCCTTTTCTTTGGAAAAAAGAATACAGTTAAAAAAAGAGAGAGATTAAAGAAAACCAAAACAAACAAAAACCCCTGTGCCATAGCTCTGGAAGTCTAGGCTTCTAGAAAGATTCACTCAAGCATGAACGCTTTGGAGAAGTATTTAAGAGGACACAGCTGAGGCAAAAATGCACGCACACACTCAATAAGCAGCCTGAACTGCTGTAATCCAAGCCTGCAGGTCGGTCACATCTTTCTGTCTCTTCCCACCCAAATCATTTATTCTTATAAAACTGGCTTAGTCAAATCAATATCTAGGCTAGCAATGTAAATTTAGTTACAGTGAGGCTTGGGTAAACATTAGCCCTGAGGTATTTCTTGGTCCATAGAGTGATAACTGAATTAAGTAGCATCATTTCATCATTACCATACGAAGCCCACATTGTTACACAAGAGAAGCTAATATTTCTAACTTTTTAGCTTGGCCAAATGTGCTATAAGCCTTTACATGAGCCAATTTGCTATGCATCCTCCTTGAAAAGCTACGAAACAGGACCACACAGCAGCTACGTTTTCAGTGAGGATGGAATGCGGAATGAGAAGGGTTCACGCTGGGCCACGTCCAGACACCAAGTGATCAAACTACCGAAGGGGGCCCACTGCAAGGTAGTTCCGAGCGCACCAATGCTGTGTGTCCTACAGCCGCTCTGGTTGAATCCCCAGGGCCCCAGAGTACGTTCACAATCCTGCCTTCCATCCTGTCTGCATGTCCAGCTGTGGAAAACAAACCAGACCTCTCCAAACACAGAGGCCTCCTTGGAGCCCCCGCTCAGGCATCCTTTCTTCAGGAAAACTTCCCTGACCTCCCTGTCTTTGGGCACTTCTCTAGCAGCGCGCTTGCCTCATTAAAGCCGTGTTTCTGCCTCTCTTCAAACACTGGGAGCAGCTGGATCGTCGTTGATCTCTGGGTCGAGCTCAGGGACAGACACATATTAGGTATTCAATACTGTGTGTTGAATGAATGAATGAACATAATTGAAAAGTTGACATGCAAACACCTACTATGGGCTAGGTGCTGGATAAAGGGATAGAAGACATCTCCTCAAGTAGCTGAGGATCTGGTCAGGAAGATGAGGAATGTGAATAGAGACAGAACGATAAAAGCCAGCATCGCTTAAGGGCCAAAGCAGCGAGCTGCCAAGGGGAGGGGGAATCACAGCGGGACAGGGTACAGAGTCTTGAAAGAAGAGCCAGACCACTGGAGGAAAGGTCTCCTGAAGCCAGAAAAGCAGAGGGCAAAGGGGACATGATGAGCAAAGCCCTCTTATGGAGCTGGAAAGTATTACAGTTTAGTATATTACAGTACAGACATTAAGAGGCTGGGTTCTGGATGGATCCAGACAAAACCGGATCCAAATGGACGTAAAAATACCTTCCTCATAGGTATGGGGACAGAATATGTAAAGCCCTTATCATGGAGCTTACATATAAAAATGTTATTTTTTTTCTGTTTTTATAATTTTATTGGAGTATAGTTGATTTTAAATGTTGTGTTAGTTTCTGCTGTAAAGTGAGTCAGTTATACATATACAAATATCTACTTTTAGATTCTTTTCCCGTGGATGTCATTACAGAGTATTGAGAAGACTTCCCTGCTGTAATTGCTATTATTCTTATTCCTCGGGACATGGCTAGGACATTCAGAAGTCTTCTTTCTAACTGTGATGGATGTGAAGTTTGGGGCTGTGAGTGTAGATAAAGGACCAGTGTGAAATATTAAGGTCTCTTTCTCTCCTCTAGATTTGATCACAAATGGTAATAAATGAGCAGTCAAATTTTAAATAGAGTCCCTGACATTCATTTTAGAGCACTATTAACTAAGTCTGCACCACCTCCTTACAATATTGTCTTTCTGAGGTAAGGATCCCAGCTAATGTAACATTCAGAGCATCTATGGGTTGGCTATTCAGTGTTCAAGCCTGTGTCACATTAGCCCAACAGGGTAAAGCAAGGTCTCTGCTAATTATCTGCCTTTTCTCATCTCTTATTTGCCAGTCTAGTCACTAGCAGACAAATCAACTCTTACTCCTGAATTGTTTCAGGTTTTTTGTTTCATCTCTCAGTTGTACTGTAATCTCCTTTAAGGGGAGATAATAGTTATTATACATCATTTACGGCCTCCACACTATGTAGAAACGCTTAATAATCTTCTCCTGGCTACCACTGGCCACTCATCACCAAGGGTTTGGCCCTTGATCCTACGACACTCCACTCCACGACGCCAAGATCCTAGTGCATAGCTGTTAGTGTATCGGACACCATCTTGGGCCCTTACAATTTCTTCTGTCCTTCCGCTGACCCTACCCAGGACTATACCGTGCAGTAAATCACTTCTCTGTCGTCAAGGGCTTTGTAGTTAAAAGATATTGTTTAAATAACCATTAGAACCAGGTGGCCTCTATGCTCTGTTAGGCCCCAAACAATGATGGAAACCTTCACTGACGTATTCTTGGCGCCCATGAGACTAGTTACCCATTCATGGATCTTGACTTAGGAATGCATGTCCTGTTTTCCAAGCACCTACCCCCTTACCCTAGGTTAACTACAAAATTGCCTCAATGGCCCCTCAGTGGTACGGAGTATGGCTGCAAAGGCTTCTGGATGGTTACCTGCCGGATCCCAATCCCACCCTGTAAGTTACCCTATAATTGACTGATCCATTGATTATACGCAGCCGTCTGCCTCATTTTTCAGTCTCAGTTCGTGGGCACTTTTCGTTCCCTCCGTCCTATAGACACTTAATATATATACACATACTCTGAGTATGATGTTTGATACTTTGCTGATACATTACCTAATAGAGAAGTTTAACCAGGTAAGCTGATGATGCTACGTTCTGCAATAATTTTTTTTATTATTTTGAGAAATCTAATTTGAAAATTAGCTGAAAAAATCCCCCACTGGCTCTGAACTGCCTCCTCCATTCTTCTAGACATTTAAAGCAAATTTTCAGATGCCCCCTCCAATAGGATTATTTTTTCCTGTAAATTGGGGTCATTTTTAATTTTAAAAAATTGAACTCAATTACTTATTCATTTAAAAATCTTAAATATGTTGCTTATGATGATAAAGCAGATATTCGCTTTGCATATTAAGCAGTTTCATGCGTGAAGGGCAACCAGACTGAAAAGAACCCGCAGACTAAGGAGGCTTCGTCTATTAAACCAAATCTTCTTAGGTAGATTTCTAATTTTGCTACTCGTGACTCATTGTGTTTTAAGGGAAATAATAATAATAATTTCCATCTTTATTATGTTTGAATGACTTATGATCCCCCGACCCTCCTTCATTCCTCTTCTCCCAGATTTGCCGTGAGCACTAATCACATTTATGAGTTTACTTATGGCCCGTGCTTTACATAGTTATTCTGTTGGTAGAACATCCCTAAGGGTTCTGTGCAGAGATATTTTTTAAATGATTCTCATGATAAAAACGACTTATTAGCTGAGTCACCTGGGAAAATTATTTATCCCTTTTAAGCCTCTTTTTCCTATCTGAAACAGTGGGGGGGGGTTAATATTTCCCATTTCAGGGCTTCTGTAATGAGGAATAATAAACCCCAATTCTCACACTTAATAAATTAAAGCCAGTATAAATTCCATATATATGTATATATGTATGTATATATGATATATACACACACATACATATCTCTATCTATATCTGTATATAGATATATAGATATCTATATAGATATAGATATAGAGATATATATATCTCTATATCTATATCTATATATCACCTCTTACAATTTATAAAAGGATCTGTGTTTCCATACTCTGTTTACTCTGATCCTCACTGTAAAAGGATTCCCCTTCTGGAATCTATTCACAAATAACAATGGTCCTGTAAGCAGTCCTCTCAAGTAGTCAAGAGGTCATTATAAGAGTTTTTGGTTCTACATTTTATATGTTACTAACAAATAATACTTGCAAGGGCGAACTACCATCATCTTTCCACACTAATTTTCATATTATAAAAAATAAAAAATATGGGTTGGGGGCTGGCTCTTGGGCAAAGAGGGATGAGAAAACCGTGAAAAGAATTTCACTGCTCTCTTTTAAAAATATTATTCTAATATATTGAAAAAACAAAGAAGTTCATTCTCTGTAGCTGAAATCTGCACTCATATCTTTGGAATATGCCTTCACTTTACTATGATCTAATCAAATGTGAAAGCCCCAAAGCTCATTGTTAGGAATCAGATCTGCTGTTGCTGCTTTCAAGCCAAAAATAGTTTTAATAAATGAAAGAATCAGAGATCTAGTCATCTCAAAGTAGTTATTCTGTATTTCATAATTTAGAAAAATAGAAATCACAAATTATAACCAACAATTTACTCTAGAGTTTATTTAGTATCAGAGGATCACTCTTTCGTTTTCCCAACATATTATAATTTTTTTAAGTGAGCGCCAAAACTCTTTTTATTAATAAATCCATTAGCAAGTAATAATAATGTATTTTGATAGAGCCCCAAACACAAAATTTGCTACAGCCCCATTTTTTTTGGCTGTGTTTCAACAAAATAAGCAGAAGCATAATTATTTGGAAATTTCAAAAAAATATATGATATTCAGGCCTTACCTCAGGTGGCCTGAACCAGAACCTCTGGTTGGGCAATGTATAGAGGGTACCTGCTAGAAACACTTGTTTATCTAACTTTCCCCTGTGATCCCATGGAGAAGCCTGGGTTTAGACCTATTGTTAGGCCACTCGGTACACCAGATGACACTAAAAGGTGACAATCATAAAGCAGCAGTCACGGCAAAGAAAAAAGCCAGCAATATTGCAGGGTGTTTAGGCTATATCCTCTTTTAACAGTGCTTAGCAGGTTGATCCAAATCAGACG
>NW_020185339.1:30659827-30666174 GCF_003031525.2 Neophocaena asiaeorientalis asiaeorientalis | reverse complement strand
TTTTTTTTTGCGGTACACAGCCCTCTCACTGTTGTGGCCTCTCCCGCTTGCGGAGCACAGGCTCCGGACGCGCAGGCTCAGCGGCCATGGCTCACGGGCCCAGCCGCTCCGCGGCACGTGGGATCCTCCCAGACCGGGGCACGAACCCGAGTCCCCTGCATCGGCAGGCGGACTCTCAACCACTGCGCCACCAGGGAAGCCCCAGACGTCTTTTTAAAATCTGGACTGTACGTCTTCTTGTCCCTCTTATGTTTCCACCCCCATAAGTTTCACCTATGTCCCTTCTGATTAACATTTCAGAAAAATGTTTATTTAGAAAAATGAAAAAACAACATGTTTTCTGGGCAAATAATTCAAGCAATCAGAGCTAAAAATTAATCAAAAATTTTTTTAATATTTAAATCTCTCTAGGCCAAACGGTGAGGATTCATGAAGAAGTTAACTATAAATTAATGTTTTAGGTCATCAGTTCAGATTATAACTCATAAAAGTGTATTTTAAAAATGTAACTCATGGGGCTTCCCTGGTGGCGCATAAAAAAAAAAAAAAAAAAAAAAAAAAAAATGTAACTCATGATTAACTAGACAGTCTGTTATCATGAACCTAATATCTTCTAATTATAGTGAAAAAATATTGTAAGCCCAGGAAAATTTCACATCAATGATCTTTGCTTGATTTTTCCAATGAGTATCCACCTCTCTCACAACTGTGTAATAAAAAATACTAAGTACCTTAAAAGAATAACGCAGTTACATAAATCCAGATTATTACTTAGAAGGAAAATTATATAAAAGTTTTGAGTGGAACAAATTTATAAAGTACAAATTAGTTCTGTTCCTATATTTAAAATACACATGATCAGGCTACTACCAAAAAAAAAGAAAAAAACCGGTACATGTAAGAACTTAAAATTCCACATCATAACAGTCAGTTCTGTGCTTTACATCACCGCGCCTTCCTATTCCTGTCCAAAACAAAGCTTTGTTTTGCAGCATTCAGGATTTTTGTTTGTTTTCTTTTTTATTATTCCCCTGCATCGGCAGGTGGACTCTCAATCACTGCGCCACCAGGGAAGCCCAGTATGTTAGTTTTTATCTCAGCTCAGCCCATCCTTTAACCAAGCATCTGGATTAGGACCAGCCAAGATCAGGCTCTCCAAACTCCCCACTCTAGCACAGTCCATGTCCCCTTGCCAAAGGCAGCATGCGTTTCCTAGGAGCAAGGGTTTGAGGGCTGAAGGACCCTAGAGAAAAGGTTGAATTCAGAGATCCTCTGCAAACTCCCTGCCAGCCAGGCTCTTTCACACTCAGCATTGGGGTCATCAGGGCCCCTGGAGGCAGCCCCTCCCCTTGCTGGAGAGTGTCAGTGGTTCAAAAGAGTTTTCCCTTGTGTCCAGACTCCCTTGTGACCTTGAACAAATCACAGCATCTCTGAGTCTGAGATTCTCCAAATATGAATGATGAAAAGAGTGATGATTTCAAAGGTTACACAGATCACAGAATTCTTCCTAATTACTTAAATGGCAGGAACTGGAATAAAATGTTTTCCTATAGGCACTTCCCTGGTGGTGCAGTGGTGAAGACCACAGCCTCCCAATGCATGGGGCACGGGTTTGATCCCTGGTCAGGGAACTACTATGATCTCGCAAACCGCACAGTATGGCAAAAAAAAAAAAAAAAAATTAAATAAAAAAAAATGCTTTTCCTGTAATATCTTTGGGGCTGAAGGATCTTATGTAACCGGTGAGGTCTGTGTTTAAAAGGCAGTGGCAGGGACTTCTCTGGCAGTCCAGTGGTTAAGATTTCACCTTCCAATGCAAGGGGTGCGGGTTCGATCCTTGGTCAGGGAGCTAAGATCCCACATGCCTTGGGGCCGAACACCAAAACATAAAACAGAAGCAATATTGTAACAAATTCAATAAAGACTTTAAAAATGGTCCACCTCAAAACATAAAAAAAAAAAATAACACCGGGCAATAAAGAATTGTCAATGTGACTGAGCAGTGGCTAACATCCTATTCCCTCGGCACACATCACCCACTCCTTGTTACCCAGATGACCAGCATCTGCCACTGGGAGCCTGGCTTGGCACTCATCAAGCTGTCACCAAGTACCCAGTTCCCCCAAAACCTCCATTGCCAAAGTCAGTCTTCCCTCCTCCTCTGGTTCTCCAGTTCTCCAAATATTTGTTACTGTTGCCTAATTCCATCTTTTAAAAATTCTCTTCTCTTGGCCCCAGGGACAACACATCCCTGATTCATTCTCCTTTGCCATTTTCTGACCTCTCTTTTGTCTCATTCTTTGGCTCCTTCTCCGTCCCCATAGTTAAAAATAACCACTTTTTGACCCTCTTATCTTCGCCAGGAAGAATCCCAAAACTGAGCTCTCCTCGAAACCCTGTCACTAACTCACTGTGTGGCCTCAGACAACCCACAACCCTCTCTGGGTTTCCTTTATCCCTGAGAAAGGAAAGGAGCTGGACTTGATGATCCAAAATCATAGTCCCTCGGAGTTTGGCAGTGCTACACTAGTCTGTCCTAATCCCATTCCTGTCCTCCATCAGCATATGGTACATTTTCAGAAAACCAGTCCAAGTCTGTAATGGAACTAAGACCACCAGGAAGTCATCAATTCCAGGGTAGAAGAAACCTTAGACATCACCTAGTCTGAAATTTTCATTTCATAGCTGAGGAAACTTAGGTCAAGAGTGGGTACTCGGGGCTTCCCTGGTGGCACAGTGATTGAGAGTCCACCTGCCGATGCAGGGGATGCGGGTTCCCGGTGCACCAAAAAAAAAAAAAAAAAAAAAAAAGAGTGGGTACGCGATTACCTCACAGCAGGGATAGGAATGAGGAGGAGGTCTCCGGGGCTCTCACATGTTCCAATATCAGAGCTTAAATATCTTCCAAACCTGGTTGAAATGTATAATGGTATCAGAGTAAAATGTGATATAGAAGGTATAAACTGGGTAGGGCACTTTAGAGCCTTTTTCCCTCTTTAAAAAAAAATAAACTCTGTACTGTAACTCTAAGAAATTTGGAGAGGTATTTGCTATAGAGGGTGCTTAACACAAAAGTAGCAAAATCAGATCACATAAAACATCTTAGATGTATATTTTTAAATAGGCAAATAAAACAGAACATCAAGTCGCAGAACACATATATTTACAATAATTCAAATGTCCAAAGCACAATACAGTGGTATCTCTTTAACAGTTCATATAATTTAAGACATACATTCACACAAGCATATGAACAAATACTAGTCTCCTAGACCAAAGGCTGAAGAAGCTACTCAGACGTTTTGGCACTGACGCCTACATATTTATGGCAACAAATAATGATGGCTTTAAACTTTCAGTAAGATCTTTTGCACAAAGATAGGAAATGTACAGAATGGGAAGAAGACAGTCAAACAAATGTACCTTTACTGTACTATTTATCTAACACCACATGGGATGAGGCACTGCTCAGTAAATTTGATCAGGATAGTCTATTTACTCTGGTCTGCAATGATGACATGAACCGAATTATTCCCAAATCTAACTTTACTTTGCGCTTTATAAATAATTGCTGCTTGGTTCTTCCTTCTGCATCTTTTAAAAATGAACACAACACTTTTCTTTAACGTAACTCAACTTTGGTGCCAATAAGTTAGTAAAATCCCTTTTTTAAGAATACGAATACTTGGAACTTATTTTTTCTTTTAAGAATCCTGAGTGAAAGGACAGTGTCAGTGATATCACCTCCAGGCCAGCTTTGAAATGATCAGTGGTGCTAAAGACTAAGATATTATCTAGAACTTAAACTCTGAAAAACAGCCCCATCTTTCTCTGGCACGAACCTAAGTGCTTCAGCACATTTCCTATTAACCAGGGAAAGAGACCCTTTGGTTGTATTTCAGAAAAACAAAAACAACCCCATTTCTGTCCTTCTGTTTATTTCTGCAGACCACACACAAAGCTGAATATGAAGAGATTCGATCACTACATCATAAAAATACAGGCACAAAATTAAGTGGACGCCACAAAGGGTGTGTCTGAAAACACTGAATTGACTGAATCTGAATCAGATTTCACCCTCGTGGACTTTAAGATGCCCTCAGCTATGACCGTTTCACTGGGAAAGAGCCTGACTTTCCCATTCTGCCCTGTTGCAGTATCCTTCAGGGGTTCCAAAAACACCACTCTTTTCCCAGCCCCTGCCTTCCGTTCATCGGCGGGGGCATCGCTTTCAGGGCCAGAACTGAGAATAGATGCATGGGCATTGCTTTGGTTTAGCATATTTTTTCGTCTCTTGGGTTTACATTTGCAGGGACACGGTGTCAGATAGAGGTACAGAAGTACCAAAACAATGCTGGCCACACAGGCTGCAAGAGTGGTAAAAGCCGTGTTAAATGCCTCGTGAGCATGGGATCTGTTTACGGTGAAATTGCTCACGTTTATTGTGATATCCACAGTTTCATTTAACAGACGTTGCCGATTCATTGCAACACAGGAATACACTCCAGCATCCTCGAAACGAGGACTTTCTATAACCAGACTTCCATTGGGAAATATGTGAAAGTTTTCTATCTCTTTATCGGGCTCCAGCACTCTGTTATCTGGACCGACCCACATGAAATCGGTATTCACGTTACCAGTCTTGCTATCACAGTGGACAATCAGCCTCTCCCCAACTTGAGCCTCATGAATAAAGCCAAGGGCACGGAAGGAACCATTGATGATACTGTCAGAGCAGTTCATAAAGCTATCCTGGAGCAGAAGCACCTGATGGAAGTGCCTAGCGTCAGACCACAAGCGACAGGTATAATCATTCTTAAAATCCATCACTGAGCTGAAGTGCCTACGATACCAAAAGGTCAGCAACGAGTAAAGGGAACAGTCACAGACAAATGGGTTTCCATGAAGGTAGATGCCTCTCAGCTGCCTTCCTGGCACTAAATTTATATGATGCATCGGCAGGGAGGGGATCCGGTTATAAGAAACATCTAGAAACATCAGTTCTGCCAGCTTGAACCTTCCAACGTACAAATCCATGGGAAACTGCGTGAGAAAGTTTCCACTTAAGTAGAGTTTCTGCAGTTGGGAGAGCCCTCCAAACGCTGAAGGGTCGAGATAGGAGATGTGATTGTTGTAAAGCAGGAGCACTTCCAGAACCTTCAACTCCTGGAACACTGCACTTTTCACAGTCTTCAGCTTGTTGGATGATAAGTCAAGACACTTCAGATTTGGAGTGCTGGAAAAACTGTCCGTAGAAATGCTCGTGATGTTGTTATGCCGAATAATGAGGGTGTTCAGCTTTACAAACGACACGGGAATCCACTCAGAATCCAGGAGCCCGATTCTGTTATAACTCAGATCCAGTCTCTTGATCAGTCTGAAAAGGTTCCCAGGCACCTTGGACAGGTTTTTGTTGGTGCAGCTGACGATGTCAGTGGCACAGATGCAAGCGGTGGGGCACACCCCGGAGGCCCCACGGCTCGCAGTCACCGTGATCACCAACAAACACAGCAGTTCCCTGCAGCCCGGTCTGACAACTCCAGGCAGGGTGGGCAGTGTGTGTAAACGTAAAGACATTATGGTCGCCTCTAAGGCTCTTCCAGGCGCCTTTTCCACCAGCTCAGCCTCCCACCAGTGAACCTGGTAAACAATCAATATTTAAAGAGGGGTAAAAAAGCAAAGTTAACTAGCACTAGTTAGCCCTTAAGAGTAATATCTGGCTTTCTTTCCAATAACTTTTGAAATGGAGGTTGTTGTTTTTTTCACACTGGGGAGCCTACGTGTCCTTTTTATTGTTGGATGCAATTTTTCCTGAGTTACTCCTGCTTACAGACATTTACAGTCCCATTCTATCAACACAACCGTCTCAATATCAGAAACTCAATTGTTTTTTAAGGTGCATCCTGCGTTGTTTTTTTTAACTCTCTCCAAGAGTCACAAAAATATACAAACGCATCTTATAAACAATTACACGGAAATACTTAGCAAGCCACCCGTCCAGAAAGCAACTCACGGAGCTGGGGAGCCTCACGGGCTCCGGAGATAGGCCGCCGACGGTGGTGTCTTCTGCAGGTCTGTGCGTCTGTCTGTCTGTCACTCCGGCATCTTACGCGTTCCTTTCCCTTTAGCTCCCGGCGGGCGGCAGCCTCTCGTTGGCTCGCAACTTTGGGGAGTTTCAGGCAGCCGCAGCGGCGGCAGCAACCCCGGGCGCAGGGAACGTCTCGGCCGGCTGCGGTTGCTTCTCCCCGGCTCTCTTCATTGCTCTGCTGAAGGTACCGCCTGGGCGCTCTGGCCGTCGCGTGCCCGCGCGCGGGGCGCCTTGCTCCCGGAGCCTGGTCCAAGGGGCT
>NW_020185339.1:30427621-30659758 GCF_003031525.2 Neophocaena asiaeorientalis asiaeorientalis | reverse complement strand
CCGGCGTCCCCCGGCGTGAGGACGCGGTCTCGCACTCCTGCCAGTCGCGTCCGCGAGCCCAGCCGGGGTCAGCAGGGTGATAGGGTTGGGAGAGGTTAAGGGACACGCCCAGTCCCGGAGGGAGAGGTCGCACCCTTCAAGACCCACTTCGTCGCGGCAGCGCAGGTCGCCTCCCTCTCCCACCCAGTCCGCTGAGCTCCCCGACCTCTTTACGGCTTGCTTTGGGCGAAGGCCAAGGGGGCTCGCAAAGCGCTAAGTGCAGTGGGTTTTAAAGGTTTACAAAACAAACACAGAAGCTGCCTTCCGTCTTCGCCGTCATTTGGGGGCGGGGGGGGCGCAGAGAAATGGGGCACGTTCCCTCCGGTGCAACAGGATCTCTTCTAGGGGAAAGGAACCGGGAAAGCGCAGCGGGGACACTCCGCACCTCCCTGGGAAAGTTCTATCCCTTTCCCAATTCAGGAGGAAGCATCAGCGATGGTCCCCCGTTCGCGAAGGAGAAGCTCAGGAAATAAGGGTTGGAACCGACCTTCCGCCTGGAAGGCAAAGATAACAGTATTCAGCTTGAAAGAAAAAGGAAAAAATCCCAGATCCAGACTTTTTTTTTTTTTTTCCAAATGTGTTCGCGGCGGACAAGGACTGATCCCAGACAGAAGGGGTGTCTTGCGCGGAGGTTCTTCATCCCTTCGCGAGAGGCAGGCTAGGAAAGTTGCAAGCAGGGTGGACAAGGCCAGGTGACAAGATCAGGCAAAATGAGGTGGGGGAAGGGGAGTGGAGCTGATGAGCTTTTCGATTAAAACTCCATTTTTGGTTGATTCCGAGATCTTTTTTAACGATGGGATTTGACTGAGCCAACTGACCCATTTAGCCGTTATATCCGGATTAACAAGAACTAAATTACTGCGCTGACAAGAGATATTAACCAAAGCAGAAGGGAGGGGGGCATTGAAAAGAGGACCAAATTGAGAACAACAGTTGGGGGCAGGGCACATAACTTGTAATATTACTTAAAAAATAGAAGCGATGACGTAGACAATCAACTGCCCCCCCCCACACACACACACACACTTGCGGTACCGTGAATTTAGTGAGTTGTTCTCTACATTGTCCATGAACGGATTCATGTGGTAGCACAGATCTGCTAGGCTGGTGCCAAATCTAAATAGAATTGTATGCATCGTTAATTTAGTTAGGCTTTTTGTGGGATGAATCTGAAATAGCACTGGTAAATTACGATTTTTCAGGTGAGAGCAGCTTGATTCAGATTAGTTTCAGTTTTATGAAAAGTTGAAGTTTATCATAAGACTACAGCCTGAAATGCTTCAGGAACGCATTCCTTACTGCGAGCTCCCAGGGGAAAGGAAGAGGTTGAGATTTTCTGAAGTTTACGCCACACGTCCTTGGGTTCTCAAAAAAGCTTGGTCTCCAGGCCAGTTTTACAGTTAGAATGATTAACACAGAGAAATAGATTAAAATTACTCAGAGGTATACTTTTTAAATGACTCATAAATGACCAGGTGTTTGCAGTATTTTACTGAGTAACTAACATCCTATTCAAAGGAAAACATGAAAGTGGGAGAAAGACCTGTATTTAAAAGGAAAATAGTCTAAAAAGAAAAGTGACTTCAGGGGCTTCCCTGGTGGTGCAATGATTAAAGAATCTGCCTGCCAATGCAGGGGTCACGGGTTTGAGCCCTGGTCTGGAAAGATCCCACATGCCCTGGAGCAACTAAGCCCGTGCGCCACAACTACTGAAGCCCGCGCGCCTTGAGCCCGTGCTCGGCAACAAGAGAAGTCACTGGAATGAGAAGCCCACGCACCGCAACAGAGAGTAGCCCCCGCTCGCCACAACTAAAAGAAAGCCCTCGCGCAGCATAGAGGACCCAACACAGCCAAAAATAAAATTAATTATTTTTAAAAAGTGACTTTCAAAAATGGAAACAGAATGGTAATGTTATATTATTAGGGCTGAAGGCACATCTTAGAAATATTATGCAAAGATTACACAGCCTAAATAAACTGCATGCACTCAAATCCACAGGCAAGTTTATTTATCTATTTAGAGACCTGATTTTGGGGATTCTGCACGTTTGCCAAGGGGAAAAGAGTTTTGAAAGGGATGGGTTTACTCGGCTTGGTGAAGAGAAAGCTAAGAGTTGACTGTAATAATGGTATAAGGTGAGACCTTACTTTGTGGAGGATAACTTTATATCTTTCTGGCATCCCTTCCCCTTCTTCTACCAGATCCACTCTTCCCACTCGAAGGTATATTCCACAAGGGTGGAATGTTATGTCTTGGACACTGCTCTTTTCTTAGCTTCTAGAACCCTGCTTGATACTTGCTTGTCATTGAAGGAATTTTTGATGAATCATCTGCTGAATGGAGAACCTATTCTAGGCTTACATGACCTGAATCTGCTCATAGCCCTCCTGCTCTTTATACCTCAAAAAGCTTTTCTGAAAAACAGAAGAGAGGAAAAGACGAGCCCTGCGAACATTATTTGAGTCCTGGATCCCGCAGTGCCTGAAGGCCACTGCACAATTTTACTTCCTTTCTAATTACATTCTCCACCCCGCATCCTTTTTCTTTTTCTTGTTCTTCTCCCGCCCCCCTCCTCCTCCTTTGCTTAAATTATTTTGAGTTGTGTTGGTGTCACTTATGACTGAAAGAGTCCTAATATATATAATGATGGTAATAATAAATAAATATGTAACGGGCTATTATGTTTCAGATCCGAGCTCTGTGTCTCACATGCATTATTTTGTTTACGGCTCACCAGAACCCTGTGACATTGTATAATCCTATAACGCAGATGGTAAACAACTGTGTTCCAAATTATCTGAAAATGGAATGGAACAAAATTAGCTTGAAGCTCCACTTGAAGGAGTTAGATTCAACAGAAGAGAGACGTTTTTGACAGGGTAGTTCCAGCCTGCAATGGGTTGCCAAGACAGATGGTTGAGTTGCCTTCTCAGGAGTTTGAAATAGGACACATAGATATTTCTCTGGTCTTTTCCACATGGCATAATCTATTGGCTTTTTTGACCATTCAGTGATGACTCCAACGGATAGGAGAAAGTGAATTGACACTCGATGTGATTCTGAATCCAGTGTGCTCAGGCACGTGTGGTCCTTTGAGTGTCTGGCTGGGATTGGAAGTAACTCCTGACTGGGTCAGGGATTTGAGTAGATGAAATCCCAGGGCATTTTCTAGCCCTATGATTTCCAGAATTTCTCAGGTTGTAATCAAAGATGTAAGGAATTAGGTATATGAGACAAGAAATTGTTACAGCACTAGTTTGATCATTTGGAGTCATTTTTACTAATAATGAACACTTTAATAGCACTTTATATGCTGTGAGGGGCTTTCACATTCTGTGTCTCATTTGATTCTAGCATGCCTCCTGTAATCAGGTATAGTTGGGACACCAATCTAAAGTCTTTTTTTAAAAAAAATTGTTTTATTCAAGTATAGTTGATTTACAATGTTGTGTTAATTTCTTCTGTACAGCAAAGTGATTCAGTTATACATATATATATTCTTTTTCATTCTTTTCCATTATGGTCTATATGGTTCCCTGTGCTATACAGTAAGACCTTGTTGTGTATCCATTCTATATATAATATTCATAGTTTGCATCTGCTAACTCCAAACTCCCAGTTCATCCCTCCCCACCTCCCTCCCCTTTAGTGTAGTTGTGGCGCACAGGCTTAGTTGCTCTGCGGCATGTGGGATCTTCCGGGACCAGGGCTCGAACCCGTGTACCCTGCATTGGCAGGTGGATTCTTAACCACTGCGCCGCCAGGGAAGCCTGCATGTATCTTTTTGAATTATATTTTTCTCCAGATATATGCCCAAGAGTGGAATTGCTGGATCATATGGCAACTCTATTTTTAGTTTTTTAAAGAATCTTCATACTATTTTCCATAGTGGGTGCACCAATTTACATTCCAACCAACAGTGTAGAAGGGTTTCCTTTTCTCCACACCATCTTCAGCATTTATTATTTGTAGTCTTTTTGATGATGGCCATTCTGAACAGCGTGAGGTGGTTCCTCCCTGTAGTTTTGATTTTCATTTCTCTAATAATTAGTGATGTTGAGCATCTTTTCATGTAAGTTGCCTCTTTTTTTAACCTTGGAACACATCGGGTGTTCTTCAGGGACAGCTCACAGGAGTTTCTAGCTCTGCGGGAGCCTGGTTGTTGCATGCAGAAGCTTTCTGCTGAGAGCCCACTCTGGGGGCAGCACTCTTGGTAGGGTTTTTGCAATGTGACTGCAGCCTAGGCCCGCAGGAAACATAACGTTGCTCACCAGCTCTGGAAGTGCACTCCACTCCTGCAACAGCCTTTTGACCTGTTCCAGTTGGTTTTTGTAAATTGCCCAAGATTTAAGGTAGAACCAGATCTCGAACCCAGTACTATGTCTCTGACTGTATGGAAACTTGAGCTCCAGCCCCTGTGCTCTCTTAACTCCAGGTGGCATGTGTCACCTTGTGGCTGGATTCTTTGGAAGCTCCATAGGCTAGAAATGGGGCAGGGAGTGGAGATGGAACGTGCAAGAAGTACCCACATACCCTCCCCAGGGAGAGCCCACAGGGGGGCAACTGTTCAAGTAATCACCATTCACCCACCTGCTCTTTCTATCTCCTGTCTTCACGGACATGGACTAGATAGGATCTTTGTTGTTGTTCTTTTTAATTTAGCTGAAATAAAATTCACATAAACAAAATTCACTGTTCTGACCATTTGAAAGTATACTATTCAGTGGTTAATGTCGTGCAACCATCGCCACGATCTAACTCCGGAATAATTTCATGACTTCCCGAAAGAAGCCCTGGACCCATTAAGCAGTCACTCCCAGTTCCCCTCCTCCCAGCCCCTGGCAACCACTAATTTACCTTCTGTCCCTATGGATTTGCTTATTCTGAACATTTCATATAAATGGAATCATACAAGATGTGGCCTTTTGTGCCTAGCTTCTTTCACTTAGCATAATGTTTTCAAGGTTTGGATGGGTTTTTTTGGCTAAAGTTTGTAGAACCAGTTGGGATCATCCCTTTGAAAGTCTTGCATAGTTGGGTTAGTTGCACTTGAGCTTAGACGTGGGGCATCTGCCCCTGCCGTTGTCAGCCTCGAGGCCGGAAGTCCCATTTGTCCAGAGTCTTCAATTATGAAAGTATCAAGCCCCTATGTGATTATAGAAGCCTAGCAGTCTTCTGAGCTAAAGACATCTAAGTTCTAGTCCTGGGCAGAACTGCTTTCAGCTCTCCATAAAACCCAAGAATCAATTAAGGATATGACAGTTAATGGTTTCTTAAATTCCTTTTAACTTCAAAACATGAATCTGATTTTCTGATCACAACCTGTCTCCTGTTGCCCAGGCCCCAGGAAGACAGACAATTAGAACACAGGTACTAACCAGTTAGAGCCGATCTGGGTTTAGTTCTTTCCTCCGGGTCAGTTATCGCTGAACCGGGCAGACATAAACTCCTCCTTTCTCCCCAATGATGTCAGTTTCATGGCTGCTTCAGGAAAAGCAACTGAGGGCAAGTTGTCTATAGTTGAGACATCACTTTAATTTATTACGTATTCGATCATGAAGGGGCAGCATCATTTCTCAGAGGAAAAACAAAAGTGTATCCTTAATGTGCAACAGGGATGTGGGTGAATAAATGACTGTGCGTGCATCTGTCATTGTGCTATATTGTCATTAAAAGTAATGTGGCAGAGAAATATCTGGTGACATAACAAAAAATTACCAAAATTGCTCTTCCAATTTTTGTAAATGAAAATACATATGTATATTAATCATATGTATGCATCAAAGATAATCTGAAAGAATATATACCTATCCTAACAGTGGTTTTAAAATTTTTCTTCTCTTATCTGCATTTTCTATTTTTCTGCAATGCTTTTGTGATAAGAAAACTCAGAGACAACTTATCATTGTTTAAAGTTACCAATGACTAAGTCATGTGCATCAATGTTTCTTCTTTACTGTGATTACTACTTAATATTCAGCAACTCTAGTTTTAGAGAACAAACCCTCTTCTGGCTTCTCAGGCAGGAAGTGACTCTGATTTCCCCTGGTTTGAGATAATAATTGCTGTCCCCTCTTAGCACAACTGTCATTTATTTGGCAAATATTTCCTGAGCATCTGCTATGTTCCGGGCACTATTCTTTAGCCTGAGAATTTTAGCAATACACAAGTGCTACTGTAGCTCACAAGTCTCGCGAGAATGAGGCACATATAGTCACTCACATATTTCTTGTTGGCCAACTGTCCATATTCCCAGGTTTGCAACTCAACATCCTTGGTTGGGATCAACTCCCAGCAGTTGTGAATCCTTCCCTCTCACAAAACATTTTTAGACCAGCCTTTGTAAGGAGCATGGTCCCCTACCCCATACCACCATTGGGTTTTCAATGAGAAGCAAAGAAAAAGTAGCAACTAAAAACCTTTTTTCCTAATCCTAAAGGTACTATGCATTCCTTGTAGGATAAGTGGAAGGTACAGAAAAACTGTAAAGAATCAGAGAATGCCATTTATAATCTTACTGGTCAATTTATTTTTGCTGAAAGAATAAATCCATTGTTGTGAGGAGCCTGAGAATGTTGCAGAAGGATGTTTTTCTCTTTGTCATAATTATGTAACAAGAGAAATAAGCAGACCTTTCTTTTCTTTTTTTTAATACTCTGAATTCTCAGCCTTAGGGATAAAATAAGCAGATGAAAATTTGCTTTATAAAATTCAGTCTTAAAGCCATGCATCTAGCATTATGGTTCCTTTTATGACTGGTCATAAATGGTAGGTGCTCTAATTTTCACTTTGCTTATTATTAGCTGAAGGGATCGTCTATTTGAATTCTTAAATGCTGTTATATCTCTCAAAACTGGGGCTAATTTTCTCTCTCTGAAAAACATGGATAATTTTTAACAAACCCAGTTTAGAGAACTAGATGAAGCGTTCAGACTCCAGTTTTATGTCCTTTAAAAAATATGATTTCCTGTAACAGGAATTATCGTACCTTTGTTAAGGTGATACTTGATTATTCATGGAACTACCTGATTGGAAGCAATCATTATTTGCTAGTCAACATTTACACAAAATAGAGTAACATAAAATTGAGAGAGAAAATCATAAACACTCTATTATATAACCAGCACTGTTGCAAATACTAATTCAATTATTTTCAGCAAATCCAAGGCCCTCTCTAGTGAATGCTCTGTGAGTAATTGGCTCTGGAACTCTGAACTTTCAGTCTGTGCTCGTGGAAAGAAACATTGTATTCAAATGGGGAAAGGCAGAAGGACCTCTGGAAAGATCCAAGGAAGTGGGCTTGATAATAAGACCCAACATTCATTCTCAGCATCTACCAGGCTTCTCATTTAATTCTTACAAGTGTCCCAAGAGATGGCCATTAACATCCCCATCTTCTAATGAGGGCAGTGGGGCTTAGTTGATTTATATAACTTGCCCAAGATTACTGGAAGAACCATATCTGTCACCCAAGTCTGCCTCTCTCTGATCTCATGCTCAACCATTAACTCTAATGCTTCCCATTAGGGAGTAGAAGGTTCAGCCATAATTTAAATTCCATTCAGCAAATATTGTTAGCTCTGGCCACACTCCCAGACCCATGATATGGTTGCTCTACTCTAGGAATTTGTAGTGTTATTAGAATAATTACAGGATATAAGACAGTATATAATTCAATTTCAAATTGGATATTACCAAGAGCTAAAATATTTGCAACAGAAAATATGTACTTTGGGCACTGAAAATTCCAATACAAGCAGAATTTTAGGTCTTACTTTTTCTAATTTTAGGTCAACCATTTCTTGGTTGACCAAGTAGCTGATTCAACAGAGCGAATTGGATGCAAATAAAACCATAATTCAGGAGAAACTATTTGAATAGTCAGAGATGAAAATGAACTCTCAGAATTAAGCAACAATAATATGAATCCTTCTGGCTCATTTTAGCCATGGCATTCACAATGGAGAATAACAAGCAAGGAAAGTAGCATCTCTCTCCTGACGTGTGCAAAGGGTCTGAAACATCCTCTAATTGTATGCCAAATGGCAATGTATATAAAAAAAAATAGGGCAATGTGATAAAATTGAGCATTGAATAAAGAATCATATCTCTGGGTTCTGGTGCCAGAACTTACATTTACTAACTGTGTGACCTTAGGGAAGTTGACCTGGTCTTTCAGACTCTGAAGTCTCCCTATTGTGAAATGGAAATGCAGTACCCATGTAGGCTCTATTTGAGTTCACGAGGCCGATGGAGATGAGACATGTGAAAAGTGCTTTGGGAACTATAAAACTGTAAAAGAGTGTCACAGTGAGTCCTGTTCATGTGTTGTTCATCCTTATTGCCCTTGTGCCTTGGACGTGATCTGACACAGCACAGATGTTTAACAAATATTTGTTGAACCTAATGGAACCGAAGCTAGGTTTGCGTACAGAATAAACAGATCTGGAGAGGTGTCTCACCACAGTGTTGTTTGTACTAATTATATGGCTCCCCTGAGCTGGGCTGTACCAGAGCACAACAGGTCTTCATTTGGTCCTCGTTTGGAGAACCTGTTGTTCACTCAGCCCCGCCTTACTCTCCATGGTACTCTCAGCTACTGCAGACGGGAATGAGCCGCCAGTCTGCATGCCTGGGCTGCCCAGAGCCCCGGGGGAATTGAAGCTGGCAGGTTGTGGGGGAACATCCTGGGTGAAGATCTTTAGTTAGCAGAGATGACTGGCAATGTCAATACACACTGGAGGGTACCCAAAGGGGTTTTGAACTACAGGGAAAAAGAAAATAAAAAAAATAATAATCACTCTCTCTGGAGAGCAGTTTTGACATGCTGCTGCTTGCCTCTTGCATCGTGATAGAAATGCATGGTAGGAAACTAAGGAAGCGTTCCTTGGAAGCTGTTATGTAGAAGAGGTCAGGTGCAAATCTGAACAAGTTGCTGGAGGATGAGTCTGCTCACTGACATTTCCTACTTTACAGAAACAGCAGGATGCTGGGAAAACATGTTATTGTGGCAGCTGTCCACATTTCTCTCAAAGTGGAATTTTTTATTTACTCAATTATATTTATTAGAACTGTTGGACATCTGAACTCCTCTTTCCTAAATCTCCTTTGCTGGGAAGGCACTGGGCACCTTAGTTCTATTTTCATAAGCAGAATAACATTGACACAATGAGTATCAAATGTGTTTGTTTGCTTGTTTGTAGGGTGTGTCTGGGGGGGAAAGCTGGATGGTGGGCTCTCCAGATGGACAACCTTGAACGCATCAACATAGCCCAGCTTGGCAGGTCCAAGCTTGATATTTTTGATGTCCCAGAGTTAATTTGTTGGGTGGAGAAAGATTTATAATATAAACCAAAAGAATACCTACCTGTGAATTTAAAGCAAAAATCAAGTGGATCAGACCTTGATATGGTCCTAATCATAGTTTCTGCCTATAAGAAGCTTTGGGAAGCCAAGTTTAAAATCACAAACAAATTTACTGAGTGCGAAATAGAAGAGAAGAGTAGTTAGTTTGATGAGTTTAATGTTTAGTGGTATCAAGCATGACAAATCCATTGCCACAGGAGAGGTATGTCTGCCAACAAGTCCACATATTCAGGTTGGCTGGACACAGCACTGTCATCCCTGGGCAGAATATGCCAAGCAGTTAATCAGTGAAATCTTAAATTACACAAGAAATACAATGACATCATGTCTCTGCCCCAATCAGAAAATTACTCTTCCTATTAAAGATAATCTCTCCCTGTTTCTTCATCAGTACAGTAACAGAGTAGCAAAGGCAGAACAACAATAAATAAGGCAGAATGGTGATCAGAAGAGAGGCAGATGGACAAAACACAGAACTCATTAGAAAGAGTTCTCAGAAAGCTGCGGAGCTACCTGGAGAAAAAAAGTCTCCAGAAATAATCCTGATAAGCAGGCATTTTGCAGAACCTCAATAAAACATAATGGTAAATATGCATATTGAGAGTAAACTGAATAATTACCTAAGCAGAAATTGAGTTCTGTCCAACCATTTTGAAAGAAAAAACAAGTTCCGGCAAAGACAGTCATGAGGTAAGAATCACGTAGCACGTACAGAAGAGGATTAACAAAACAAAGGCAAGGTCCCCCAAATCAAGGAACAGAACATTTACCAGCACCCACTAGGTCCCATGTTCCCTTCCAGTCTCTAAATGCCCAACGATAACCACTCTCATGACTGCTGGGTTAGTTCTGCCTGTTCTGATACACTGTATACGTGAAATATATACTCTTCTTGTCCGGCTTCTGTTGTTCAACTCTATGCTTGAGAGTTTCATCCGTATTTTTGCCTGTAGTAGTAGATTATTCTCACAGCTATGTGGTATCCCACTGTGTGACTGTATCACTATTTAACCATTTAATTTTTGATGGATCTGTGGGTAGTTTCCAATGTTTGCCTATTATGAGTACTGTTGCCGTGAACATTCTAATACATGTCTTTGGATAAACATCTGCACAAAATTCTATTGGGTATAACCTGGAAATGTATTCACTGGATCACGGGTTACGCACATAGGCAACTTTAGCGGTAACTGCGAGTTTTCCAAAGTGGTTGTACCAGAGTGTTCTCCCACAGGCGGTTTAGGAGAGTTCCTATTCATCCACATCTTTATCAGCACTTACTATTCTCCATCTTTTTCATCTTAACCATTTGGGTGGGTAGTCTTAATATTTCATTGTGCCTTGAATCTACATTTCCCTGATGACCAATAAACTCGGGGGCAATTTTTCATATGTTTATTGGCCGTTTACATATCCTCTTTTATAAGTCTTTTGCCCATTTTGCTGTTGAACTGTCCATCTTTTTCTTAGTGGTTAGTAAGAGCTTTCTAAGAATTCTGGATCTGTGTTTTTTATCATATATATTACCTAAGTATGTATAAATATGTATGTTTAACATTTTTTCCCCACCCTGTAGGTTGCTGTTTTACTCACTTTGGGTGAACATAAGTTCTTAGTTTTAATATGGTCAAGTTTATCACAATTTTTTTCTTTTATTTTCCTTCTTTTTTATTTCTTATTTTAAAAAGTATTGCCTAGTCCAAGGTCATGAAGATGCTTCCCTCTAAAAGCTTTATTGTTTTATCTTTCAATTTATTTCTCCAGTCCATCTTGCTATGGTCTGAATACCTGTGTTCTGCCCCAAACTCATATGTTGAAATCTTAACCCCCAAGGTAATGGTATTAAGAGGTGGGGCATTGGGAGATGCTTAGGCTCCAGAGAGATCCCTATCCTCTTTGCAATGTGAGGTCATAGCAACAAGACACCATCCATGAATGAGGAAGCAGGCCCTCACCAGACGCCAAAGTTTATGGTACTTTTGTTATAGCAGCCCAAACGGACTGACACATCTGGAATTGATTCTTGTGTGTAAAGTGATGTAGAAGCCAATAGACATTTTTTCCCCATATGGATATCCAATTGACCCAGCACAATTTTTTGAAAAGACCACCTTCTTCCTTTACTGCATTGCATGGTCATTTTGTCATAAATCGTGTGATCATATATGTGTGGGTCTGTTCCATTGGACAGTTATCTGGTCATGTACTAGTATCACACAGTTTAGCTTTAAATTAATAGTTCCTGATATAGTATACGTCCTTCACATTTGTTCTTCTTCAAGAATACCTTGGCTATTTTGGGCCTTTTGCATTTCCATATGAATTTTAGAATTGATTTGTACATTTCTGGGAAAACTATCCCACGGTTTGGATTTTGGTTGAGAGTTCATAGAAGTACGTAATTTGGAGAGAACTTGTATCTTTACAATATTGAGTCATCCAATCCATGACAAGTCCATTTATTTGGCTCTCCTTTATTTTTTCTCAATAATATTTTGTAATTTTTACTTTAGAGGTCCTGTACATCTTTATTGAGATTTATTTCGAAGTGTTTGAGTTTGGGGATGCTATTATAAATGTTTTATTTTCTATTTGTTTATTGCCAGTATATACAACTGTGACTCATGTCATAATCAGCTCAGACTGCTATAACAAAATACCATAAACTCGGTGGCTTATAGACAACATAAATTTATATCTCACAATTCTGGAAGCTGCAAAGTCCAAAATCAAGGTGCCAGCAGATCTGGTGTCTGGTGAGGGCCATCTTCTTCATACATATACAGTGGCTTTTCCCTGTGCTCTCACATTGTGGAAGGGGTTAGGGATCCCTCTGGAGACTCTGTTGTAAGAGCGCTAATCCCATTCATGAGGGCAGAGCCCAAAGGCCCCATCTCCTAGTACCCTCACCTTTGGGGTTAGGATTTCAAAATATGAATTTTGGAGGGAACACAAACATTCAGTCTATAGCAACTAATTTTTGTATATTGACCTTATATCCGGTGTCCTTCTTAATTCTCTTATTAATTCTAAGAATTTGTCTGTAGATTTTTTAGAAATTTTCTATGTGCATGATCATACTGTCTGGAAATGACAGTTTTATTTCCTCCTCTTGCCTTTTGCCCTGGTTAGACCTCCAGTTACAATGTGGCCATTCTTGACCCAGTCCCAATATTAGGGAGAAGGTTTCAGTGAAAGTTTCATTTTCAGTGAAAATGATGTTTGCTGTGGGTAATTTGTAAATATTCTTTATCACATTAAGGCAGTTCTATTCTTACTTGACTAAACGTTTTCATCACAAGTAAATGTTGAATTTATCAAATACTTTTTCTGCATTTGATATGATCGTGTGATTTTACTCCTTTTTATGGATGTGGTTAACTGAGTTTATGATATTTGAATGTTAAACCTGCTTGCCCACCTAGACTAAACTGTCCTCAGTTTACTATATCACTGGATTTGATTTCCTAGTATTCTTTTAAGAATTTTTAAATAATGTTTATGAGAAAGATGGGTTTGCAATTTTCTCAGAATGCTTGTCAGAGTTTTAAAATCAAGTTCATGCTGTTTTCATTTTTTAAAAGTCTGGAAGTTCTGCTTCTGTTTCTGTCTTCATGAAGAATTACATGTGTTATTTTTCCTTAAATTTTTGGAAAATTCATTGATAAGCTCTCTGGGCCTAGACTTTTCTTTGGGGAATGGATTTTAAATAATGGGTTCAAATTTTTAAAACATACACAGAACTATTCATATTTTCTATTTCTTCTTCTATCAGCTTTGGTAAGGTGTGTTTTTCAACAAATTTGTCTATTTCATGCACATTGTCAAGTTTATCTGCATAAACTTGTTTTTGGAATACTTTTTTTTGTTTGTTTTTTTCGTTTTGGCGGTATGAGGGCCTCTCACTGCCGTGGCCTCTCCCGTTGCGGAGCACAGGCTCCGGACGCGCAGGCCCAGCGGCCATGGCTCACGGGCCCAGCCGTACCGCGGCATGTGGGATCCTCCCGGACCGGGGCAGGAACCCCGTGTCCCCTGCATCGGCAGGCAGACTCCCAACCACTGCGCCACCAGGGAAGCCCTGGAATACTTTTATTGTGCAATCAATAGTGATATCCTCCCTTTTATTGCTATTGTTGCTGATTTGTGGGTTTTCTACTTTTCTTCATCAGTTTTGGTTTTATTAATTTTGTTAATCTTTTCAAAGCCAGTTTTTGGATTTGTTGATTGTTTTCTATTATATGTTGGATTATTATTTCCTTGATTTCAGTTTTTGTCTCTATCATTTATTTCCTGAGGTTTGATTGCTGCTCTTTTTCTAGTTTCTTGAGATTAATACTTAAATCATGGATTTTAAGACGTTTTTCTTTTCTACTATATGCTTTTAAGGCTATATATTTCCTTCTAAGCATCATTTTAATTCTTCCCATAAGCTTTGAAATGTATTTTTAATTATTCAGTTTAAAATATTTTCTATTTTCTTCTTATTCCATGGATTATTTAGAGTGTATTGTTTAATTTTTAGCAGTTGGTTTTTTTTCTATTTTTGTTATTGATCTCTAGTTCAATTCCATGGTGGTCACTGAAGATATTCTTAAATATGTCAACATTTTGAAATTGTTGAGACTTTATATTACAATACATTGATTTTAATAAATGTTCCATGTACATTTGAAACGAATATGAATTGGTCATTAATAGGTGCAATGTTATGTGCATGGCAACTAGATCAGGCTTGCTAATTGTACTGTTAATATCTTCTATATCCTTACTGATTTTTTATTTTTGGCTTGTCCTACCGGCCATTGAGAAAGATATGTTAATGCCTCCCACTGTGATGTTCATTTGAACATTTTCACTTTTTGTTCTGTCCATCTTGGTTTGATTTATTTTGAAGCAATGCTACTGAGTGCATAGAGAAGGTGTAATATCTTCCTATTGGATAGCCCCATTTACAATTATAAACTGTCTGTCTTAATCTTTAATAATGTTTCTTATCTTAAAGTTCACATTGCCTGATATTGGTAGAGTTACACAAGATTTTTTTGTTGTTGTTAGTTTTTGCTTGGTGTTATTTGTCTTTTATTTTACATTAAACATTATTATTATATTTAAAGCATATGGTTTTTTTTTCAATCTAGTGTGACAATCATAGTCTTTTACTTCAAATTTAATTCATTTACATTCAGTATAATCTCTGACATAACTAGCTTTCTAGATAAAATTTTATTTTTCATTTTTTATTAGGCTCTTCCCTTTTATATTCCTTTCTTCTTTTTGTTTTATATTCCTTTCCCCCTTTTTTTGCGTCTTTTAGATTATTCAAAAATTTAACATTATTTAATGTTTTTATTCTAATAACTTACAAATAATACATTAGTTTCTTGTTCTGAGAGTAGTTATCCTAGAGAATACAACACATATCCTTGATTGATTACAGAATTATACAAATTATTATTTTACCACTCCTCTGATATTATCAGACCCTTAAAACTTTTAAACTGTTCACCCTTCCTGACTTTTCTGTTCTTCCTGTTTTGCATTTTAGTTCTACATAGATTTTACTCTACGAAAAATATTACATTTATTGTTTTGTACAGTCAATAGTTTATAAATACCCGTATACTTACCCTTTTCAGTGTTTTTTATTCCTTCCTGCATATTTTTTCAAAAATAAACTTGCAACTCAGCCACTATGTGAGTTAAGTATGCTGGTTTAAATATATTCGAGATAGAATCTTGATTAAATAATCACCAAAAATAGACTGTAAGTTTGGATAAGACAACTTTAGTATCGAGGTCAAGCAGTAATACTGATTTTTCAATAAAGCCCTGAATTTACACAGTCAAATTCAAACACTTACTGAATGGTATTCTCCAGTTTTCAAAGAGCATGAACGTTCAGCTCTCAGTTGTGATACTGTTAATAACTTGATGGATAAGCCAAAAAGATAAAGAAGCGGGGATCATGGGAGGAAAGAGACTTGCCCACAGTTACACACCTTACACTGAACCCAAGTCCCCTGATGCCTAGTTCAGGTCTTTAACTATCTGTATCAACTAGAAATACCTAAAATAACTCATCTGTCTATAAAGATAAGTGTGGGTATGGAAAATACATCCCTCAAAATGCACAATTTAATTACAACTTCTTAAATGAGCACCCTCTTCCTTCTTTTTTATAGCTCTTAATCTAGATTTTTAAAACTCAAAACAGACATAAATATCTGCCTGTAGCAAACATGGTAAGTTTCCTCCCAGCTGGAAGCTCACATTAAAGCCATGCAGGAGTGAGGAAGGGGAAGTGAGATGAATTATATTATGTTTATTTTAGTCTTTCTGCTTAGTTTTTCTTTCCAGGCACTGGACTGAACTCAGTTTTCTGAACCAGAAATAAGCATTGTTTATGTATCTGTATTTATTAATACTCTGCTTTTAGAAATTTTTAGGTACAATAGATTCCAAGAGTATTTTGGGAACTTCTCACTGGTGATATCTAGATTATATTCAGTGGAAAGTCAGCAAACACATACCCCAAAGAGCCATTAATAAAATAAACTCTTGGAGTATATAAGGGTCTCCTACTCTTCTAGCAGAAGGCAGAACAGAACAGGTGATTACTAAGGTTAACTAACTGAATGAAAGAAGGGATTTAAAGAACCTCAGTATCTAGCTCTGTCTCCTCTGTTTACCCAAAGATCCTCTTGGCCCCATTCACAGGGATGGCAGTGCCACCGTTGAAGCAGCAGTTTACTTTCTGTTAAATTTGTAGTAGAGGCAGAAAAGGGATGGAGACTCAGAAACCACATTTTCACCCATGCTCCAAACACAGTGCTACTCGGTTTTGTGCCATAGCAGACAAGGTCCTGCCCCTCTGCAAGTGAGGCTTGCCCACTGCCATACTGTGAGGGGAAAACGTTTGGTCTGGAGTAGCGGTTGACATGCTTTGGGACACTTGTGTCTCCTCCCCAGTTCCTGTCCCTGAGGATTCCTGCTGTTCATAGCCTGTGCTGTAAAGGACAAGCCTAAGTGGCCCTGACCCCACCCCGTGTCCACCTTGCCCCAGTCTGAATAGACCAGGAGCAGACTCATGGACAAGCACGATCAGACTCTCTCAAGAATTTGAGCCAAATGACAGAAACGACAGTCGATGGTTGTGGACTCCCGCTCAGAGCTCACGTCCAGTCTGGGCTGAGGTTGGCACAAGTGCACGCCAGAGTCAAGTACAACAAGAGTTGCTTGAAAGCCAAATTATGAATAATCAGAGGAAGCCGAGTCTTTAGAGGGAAGACATTAGATATGCTTAAAAATCAAGGAGAAGAGTCAAAAGAGAAAGAGTTTAAAAAAAGAGAGAGAGAGACAGAGAATAGAGACACAGTGAAATTCTAGTTCCCAGCTTAGGTGGCTATGAAGTGCAGCTGGACTTTGTTTCCTGCCTCTAGATGTCTGTAAGGTTGCCAGTTTTATCTTTACAGTTAACTCCTCTTTTTAATTTGAGTTAATTCGAGTGAGATTGGACTCCTAGCAACCAGCAATCTCTTGACGGATCCCTTCTCCCCAGGCACCCTGCTTTGGTGTGGCCCCTCTCTCTCCCGTGAGGAAAGAACATGATCTGAAAAACTTTCCCACTATCAAATTGTCTGACTTTTCCAGTAATGTTTTAGAAAAGCAGTGCAGTGAGAAGGCAACAGTAGGCACTAAGGAATAACAATTCCCAATATCATTTTGGGCATTGGTTGAAATATATTTTAGGAATCTTCCCAGAGCACCTTCTATTATCTCAGTAGCCAACCATTCTGTCTGCCTAAAAGGGCTACTTATCATTACACAGAAAACTTTCCCTATCCTCGCACACTCTGCGCTGCGCGCCCACACACGTAAAACTCTTCTATCAAATGGTAAGTGCCTGAGAATAGGGATTACGTCCCCACCATAGCTGCATACTTAGCACCTGAGGACACTGGCTGACAACTATAGCGTTCATTTGGATGGATACATGTCATATACATAAACTGAACGAATATTCTTTCTCCACCTCTCTCGAATGTTTTTAGAATGTTGGAACTAATATTCAGATATTACCTTTTCAGAAGCTTTGCTTTTCCCTTCTGCTACTCCATCTGGATTTCCACATGTCCTTAGACTTCTGTGAGCCCTACTAGAAAGATTTGAAGAGCATGAGAAAGGCAGGAAAGCAGTATTAGCCTTTACTTAGCCCAGGAAAAGAAAACTTAGAGGTGGCCCAGTCATAGTCACAAGGTCGTGATTTTTTTTTTTTTTTTTTTCGGTACGCGGGCCTCTCACTCCAGCGGCCATGGCTCACGGGCCCAGCCTCTCCGCGGCATGTGGGATCTTTCCGGACCAATGCATGAACCCGTGTCCCCTGCATCGTCAGGCAGACTCTCAACCACTGCGCCATCAGGGAAGCCCTACAAGGTCGTGATTAAAGGAGCCAATTTAGGCATTTGAAAGGGATTTTCTTAGCCAGCACAACCTCCTGTTCCATCTGGGCAATCCTAACATCGGCCTATAAATCCACAAGCCCACATCCATTACCTGCCAGTCTTAAAGCTGACTTAAAGCACATTTTCATCAATGCAGGTGTCAGTGCATAAACCCAGGGGCTCCAAAGGAAGGGCTACACTGTACAATGTTCCACTCCTTCCTTGGAAAGGGGGCCATTCTCACAGACTTGACCTAAGGCCAATGAAGGATTATTAATAGAAACACTTGAATCCAGTACTATTCATAAATACTCTTTTAGAAAAATTACTTGCATGCACAAAAGACTGCTTTTTCTAACAATCATTAACATTTTTTTCCCCTTTTCTATGTCATTAAAGGCCAAAGTGATATTCAGAACACTCAAGAAAGTCATATATGGAAATAAAAGAAAACTATTTTGTGAGCATGTTTGGTTCTCTAGCATATTACGTGCTTGTCTTTTCTGGTACAATAATATGATTTATTTTATAAACATGCCAATTTTTAAAGAATGAGTCATTGTTAATGTAGAAACCAGCTGAATCATCCATCCGTCTATGAATATCCTTATTCTCCTTTTTTTCTCTGTATGTTTATCATTATACTAAAAGGATATTAGGTATTCTCTTATTTAGAGTACTTCTCCCCTTTGGTTGTGTCATTTGGTTCACAAGTAATGTGGTAAAGCTATCGTAAACTTTGTAATGGTTCAGATTTCTATTCATAATATTGAGTCAGAAACTTGAGTCCTGTGAAATCCTCCAGTATCTCAAATCGGATGCCTCCCATACAAGAGGTGAACAGAGAGTCCGGAAAGGGTCAGAGAGAAAGGAAATCTTTTCTGACCCTGAGAAAGGCCAATCAGACTTTGGATTCTGGTAATAGATCCGTAGGAATTTACTCTTAAAGTTATTTGATCATCTTGTTTCAACAAATCTAAAGTATCTAGTTTATCCCATCTTAAAATATAATCACCCAGGATATTGAGTTCATTTTAATGTATTAATTTGTTAGGCAGACCTCTTATTCTTCATTCCAGATGTCTTCAAGGAAAAGAAATGTAGATAAGGAGAAATGAAATATTACGTGGAGCCATACTATGATTTTAGGGAGGGAAAACATTAACTCAGACGTCAAGGGAACTGAATGCTAGTCATTGACGTGTCACCAGTGAGTTGAATGGCTCTGTCATTTATTTGGCTTTCTTCTGTCTCAGTCTCCCCTTCAGTAAAATGAGATTCTTCTCCTGACTGAAATCTCAGTCTAAGACTCATTGACCCTTCTCTTATTATTTACCTTTTGAGCCAAACTTGTGACACTAAACCGTCCCAATTATGCATTTAACAGTTTACTCTTCAGTAGCCATCACATTTTAAGTGCAATAATTACTATTAGCCACCTTAATATTTCCCATTCTAACTCTATCAATGGAGAAAACTGTGAATTAAAAAGAAGAGTTGGGTTTATTTTGCACCATTTTTAAGAGAATGCAGAGACATCATTTGTCATAGACAATAGCTCCTATCTAAGCCACTATGCTATTGACTTTCAGGTGATTCCCAGGAAACTAAATTCCTCTTGCCAAGTTATCTTTGTGATGTATATGTGTTATAGACTCATAGCCTACCTGCTCACTAAAACATGTGGTCCATCGAAATTATATCTCAACATCATTAGCTTTTAAATACTAGAAATCATTTCAGTGCTTGTGATGGTAATAATAGTTGGTGGGAAAAAAAACCAGATCATTTGACCAATTCCCCTCCTCTTCCCCCCAGTACTGCATTGGAAAATGTTCTGATAAAACGAATGGTGATGTCAGAAGGAGATTCTAGGTTTCCTTTCAGGGCCAACACCCTGTAGTAGTAGGTTGAACCATAAAATCACCATTGTTGGGCAGAAATGATTGACAACGGGCAGTTTCATATGGCTCAAGCCAAGGAGCCTTGAATTTGAATTCCAGCCCTGAGACTCACTTGCATGTCAGCTCAGGGCAGTTAATTAATTTCTGAGTCTTGGTTTGTGAAGTAGGAATAACACCTACTTTGTAGGGTTGATGCAAAGCTTAGCAGTGTATAGAAACACTGTGTCTGGAGACAGTAAATGTTCAAGAAACAGTTAATAGTACAATATTATAATCAAGTAAGTAACTTACGGATTTTTTTCACTTGCCCCTTAGCAATTTCTGCATATAAGGCAAAGGTGACGGTCGCTATGGTAGAGAGAAATGGAAAATGTTTGTTAGGCACGATATTGAAAGCCCCAGTAGCTTTAAAAGGCTTTTCATTCCCGTCCTGTATGCTCTGGTATGTCCTAGTAAGGTCACAGATAAAGTCTGACATACACGCAGTGGAGTATCTAAATAGGAAATGTACTGTAGCAAATCGAGAACAGAGTTTAAAAAAAGAAAAAAAATCAAAGCACTGAGCAAACATTCTTAACTTTTGGCAGAGGAACTGGACTGCCTGAATCTCCATGACTCTTTGAGTTATTAATAGCGACTCATTTTGCTATATTCGGGGCAGTTATATATTTATATATCATGTTGCGTGTGTGAGGCTTTCAAGGCTCGATGGTCTTTTGAAAAATGTGTTACTCTGGAACAGAGTGGGGCAAGGAGGATGCCATGTTGTCATCTGCGTCGCACCTACCAGGCTGTGCTCATTAAAGCCTGGGGACAAGCCGGGCGCTGCAGCACTGCGTGGAACGCGGCTCCATCTGCTAGGCCAGAAGCCGTAATGAACTCATGAGTTTCACAACAGTAGTAATTCGCCGCTGTCTGTGACCATTTTAATAGCGAAGGTCTAGATTAGAAGGCTGTGTTTACATGCTGTACAGCAGAATGCTTCCATGAATCATTCCCACAGTAACTTTTGGTCAAACCAATCAACCAAGTAATGAAAAACCAATCAGTTGGTCCTGGGGCTGAGATGAACAGGTCTCCACTTGCCTGATGCTCCTCGAATCTGAGACTGAATGGACCCTGATAAAAGAAATGGTCACATATTGAGGTATGGGGAAGTCATTCTGGCTTATACATCATTTAATTTAAACTTTAAACCAAAACAGCCTGTTTGTGGCCTATCGAACATACATTGCACATCTGCTTTAATTACCAAAGAAAACGGCACACTGACCAGGAGTAAAGAATGTCCATGCTAAAACTTAAGATTAAACGCCCCTCTCGCTGCGATGCAATGCTGGTACTCCTTTGATGATAAGACTCCTTTCCCAGGTGCCAAGGCCATACTGACTCACTGTGTACGTTCTGGTTTTGTTTTGTTTTGTTTTTGAAACACTGTAGAAATGTAACCCTGACTTGTTTAATGTTCTTTTTGCTGACAAGATATAAACCTGTGCTGAAAAACCTCCTTCTCCAGAGCAGTTTCTCAGAGTAATCTGGGAAGCGGGCTTCCGGGCTAGTGCTCAGTTTGGCTCAAATAAAACTCTTTTCTGTTCTTATCACTGATTACGTATTATTTTTGTTGACAGTTCCCACCATCATGCACACAGCCTCCCCTCCCCTGTCCTCCTAGCAAGCCAGGGCGCTGCAACCTGTACCCACACACACACTCAAAACCCCACACAGGGCTTCCCTGGTGGTGCAGCGGTTGAGAGTCCGCCTGCCAATGCAGGGGACACGGGTTCGTGCCCCGGTCCGGGAAGATCCCACATGCTGCGGGGCGGCTAGGCCCGTCAGCCATGGCCGCTGAGCCTGTGCGTCCGGAGCCTGTGCTCCGCAACGGGAGAGGCCACAACAATGAGAGGCCCGCATACGGCAAAAAAAAAAACAAAAAAACCCCACACACTCAAAACCCTAAGACAGCAGTGAGTCAGGGGAGCTTTGGAAACCCCTGAAGAGCATCTGTAAACAGACTGTAATTTAGAAAATGTCTATTTTTGGCATATGTTTATTTTTTCATTGTCACCGCTCCATTATGTGACTTCCATCTGTGACCCTGACAGCTCATTTGCATCAAGAGCAGTGAAACACTTTCATTTGTCCATTTCCACTGACTGGAGGTTTTAGTTAATTATCACTACCTGACAGCCTGAAGGTCAGACTACTTCCTTTTGTTTCACACGGCAGTTAATCCCCTCATTAAGGGTGATGGAAAATGAATAATTAAACTTATACCATTTTCATATTTCAGGTAATGAGATGCCCTAAGATCCCAGATGTACCATATGAGAAGTCTGGAACGTGTTGAGGACTCTACTTCCAGCAAGCATGTGAGTTTCTCTCCTCTGGTTTCAAGGTAAAGCAGGTTCAGCTAAGGTTCTTCCCCTACACAAAAACAGCTTTGCCACTCACTAGCTGTATAACTTGGGGAAAAGGCAACTCACCTTTGGAAATGAAAGATTTTCTCATTGTAAAGTGGAGAGAATAATACCCAACTTAGAGAACTGTTGTGAGCATTAAACGCATGAATGAAAGGTACAAACAAGAGGGCCTGCCACATGGTAAGAGCTCAGTCAGTGTAAATGAATTATGTTATCACTTTCATTATCACCCCGGGCAAGTCATCTTTCTGAATGTTTTGGTTACCAGGCCTCCACCAAACATCTACTTGCAGAGACCTTGTTCATACCTGGGGCAAAAATTAACTTTGACCCACTGGGGCAAGGATTAAGGTTAATTTGTGTTAGGCTCTGGAGAAATAAACGAGGTCTTAAGGAATTCAACTCTTACTCATCCCCTTCTAATTACTCTAAAAAGATTGGGAGGGCTTCCCTGGTGGCGCAGTGGTTGACAGTCCACCTGCCGATGCAGGGGACACGGGTTCGTGCCCCGGTCCGGGAAGATCCCACATGCGGCGGAGCGGCTGGGCCCGTGAGCCATGGCCGCTGAGCCTGCGCGTCCGGGGCCTGTGCTCCGCAACGGGAGAGGCCACAACAGTGAGAGGTCCGCATACCGCAAAAAAAAAAAAAAAAAAAAAAAACTGGGAATCTTCCCAGAGGCAGCACCACGGACTATCTAAGGGAGTAACCATAGCTGGGCTGCTCAGATAGACGTGAACCAGTGAGGAAGTGTCCCAGGGCTGAGTCAAGGCTTTAGACTTTATCCCGCAGTCAGTACAGACACGGGAGGGCGGAAGCAAAGTGTGTCGTGCTGCGCATGTGCAATGGGTGGGGATCGACTCGGTGGGAGGAGCCTAGGGCCTGAGGTAAGGGAGACCTGGGAATGAAAATGGAAAGTTAAGATGCCCTGGGATGCTTGTATGATTATTTGTAAAGTGGGTGGAAACCATTGCTCAACACTGAATTTAAAATTTTATTTTGTCAATGCTTTACCCAAAATTGTCATTCAGTAAATCTTGTTCGGATTTTTGTAGGAAAAATATTTTGGTCCTTTAAAAAAGGTTCGAGTAAGAAGCAGCTTTAAAACTGCTTCTGGAAGAATAAAGGTCACAAGCGGAAAGTGAGTGGAGCATGGGTGATTGAAAGAGTGACAAAGTACTGGTGTCTTTTGAAAGAACTTGCCCTGAGTTGATGCTTTAATGTGACAAGTACAATCTCGTAGCCATTTCATGCCCTCGTCAGTGTTGGAACATACGCCCTATATCTTCCCATAAAGAGTAGATAAATATCCTAACAATGATGCAGTTAGCAAGTTTTATCATTTTTAATTGAAAAACTTCTATGAAAGTTAGAAAATTAAATCTGGAAGAGAACTTAGGTATCCTTTTACAGAAGGGGAAACAGGACCAGAGGGTAACCTACCACAGAAAGCCACCCAGCTGCGTGTGCCAGACCCATTGCTCAAGGTAACTGCTGTGATGCCTGGTGTGAGCTCTTTCTGCTTTGCTGCATGAATCCCCAAAGACCATTTTATTGCCGACGTAGAAGAGTTGGTGCTTTCCATTTTCTCTTTCTAAAGTCAAGAACCGTTTCATTGCATAAATTCCTCACATTTCTCCTTACTGCACAATTTTTTCCTGTTTTTGGAGTTACGTCTAACTGCTAGGTACTCCTTGTGTTGAAAATACCTTAACTTATGGGGGAGAGTTGCATAGTGGGAAGGAAAGTGGGTTCGTATGGGTAACTGCTCTAGCCAGTCCACTCGACGGGTGTTTGAGGAAAGACAAAGCATCAGCAAACCGCTGGCTCTGTACTCACCTGTGCCCATGCTGACTGTCATCCTAGTTCCTTGAGGGGACGCATGAAACCTCCTGCTGGGGGGGGTCACAGGGGTCACTCGCTGCCCCTCCCTTCTGTGTGAATCTCATTACCATTCTCCATGAGGGGTAGGGGGGTAAGATGATTCTAGTACCAATTCCAACGTGGGGTGGGGTTTCCCACAGCACCAAGCAATTCTCAGCCACCATCTAGGGGTCCTACAACTCATCTCAGTTCTGACTTCGGACCCTATTTGCCTGGAGATAGCATCAGATCCCACAGGCTAAGGGTTCAATCCTACAAGACTTCCCCGCACCACTGCCTCCTCTTCTTCAGACACCAGTCACAGGTCCAGGTTGTCAGCTGGGCTTCTGACACACCGGCTGTAGATTGGAGATTCCAACTACCCCCTCCTTGGGTTCGATTAATTTGCTAAAGTGGCTTACGGAACTCAGAGAAACATTTTACTTACTAGATTACCAGTTTATTATAAAAGGATATAACTCACGAACAGCCAGCCTCACGAACAGCCAGCCGGAAGAGATGCATAGGGCAAGGTGTGGGGAAAGAGCACAGACTTTCCGTGCCCTCCCCGAGGCTGCCACTCTCCCCTAATCTCCGCCTGTTTACCCACCTGGCATCTCTTCCCCCCCACCCCCCGACTACTATTTTTATATAAGTAGGCTTTTATGTTATGGAGGCTTCCTCATGTAGCATGATCAATTATTAACTCCACTTCTAGCCCCTCTCCCCTCTCTAGAGAACTGGGGGCCAGGCTAAAAATTCCAAGCTTCTTTCTGCTCATGGCTTGGTCTTTCTGGTGACCAGCCCCCATCCAGGAGCCATCCAGGAGCCCACCCAGAGTCACCACATTAGAAATAAAGATACTCTTAGAGCTCATGTCACTCACTTAGGAATTTACAAGGGTTTGAGGATCCCTGTGGCAGGGATGGGATCAAACATATATTTCTTATTATAAATCGCAATATGACAGGGCCCCTCCCCTGACCTCACAGAAGTCTTGGTTTCCTACAGGGCACCCATCAGCCTCAAAATTTCTCATTGTCCACCTTTCTTAGAAGAAATTTAAAGAAAAAGTAAATTCCTCCTGTCAGAGCATGCTTTTTTTCTTCTTCCTCCAACCTTTTTCTTTGTGTCTCGGGACCTGGCCCTCATCCAGGTGGAATGGCATTTCCCCACCGTGGCAAATGCACTTCAGGGCCCACAGCCTCCTCTGCATGGCACCCTCTCCCCCAGATCTGCTTCTCTCTGTGTGTTAAGAACCACGCTGGGGAGCCAGTGTCATGGCCTGGCCTCAGGCACAGGAAGTCCAGGTCACCGGAAACTGCGAGCTTAATTAACAGAAGCTCAAAGAGTCGCGTTTTATTGAAGTGTGCATGGGGCAAAAGCGTGTGCAGTCGAGAGTCTTTGCAGGCCATAATTTTCAGCACAACCCAGTGAAGTACCCAAGCAGTGTGTTTTCATGAGTGTGTAGTTCCATTAAACACAGGCCGATGAGGAGATCTTTCTGGATGTCTGGCTTGATGAGATTTCCATCTGAAAATTGGGTCAAATAGAAATATAGGGATAGGTGGTAGGTTTTTTAAACAAATTCTGTTTTTCACATAATATAAATGTCAACTTTTTCTGTAAACTTTAAAATTTTCAGAATTAGCTAGGACTTTGAACCTTTTTCTTTTACGACCATCTTAAATTTTTGACGTTTAGCTCATTAGACCCTTATTCTTTGGTGTTACCATTTCTGTTCTGTGGATTTCCTGGCCATGAATGGTGAGGCTAGTTGGGTCTTCTTTTTTTATATAAATTTATTTATTTATTTATTTTTGGCCACGTTGGGTCTTTGTTGCTGCGCCTGGGCTTTCTCAAGTTGTATGGAGCGGGGGCTACTCTTGGTTGTGGAGCACAGGCTCCAGGTGCGCGGGCTTCAGTAGTTGTGGCACACGGGCTTCAGTAGTTGTGGTTCGCAGGCCCTAGAGTGCAGGTTCAGTAGTTGTGTCACACGGGCTTAGTTGCTCCACGGCATGTGGGATCTTCCCAGACCAGGGATCAAACCCGTGTCCCCTGCATTGGCAGGTGGATTCTTAACCATTGCGCCACCAGGGAAATTCTAGTTGGATCTTCTAATTCCAGGCACTCATCTCGTTTCCTCTTTCTTTCTGTCGCTGTTTCTTATGATTCTCTAACTTTGGAGTCACCTGGTGCTGCCTTACATTGTCTAGAAAAGGTTGAGTTGATTCTTCATTCAGTCATTCACAGAATGTGTTGGATGCCAGCTGTATGCCAGGAATGTTCTAGGTGCTGAGGAAATCATGGTGAATAAAGATATCCCTGCCCTCATGGAGTTTACATTCCAGTCGAGCAGACAAGCAATTATCAAATGATCAAATGATCATACAATAAGTATATAATTAAAATAGTGACAAATGGGATAAAGGAAAAATATGGATAATAAGTTAAGACCTAATTTCCATTGGTTATAATTTTATCCTTTGGGATTCTCTCCATGGAAATCTATTTCAACTGCTTTTTTTTTTTAAAACAAAATTGATGATGAAAATTAAACAAAATAAATGTAAATCTTACAAACAGTTATTCATTATGTAGAACGGTAATGGCCATTTTTCATTTTCTGCCCAGTACTCCTTCCTCTTTCTTATGGTAACAAAGACCATTCCAGTTCTCAGAGATGGTCACATGATCCAAAAGAGGACTACTTGAATCCTTCTCCAGGATTTTTCTAAGTGGAGCCACTGGGAAGGGTTTCCCCTTGGTTGTGGAGCGGAGGGGATGTGAGCTTGGGATGCTGTTCTCCATGCCCATCCTCTTCTCCCTTCAAACTCTCCACTAGCACCTCTGAACTCAGACAGAGTGAAGCCAGCCTGCGGAGAGAGGCAGAGATTAGAGACAAAGAGAATCCCAGAGAGGGGTTCCTGGCTTTGGACCAATCTTCTGTGGCTTTTTCCATGGTTAGTATACAGGAGACATAAAAACTCCTATTTCTAGCTTAAGTGAATCTGAGTCCATTTTTGCCACTTGCTAATGACGAGTCCACATTAATACAGAAAGCAAGCACTTCATGTTGTAAAAGTTTCTTAGGGTGGTTGGGCTGCCGGGGCATATCTTCCGATGAATCCACTGAAGTTCTGATTTTCTTCCTTAATCTCCTTGAAGCAAATTTCCTGTACACAAAGTACCCAAATTCTTTGTTTGAAGTCAGTGGGAGGAAGGGGGGTGACATCAGTTTTGATAATCAAGTCTTCACTGTGATTCATATTCACGACAGATTCCTGAAGTTCTGATTGGACAATCTGTGCCAAGTGTCATAAGTCAAAGGAGATACCGTATTGCATCACATGAAGAGGCTGGGGATGTCGCTGGGATCAGAGTCTCACCCATCTCCACAGAACACTGTCCTGCTTTTCCCAGCCAGCTCTATGACACAGGATAGCAAATGCTCTGCTCTAGGAGGAAGGAGGCTGTTCTCTCTTCTCCCAATAGGGAAAGGTGGAAACAGATAGGTGGCAGCCCTTGGGGCCCCAATTTAAGAAGATATATGGGGGAAAACTTGTTGAGGTTTTGACCATTGTCCCAGAAGAAGGAGAGGGTGCCATGGATGGAAGTTAAAGCACCAGGGAGGGCCATGGCATGGCCCTGACATCAGCTTGGGCAGAGAGACCAGATTCCAGCAGGTGGCAGCAGTGGTAGCAGAGGCTTCTTCCTTCAGTGGAGGTGGCTCAGGGATTAGTCATTGGAGTCACCAGCCTGGGGTTAGCATCCCACACATTAACTGGTTCCTCAGGGCTGTGTTCAGATACCATGTCCCCTAAAAGAGGAAATTGGTGGAAGAGTAGATTTTCACTCCTCAAAACTATTTTACATGCAGGTGACACTCCCGGATCAGCAAAAGAGGGCCAATTGCAAGCTAAGTGTCCTCATGAAAGGCACTGAAACTCTCTAGACTTCAGCTTTCTCATATGTAAATAGAAATAAAAATAATCGCTACAATTTAAACTCTCTAAACCTCAGCTTTCTTATACGTAAATAGAAATAAAAATAATAACTACCTTATAGGATTGTTGGAGGACAAAATGAGAATATGGCAGAACGAAGTACTGTCCTGATACCAGCAAACACTCAGGAAATGGTGGGAGATGTGCCGCCAGCAACTGAGCTATTGAGAATGTTACCACCCAGGAGTATAGAACTCGTGGACTTGCACGGTGATGAGGAATCCGGGATGGAGGAGTGGGTTAGCATTGCTTTCTCCAGCCGAGAACACTGAGATCCACCACTGGAGTGGGCTCTGGATGGGAGCAAGGGCCCGTGAGAGGGAGAGTAGCCCAAACACTGCTGAGCTTCTCAGGAGCTGATCCATACACACTACACAAGGACCTAAGACAAAGAATTAGGTCCGAAATTTTGCTTCAAGGAGATTAAGGAAGAAAATCAGAACTTCAGTGGGTTCATTGGAACATATGCCCCAGAAGCCAGGCCACCCTAAGAAACTTTTGCATGAAGTGCCTACTTTCTGTAGTAAGGTGGAGTCATCGATAGCAAGAGGCAAAATGGACTCAAACTCACTCAAGCTGAAAGTAGGAATTTAAAGTCTCCTGTATCTGAACCACGGAAAAAGCCACAGAAGACTGGTCCAAAGCTAGAAACTCCCACTTTGGGACTCTCTTTGTCAAGAATCTGAGTGGAAGGCAAAATAACGGGGTTAATGAAGAACAACAGATCTTTCCCAAGGACTTCCTCTCCCAAGGTCTTTGGTACTCTGTACATTCCTGTTCAGAGACTGTTTGGAAGCCACACATGTTCCAAATGTGCCTTGGACTCCCCTTTTCCCCATGTCTTCGCCAGGCCTGGATGTTATCCATGTTTTACTTTTTCCTAATCTGATAAATCAAGCTGTAGTTTAATTTCCATTTTCCTGACCACTGGTGAGACTGAGGCTCTTTTCATATGTTTATTGGCCATTTGTGTTTCCTCTTAGGTTTCCATTACTTGACTTTTACAACAGAATGGAATCATCTTTAGAATCAGCCCTGTTACTTCATCTCTGTTTTCTTCTCTTCTTTAAACTTTGTGCCTCCGATTAATCTATTTAATTTTAGTAGTGTATAATATTTCAAGGCACACACAGACTTTTTCTTCCTTGGGCAGATTTCTGATAATAGGTGGAATTCTTTCATTTTTTGGATTCATTGCCATTCAGACATTGAAATGAAAACAGCTAAAATAAACTCTCCAGTTTGCCTTTAATGACAATTTAAATTATTCTAGGTTGAATAAAAATCACCTACTTGATAGTACTTTATATTTTTGCACTTTCTACAGAACAGAATTGGAGGCAGAGTACTGTAAAAAGGAGTTTCAGAAGGTTTAGAGTACTAGATTTGGGATTTTAAAATTCCTGTTTACATCATTCTACCAATTTCTGTGTTACTTTCAGCATATCATTTCCGTTTCTCTCTCTAAATGGGGGCAAGGAAGGGGTTGAGCTATATCAGTGATTCTCAACTCTGGCTATACATTAGTTACCTGAAAAACTTTGAACAATATTGATGACTACCCCCAGGCCAGTTAAATCGGAATCTCTGGGAATGGGATCTATGCATCAGTATTTTTATTAAGAGCCCCAGGTGATTTTGATGTCCAGCCAAGAATGGGAATCACTAAACTTGATGGTCTCGCATATCCCTTCTAGCAGACATTTCTCTGATCCTAAAACATATTGAGATTTGATCAGTGTATGGAACCCTTGAGTGACTTTTTTATTTTTTTCACCTTGAGTGACTTTTAACCTAGTAAAATGGAGATTCTACATTATTCTTCCACATAATGCAATGGAGTTTAGAACTGGCTTAAATAGATGGCTTGAAGGATATTTGCTAGTGGCTGAAATTGTTCATGAATCCTCTTGCTTTTCCCAGTCCTCTTATGGTGTTCGTGTCTCTAAATGAATTATTACTCTGGACTTCTGTCAAGCTAAAAAGTAGGTAAACATGCAATCATGTTCATAGCAATGTTATTCATGATGGCTAAAACATGGAGGCAACCCAAATGTCCATCAAGAGATGAATGGATAAGCAAAATGTGGTATATACATATAATGGAATATTATTCAGCCTTATAATTGAAGGAAATTCTTTTTTTTATATATTTCCCATCTATCCTCCTTTCCTGTCCTATTTTTTTTTAATTTATTAGTTTATTTATTTTTGGCTGTGTTGGGTCCTCGTTTCTCTGCAAGGGCTTTCTCTAGTTGTGGCAAGCAGGGGCCACTCTTCATCGCAGTGCGCGGGCCCCTCACTGTCGCGGCCTCTCCCGTTGCGGGGCACAGGCTCCAGACGCGCAGGCTCAGAAGTTGTGGCTCACGGGCCCAGTCACTCCGCGGCATGTGCGATCCTCCCAGACCAGGGCTCGAACCCGTGTCCCCTGCATTGGCAGGCAGACTCTCAACCACTGCGCCACCAGGGAAGCCCCAAAGGAAGGAAATTCTGACATATGTTACAGTATGGATGAACCTTGACATACACCGTATGAAATGTCAGTCATGAAAAGAAAAGTGCTGTATGATTCCACTGATATGAAGTACTTAGAATAATTAAAATCATAGAGGCAGAAAGTAACATCGTGGTTGCCAGGGGCTAGTGGTGTTGGGGGCGGGAGGACTTACTGTTTAATGGGTACAGAGTTTCAGTTTTGCAAGATGAAAAGAGTTCTGTGGGCGGATGGTACTGTTGGTTGCACGACATGATGGATGTGTTTAACGCCTCTCAGCTGCACACTTAAAAATGCTTAAGATGGTAAATGTTATGTACATGTGTATTTCACCACAAGAAAAAACATTTTTTAAGTAGATGAACAAAGAGAGAGAAAAGAATGAACAATCTGTCATGTAAATTACTGATTCAGAGGACAGCCAGCAATCACTTCTGTCCCCACTTGGTTGAGTTCAGTGTGTAATGCGAGTTTTGCAGGCATGGTTGTCAGTGAAGAGGGAAGTCCAGTGGTTGCGTTGAGACTGACTTCAATGAACAATTTTTCATTCAGTCAATAGACATTCAACCAATCACTTAATTATGAATTGCAAGCACATTTCACCCAGGAAGTATTGGGTAACAGTTTGTACTTGACAAGGACAACGTGTCCGGCATAGGATCTGACCCAACTTTACTAACAAAATGTGGTATCTCTCTACACAAGGAACTTTGAGTATGACTAGGGAGACAAGACCCTTAAGACACAAAGATACTCCATCACACTCTTATTGCCTGGTAGAGAATATAAACGTAAGAGAAGGAGCCTCACGTTGAAAGTCAAGTGAGAAAGGTTTCAGGAGGCCTCTGCGTCAGGATGTGGGAGCATAATCAAGGCAAGGGTATGATTCTCCTTGAGAAGCTGCTTTGATCATGAAAACACGAGCTTCATTTTTAGATCAAACGAGCGTTTTCTTTCAGGTAATTATTGATCAGGTTGTTCTCTGCCGAGTCAATAACCAACACATAGCAGAGGTTGGTCCAACGTGAAGTTTGATTTCCCAGGCTACAGTTTCAGGGAAACATAGGATCAGAGCACCAAAGGTTTGAGCTCTTCAGCTCAAAAAAACATATGCAGCATGAAAGAATGTGCTGGAGTTCTTTGAAGTTTGACTTATATAACTTCAAATTTCAAAGAGAAATCCGTTTTTCTTCCCACTGAATTCAGTTGCTTTAGAAGTAGTCTGATTTTTTTTGGTTTTTTTGATAATTAAATTTTGGTAAAACTGAAGAGTCCATTTAATATTTGGGTTATCTGAGTAATATAAATCCAGGGACACTGTGGACCTCATATTTTGAGCCACAAGGACACAAAGATGAAGATGGTATCACACTGTCCTGGAAGGGCTCATGCTCTAGGGAGAACCAACTCCCACAAGAAAGAGCGTTGTGGAGGACCGCCTCTCAAATGCTTCAACATGCGTCTGCTCTCTTTTTATGATAGGAGGAACATCATTAGGGTTTTCACTGACCCTCAGAAGAAATAAGTGTGTATTAGATTTTTATTTATGTGTCTATTTATATATTTTTTTCAAATTTTTAAAATTTAAGTATAGTTGACTTACAATATTTCAGTTATACAGCAAAGTGGTTCAGTTATACATATATATATTCTTTTTCATTATTGGTTATTACAAGACATTGAATATAGTTCCCTGTGCTATACAGTAGGTCCTCGTTGCTTATCCACTTTATACATAGTAGTGTGTGTCTGTTAATCCCAAATTCCTAATTTTCACTCCCTTCTACCCTTTCCCTTTTGGTAACTGTAAGTTTGTTTTCTATGTCAGTGAGTCTATTTCTGTTTTTATTAATATGCCTATTTATAAATTTTTAAATTATGGTAAGATACACATAACATAAAATTTATCATTCTAGCCATTTTTCAGTGTACAGGTTAGTGGTATTAAGGACATTCATATTGTTGTGTAGTCACCACCACCATCCATCCACGTAACTCTTTTCATTGTGCAACACTCAAACGCTGCATCCATTCAGCAATAACTCCCCACTCCCCCTTCCTCAGCTTCCGGCAGCCACCATCCTACTTTCTGTCTCTATGAATCTGACTCCTCTGGGAACCTATTAGTGGAATCACTCAGTATTTGTCCTTTCCTGACTGATTTATTTCACTCAGTGTGGTGTCCTCAAGGTCGAGTTTTTTTTTTAGAGAGCTAATACTTTCAAGTCTCACAAACACTCAACTGTACTTGTTCTAGCTGAGGTGCCCCAGTGCATCTACAGATCTTATTAGAAAGCTGCTTCTCTCAGCGGTAAAGGGAACTGATAAGGTGTCATTCCACGCGTAGTTGAAGGAAACCGGCGTCACTCAGGAATTGTCTGAACCCATCCAAGGCTCTGTGAGCTCTCCAAAGCCCCAGCACTGCCCCCTAATAACTGTTTGCGGAGGTCGTGAAGCTCTTCCACAAGACGGGGCGGGGAAGGCAGCCGCCTGACTCAGAGCTGCCACAGCCAGACCCCAGCCCACACGGCTCTGCGCTTGATTACGGGTGTGTTATAACCATCTGGTATGTAGGTTTAGCATTAAGAATGAGGGACTCAGGCTCCTATGTCACATGTTGCTATTATTTTATTTAACACTTGTTAGCTGGCCAACACTGCACCAAGCCCAGCATAAACCTGGGATTATTCGATAGTCTCTGTCTGTTATACAAGGGGCACTTCTGCTACAGGGGATCGATTCCTCCAATCCACTGAATAGTAACCTCATTTCCTAACGCCTTTCGAATACAGTCTTGATTTTTTAAATTCCAAACAGAATTTTTTTTAAGTGCTATTTCAGTAAGAGTCTCGAGGCACATTTCACTATAGTTCATTAGCTCTCTGTCTTGCAGGAAAATGTATCCCTCCATATTCCGTGGTGTTAGTACAGAAAATGCAGCAACTGTTTCTACCCACTATATCCCTTGTGGTTTCTATTTAACAAAACAGTTCATTTTGGCTGAAGGTTTATTTGTGATTTTGATCACAATCTATGTATCAGACTTTAGCAAATAGAAATTTGTGTTTTCTTCATAGGAAAGCCGCTTCCGGGGTACATTACTTTACCAGAATACCTTCCAATGTTGTAATCCTTTAGCCAAAACTTTGTGCGGTCCCATTATTTGCAAGTATTTAGAACAGGCATAATGCTTGCTTTTCTCTTATGCCCTTTAAAAGATTCCCCATTCTCTGGGTTCCAGGGAGTACTGGGAATATTCAAATGCTTGCTTCCTTCAACTGGGAGACTAAAGTTTCATTTCTACGGTAGAGAACGTCAATCTTCAGTGAGCTTCTTGGGCAAGAGATAGTCATTGATCTGCCCCTGGCATATCCTCCTGCCCTGCTGGGTACAAAACCAGGTGGAAATTCCTTTCTCTTTCTCTTAACTAATAATCCCCCACTCTTGGTACGTTTGTCTTTACAGTCTTTTACCGAAAACTGGCAAATAGAACTAGCTTTCTTTAAAACCACACACAGTCCCCTCCTAATTATATGGGATGTCTTATTCATTCCGTAAGTGAATGTTTTTATGACCGGTTTAGGTCTCTGGAATGTACTAAGAGGAATCAGACAGAGTCCTTGTCCTGAAGGAGTGGGGAGAGGATGTCTATTCCATTATTATAATGCAAGTCAGGACATAATACGTGGAAAAGAGAAGGCTGTGGGAAGTCATAAGATGGGAATATCTCTGAATTTAGGATCCACAGATGAGAAATGAAAATAACCGACTTGAACACATACTATGTAGCAGGCACTGTGTTAGGCAGCTTCCATAAATTATCTAGTTCAATCCGCACACCCCTTGTATGATTAGGCATTTTTACCTCCAATTTAGAAGTGAGGACACCAAGACTTGTCCAAGTATGATTGTTTGCTCAGCTTTTATCCTTTTCATCACACTAATCCATGCTGGTGACACTTCCTGCTTCATGTCCTGCCCTGACCCTGATCCCACTCCCAAAAAAGAAGAAGAAATATTGGAAGGCTTCAGACAGTCAACTTTTACCGGATTTGAATGGCCTTCTCGTTGGCATCAGAAATTTGTGGGACATATAAACAGAGGAATGCACGTGCTCAAAGGATAGCCAAAAATGGAATTTTTTTTAAGAATGTGGTTTTGAGAGTCATATATTTTATTTTTTTTAAGAAAAAAAGTATTACTTTATTTTTACAGGACTATTTGTTTCCTTTATTTAAAGTGTGTTTTAAAAAATAAGTCTATAGAGAAGGGCTTTATTTATCTAAATTTTTATTGGAGTATAGTTGATTTACAATGTTGTGTTAGTTTCAGGTGTACAGCAAAGTGAATCAGTTATACATGATCATATATCCGCTCTTTTTTTTTAAGATTCTTTTCCCCTATAGACCAATACAGAGTACTGAGTAGAGTTCCCTGTGCTATACAACTGGTTCTTATTAGTTATCTATTTTATATATAGTAGTGTGTATATGTCAATCCCAATGCCCCAATTTATCCCTCCCCCGATCTTATCCCCTGATAACCATAAGTTTGTTTTCTACATCTGTGACTCTACTTCTGTTTTGTACATAAGTTCATTTGTACCATCTTTTTAGATTCCACATATAAGTGATATCCTATGATATTTGTCTTTCTGTGTCTGACTTACTTCACTCAGTATGACAATCTCTAGGTCCATCCATGTTGTGGCAAATGGCATAATTTTGTTCTTTTTATGACCTAGTAATATTCCGTTGTATATATGTACCATATCTTATTTATCCATTCCTCTGTCAATGGACATTTAAGTTGCTTCTATGTCCTGGCTGTTGTAAATAGTGCTGCATGAATATTGGGGTGCATGTATCTTTTCGAATTATGGTTTTCTCTGGATATATGCCCAGGAGTGGGACCAAAGGATCATATGGTAGCTCTATTTTTAATTTTTTAAGAAACCGCCATTCTGTTCTCCATAATGGTTGTACTAATTTACATTTCCACCAAGAGTGTTAGGAAGGTTCCCTTTTCTCCACACCTTCTCCAGCATTTATTGTTTGTAGATTTTTTGATGATGGCTATTCTGACTGGTGGGAGGTGATACCTCACTGTAGTTTTGATTTGCATTTCTCTAAAAATTAGTAGTGTTGAGCATCTTTTCATGTGATTTTTGGCCACATGTATGTCTTCTTTGGAGAAATGTCTGTTTAGATCTTCTGCCTGTTTTTTGATTGGATTATTTGTTTTTTTGATACTGAACGGCATGAGCTGTTCGTATATTTTGGAGATTAATACCTTGTCGGTTTCTTCGTTTGCAGATATTTTCTCCCATTCTGAGGGTTGTCTTTTTGTTTTGTTTCCGGTTTCCTTTGCTGCGCAAAAGCTTTTAAGTTTAATTAAATCCCATTTGTTTATTTTTGTTTTTATTTTCATTACTCTAGGAGGTGAATCAAAAAGGATCTTGCTGTGATTTATGTCAAAGGGTGTTCTGCCTGTTTTCCTCTAAGAGTTTTATAGTGTCCGACCTTACATTTAGGTCTTTAATCCATTTGGAGTTCATTTTTGTGTATGGTGTTAGGGAGTGTTCTAACTTCATTCTTTTACATGTAGCTGTCCAGTTTTCCCCGCACCACTTATTGAAGAGACCATTGAGAAACACGCTGAGAAATCCCTTTGTCTGTTTGCATAATTCTCTCTTCTCCTGTGATTCCAATTACAAGGGAAAAAACTAAGTTTGGGTCTTTGGTAATTTACTGAAGATTTGTTGGGTGTAGGAAGAGACACAAAGCCATAATAAAGAGAGAGGCACACTTCTGTAGAGAGAGCAGCTATCAAAATTCAGATTCAGAACACCTCCCTGAGCGTTCTCCATGCACCATTACAGTTGAGGCTTGTCTTCTACCATTTTTCTTCATAGCAAATCCGGGAGGTGGATGCTAATCTCCTCCAGTATACACATGACAGAACTGAGGCCCACATAAATAGTAAGTGAGGAACTTAGATTCACACTCGGGCCCTCTGTCTCCACATGCAGCCTCTGACTTAGAAGCAGAGATCTAGGCAGAAGCTTTTCAGCTAATTACAATGTGGCCAAAAAAGCTGGAAATGCAGCTTTCTCCAGACTCTGGTTTGTCTAGAGACAGAGAATATTGCCCCGGGAACAGATCTGTGTCAGACTCATAAGATATATGCACACACCTCGATTCTAGCTCAAAATTACATCGCCCTAGGTTAACAATGGCTGCCTCTCTGCAACTCCTGCTGTCACTTGACCAGTAGAAGTTTCTCAAGAAAAAGCAATTGTCCTTATCTCAGAAGGCTTAAGGTTGCTGCCACCAAGCCCTCCAGCTAGAGCAGGAATGGAGGCTCCTGTTACCAGGGACTGCCACCAAGTGACAGGCCTGAGGGTAAGCCTTTAAGAGCTCAGTCATGCCAGCATCTGACTTTCCATTTTGAGCATCTTACTCCAAGACAAGCAAGTTTCTAAGAGAATCTTCTTTCATGTTTCCTAAAGTTCATTAAGCAAAGTTTAACAGCCTAGTCTGGAGATACAGGTGGGAAGAAGGTTTGGGAAGTTAGACTATGTGCAGGTGAAAACTGTAACTTTGGGGACTTTCCTGGTGGTGCAGTGGTTAAGAATCCTCCTGCCAATGCAGGGACCATGGGTTCGATCCCTGGTCTGGGAAGATCCCACATGCCACAGAACAACTAAGCCCGTGAGCCACAACTACTGAGCCCACATGCTGCAACTACTGAAGCCCACACGCCTAGAGCCTGTGCTCCGCAACAAGAGAAGCCGCCATGGTGAGAAGCCCGTGCACCACAACGAAGAGTAACCCCACTCAACACAACTAGAAAAGCCAAGGCACAGCAACAAAGACCCAACACACTGCAAAATAAATAAATAAATAAAATTGATTCTTTAAGAAAAAAAAAAAACTAACTAACTTTAAATTACTCCAAAGTTGATATCTTCTTCAAAAATAATAAAGAAGAAATATTGCAAAATAAGTCAATTCAAGTCTCAATCCCTGTGATCTGAATATAATGTGATGTTACCAGTTTATCTAAGTATCTGAAGGGGTATATAGTAAAGCCTGGCACATAGGTTATCAATATGTGTTTGTATAAATGAACAAATGGATGGTGGTTTTAGGACCTTGTGCAAACCAACGGGGGCAACTTCTCTGGATTAGGCCCAGTTTGGAAGCTGTATAACAATGATGGAGGAAATTTCAGGCACAAGAATCAGAGAGCAGTTAAAATCACCTTTTAGTGCTCCTTTATCCTCTGCCAAAACCAGTATTAAACCACCTTCCGGTGATATCTGCTCTGGATTCTGGCCTCTGCTGGTGTGGTTTCTTCCACCACCCTGGTCACCCCCACCCCTTCAATGTCTGTGACTTTTTGTACCTTCCGTTTTGTAATTTTCAGGGAGCGAACAGAAGGGTTTGTCTTAAAGCCATAGTTGTGCTCATGTGGAGCGACTAGAAACTGCTTCGAAAAAGGAAGGTATTATCAACACTGATTACCTCCTCTTGGGCAGAATGATGAGCTCTAAGTCAACCAGTCAGAACTCTCTTACCTCACTGGAGGTGAGCTCGGTGAGCAAGCCCCTCTCTTGGACACTAAAAGAGTTTTCATGGGAATTTTAAAGGCACCACACATTGTATCACAAGCAGCAGTTAAATTTTAATGTCCTCTGGAAGTGTGCTAATGAAACTTTGATGCAATTACAAGGTCCCATTTGTTAATCCTGGTTGTTTCTCGTTAAAGGAAAGATAATCACTCATTGGGTATTAGGGGAGTCAGGTCTATAACGGGGAACTTAACTGAAGTCTTCCAGAACAATTGGCAAATGAATGGATTAACAGGTGAATGAATTAAGCATTTAAGGAAGGTATAATGGATGGCTTTATTCATCTGGCCTGAATAGTCTTACACTCCTTTGACAAGTTGGCTGGGAATTTTAAATCTTTAATATTTTAAAGAATTTTTAAATGGCTTTTAGCTCCCAGAGTTTTGATTATTAAGATTCTTCCTTGGTTTGCATTAATTCAAGTACATTGTTGTAGTTTCAGAAATAGCATCCTTTTTTAAGATTAAAATTCTTTTCCTTAGTCTTGATTAAACTTCTTTAAAAATATTCAGTCTTGGAGCTCTTTTATTTCAACCGTGCATGTGCTCATGTGAAACATTTAAGTTCTCAGCCAAAGTGTATACGTAGCATTTGTATTATTGAATCAGCTTACCTGTATTTCTACTTAAATATTATAATGCACTTTTTAAATTTTTCCAAGGTGTAGCCATCTGATGCTTGCAAACAAACAAATAAGAAAAAAAGTTATTTGCCTTCTTTGTTTTCTCTCCTTTCTCTTCTTGGTCTCCTCACCTTCTTCTTCTTCCTATTCTTATTTTTCTTCTTCTTCTTTTTCTGTCATATTTTTATTCCTCTCCTTCTTCCAGAAAGATTTCAATTAGGGAATAGTCTGTTTCTTTGCTGTTAAAAATGTGGTATGGATTGAATCTCCTTATTCATCTTAGAGATCAAATTTGGTATTCATCTAATGTGCAAGCATTTATTGTCTAAGTGATGTGATGATTATCTACAGCAGATTGGAGGACCCCTTTCAGATTGATACCTCTTACATCCTCATATAATCCTTTTATGTGCAACTACAATGAAAAACAATTGTATACACAGTGTGAATGCTGTGCTAGGTTCTGATCCTAAGAAATGGTATAGATTGGTTTTCAGCATGTAAAATCATGTGTTAGTCAGCTTGGACTGACATAGAAAAGTGCAATAGACTGAACGGCTTAAACAACAGAAATGTATTTCTCCCAATCTGGAGGCAGAGAAGTACATATCTTGTTGCTGGCTGACTTGGTTTCTGGTGAGGACTCTCTTCCTGGCTTGCCGATGGCTGCCCTCTTGCTGTGTCCTCATGTGGTGGTGTCTGTCCTTTTTCTTATAAGGACACCAGCCTTACTGGATTAGGGCTCCACCTCATTTAACCTTTATCGCCTCCTCACAGGCCCTATCATCAAATATAGTCACATTGGGGTTTAGGGCTTCAACATGTGAATTTGGGGGAGACACAATTCAGCCCATAACAGAGCGCTTGACCTTTTGTTAAACATCAGTAAAGCCATATTCCTGTAAAGTAACACACTATAAATCTATATTAATTAGATTAACAAAAATTTAAATATATAAGATATATAGAACACAAAAAATATTTCTGAATCAATCACTCCACGATTTATTAGTTTATTTCTTTAGCATTTTGTTTCAAAATATGACATTATTTTCTCAGTGTGTTTCTGTGTTAAAATAATCTTTACTAATAAGATTTTTTTCTTGGGTCTACATGGTGCCAAGTGTCCAAACGGCAAATACAGAATTCTATCATCTAAATATTTACTGACACAACCTCTGTATGATGGGCCTTGACTACTAAAGAGGTGTTGATAAGTTCTGCGTACACCAATAATTGTTTGTTCCCTATAGAGAAGTACACAGTCTGTCAAAACACCTGAATTATTTCTAGTCTGCAAATGAATTTAATGGAGGAGATGCTTCTTAGGTTACAGTTTGGGAGAGGTAACATCTTTATTATGAAAAGCGCCAAGGTTTATTTTTTAATCTGTAAAACAAAAACAAATAGATTGGCCTAGCTGATGTCTAAGTTTTTTCAATTCCAAAATTGTATAATGTATTTTGAGAGTTTGGTTTTCAAAAAGCACAGTCAGATAAGAAAATGTGACATTTTTGTCATATAAATTTCATCCTAAACATAGTAGATAGCAGGTGACTTTATAACAGTTCACTACTGATAAGTATAAGTTTTAATAGGTAATTAGATTATTAGAGCCAAATTATTTGCCAATCTCAAGGCTAGGTAATCATTTATTAAAAATATTGGAGCTGTGAGGTCCTGGACTGTGTCAACCATGAATGTTTGTAAAGCCTCATTCTTTGAAAAACAACAGTACTGGCACTGGCATAAGGACAGACATATAGGTCAATGGAATAGAATTGAGAGTCGAGAAATAAACCAATGCGTCTATCATCAACTTATTTTTGACAAGGGTGCCAAAACCATTCAAGAAGAAAGAATAATCTTTTCAGCCAATGGTACTGGAACACCTGGATAGCCACATGAAAAAGAATGAAGTTGGACCCTCACCTCTCACCATGTACAAAAAAATTAATTCAAAATTGATCAAAGACATAAATTAAAAAGGTAAAACTATAAAAGTCTTAGAAGAAAACATAGGGTTAAATTTTTACGACCTCACATCTGGCAATGGATTCTTAGATATAGCACCAAAAGCACAAACCACAAAATAAAAAATAGCTAACTCGAACTTCATCAAAACCAAAAACTTGGGCTTCCCTGGTGGTGCAGTGGTTGAGAGTCCGCCTGCCAATGCAGGGGATGCGGGTTCGTGCCCCGGCCGGGAAGATCCCACATGCCGCGGAGCGGCTGGGCCCGTGAGCCAGGGCCGCTGATCCTGCGTGTACGGAGCCTGTGCTCCGCGACGGGAGAGGCCACAACTGTGAGAGGCCCGCATACCACAAAAAAAAAAAAAAACTTTTGTGCATCAGAGGACACCATGAAATGGCCGGGGGTTGGGGTAACTTAGGAGTTTGGGATTAACATATGCACGCTGCTATATATTCAATATAAAATATGTAAACAACAGGGGCCTACTGTATAGCACAGGGAACTATACTCAATATCTTATAATAACCTACAATGGAAGAGAATCTGAAAAAGTATATATATATATAAAACTGAAGCCCATATAGTAATTTGAGTTTTTTAATTACTGCAAAATTTTGGAGATTTTTTTTAAGAAACCTTCCTTTGTAATTTTTACTTAATCTACAAGTACAAAAATGCATGTTTGACATGTTCTGATACAATTTCTAATACAATAATTTAGTCTAATTAAATGTCCAAAGAGAATATTTTAGATAAGTTGGCTAGGCTGCCTCAGGAAGTTCCTTCTGATTGGGGGTGATAGAGAAGTGGTTAAGAGCACTGTGGACTTAGGCATCTGTCTTGGCTCTGTCAAAACAAGCTGTGAAAAGATGCTCTCAACTTCCCTTTCTTGATCTGTAAAACGGGTATGATTACAGTTCAGTCTTCACTGATGTTATAATTAATTGGAATAATAAAATGAGTACACCTTGCATATAGTAATCACTTTAAATGTTTCTCATCATTATTATTTTTAATTAGGCATTCATCACTTGGCCTAATAAGCATCCTATTGGAGGACGACGTATGATCTAGTGATTCACACTGGCCCTCTTTTCAGCCACTTTTTTTTTTTTTTAAAAGCACCTTTTTTTTTTAAAGCACCTTTTTTTTTTTTTAAAGCACCATGGCCGATTTGCCACTGACTTAAGTGTTTACACCACAGAAAATGTGCTTCATTTGTAATTGGAGCCAACATAATGTTTCCCTGAAGATGGGCAGAAAGCCAACCACGCGTACTTGGTTCCAGAACTTGGTATTTCACTTTGTCGGGCTGTGACTTACATCATAGTTGCTCAAACCATATTTTGTTAAGTATGAAATACAAATGCTTTCCTTATGTCCTCAGTAATAGAAAGTCATTAAACATCTTGCAGCCCCTTAATCTTTTAGTTAAGGTATATAGTATAGAAAACTAGATTGATGGTGCCTATCTCCTGGCAACCTCTGCTCTCAATATCTGCCCTTCTTTTTTAGAAAATGAACATTGTCTTCAAGGCATTAAGCAGCTTCTCTGTAGCCTATAGTTAAGTCCCTCAGATCTGGAAAATGAGAACCTGGAGATGCTTGCAATCCTTGGTGCTTGGATCAATGATTTACAAGTTTATCTTGTCCCTTTGTAAGAGCTTGGCATACAGAGCAAGTCTTATCAAAAATCTGTTCTATGTTTACAAATTTATTAAGAGCTCTGAAATGTCCTGTTCATTTTTGAGAAGTTGCAAAAGAATTAGTCACTGACCTCCTGGAGATTATAACCCCCTAAATCAAAAACAAATACCATATGCCCATTTTATTTCCCTATTTTCTCATTAGTAGGGGACATTTGAGTTTCATGGGAAGCATACCGTAGTGTGGGAAGCAGAATATAGAAAATCAGGTTATTAGATTAGAATGAAGAATTTAACACTGTTGACTGAGAAATCTTACTTTCTAGTATAACTATACAGTTATGTCATAGCCTAGATTATTTGACCAAATAGTTTTCCACAAAACAAGGTGCTACCTTTGATAGCAGTCACACTAAAGAAATCCATATTCAGTTACAATTAGCGGTCAAAGAGATTTCCTACAACTTTTGTTAGGTAATAACACTTTCCTCTTTCTGAACACTAAAAGTTATTTTAGAAGGTGTGATGACATTATCTGAGCTCTAGCATGGCTCCTTCTAAACAGTGTGTGAGCACAGCCTCAAATAGTATATCCATATATATCTGTCCATGCATAGTTGAATTTTATCCAAGCAGAGGTCATATAGAGATGCTTAATTTTTATGACATCAATTATCTTTGGAGAACAGAGATTGCAAAAGCATTGTCCTTTAAAGAGCTTATTTAATCTATGGTTAAGATGTATATACTTTCATTAGAATCAATAAAACAATGCAGCAAAATTCTATAAGTCCACCAGGATATCCAAAAAAATTAACATTTCTGTTTCCCCTTCCTTAATATATTTTATATTCAAGTGAAAACTAGGTGAATATAAGAAGACAAGAACAAAAGTTGAATATAGGTGATAAGATGCCACAGACCCAATGAATCACAGGTATTAAACAAACAAGATTTTTCTTCCCATTTTGTTTCTATTATATTTTAACTTACAAAATCAGGATTATCACAATCGTTCTTATCTATAATTTTGAATTCACTTTTTTATTAACATATGCCTTGTAACATGACCCTTTAATCATGTTATTAAGTTTCTTCTGAAAATATTTTAGTGCTTGCATGATAATTATATTTTATAAACACATTATTATTTATTTAGCCATTTCCCTACTGTTAGACATTTTGTTGTTTCCATTTTGGGCTACTATAAATAAGAGTGCAATGAACATCTTTATACATACATTTTGAACAGTTACTGATATATAATTGACATACAATAGATAATATACAGTGTATAAATTGATGTTTTCACATGTATACACCCTATAAAGCTATCACTATAATCAAGATAATGAACATATTCATCACCCTCAAAAGTTCTCTCATGCTCCTTAACCCCCTTCTTAATCCACATCCCCAGGAAATCATTTATTTATTTTATGCCACTATAGATTAGTTTGTATTTTCTATAATTTTATATTAATGTAATCATATGGTATATACTCTTTTTGTCTGGTTTTTATCACTCAACATTATAATTATTTTGAGATTGATGCATGTTGTTTTAGTATTGAGAGTTTATTCCTTTTTATTGCTGAGCACTGTTCCACTGTATGGATATACCATAATGTGTTTATGCATCCACCTGTTGATGAACATTTGGGTTGTTTTCAATTTCGGGCTGTTACAAAAAATTCAAAGCTTCTATAAACATTCATGAACAAATCTTTGTGTAGACATATGCTTTTGTTTCTCTTGGGTAGATAACTGGGAGTGAAATGGCTGGGTATGTGGTAGGTGTATGTTTATCTTTTAAGAAGTCCGACAAGGAGTGCATGAGAGTTCCACTTACTGATGCTTACTGATACTTGTTATATTCAGTCTTTTTAAGATATTTTAATAAGGTATGGTGTTACTATATTGTAATTTAACTTGGCATTAACTAATGGCTAATGATGCTGAGCAACCTTTTATGCCCTTATTTGCCATCTCTATATCATCTTTGGTGATGTGCCTTTACAAATTTGTTTCCCATTTTCTAACTGCATTGTTTGTTTTCATATTATTGAGTTTTGGGAGTTCTTTATATATTCTGGATACAGATCCTTTATCCGATAGATGATTTCCAAGTATTTTCTCCCTGTCTTTGGCTTGGTTTTTCAACCAAACCAAACCAAATAAAGCAGTGTCTTTTAAATAGCAGATATTCTTGATTTTGGTGAAGTCCAATTCATCAGGTTTTATTGTATGGATTGTCTTTTTGGTGTCATACTTGAGAAATACTTGCGTAGCTCAATGTCACAAAGGGTTTCACTTATGTTATCTTTCAGAAGTTTTAAAATGTTGCGTTTTACATTTAGGTCAACGATCTTTTTTGTTTTTTGTTTTTTTGTTAAGTTTTGTACACTGTAAAAGGTGTGGAATGTAGTTTGTTGTTGTTATTCTTTTTCTTGGTATATGGATTGCAAATTTTTCCACTACTATTTGTTGAAAAGATTATCCTTTCTCTAGTAAATTGCCTTTGTATCTTTGAAAAAAATTAGTTGTTCATATATATGTGGGTCTGGACTTTCTGGACTCGCTATTCTGTTCCATTGATCTATTTGTCTATCCTGATGGGCAATGACATGCGGCTTTGATTACAGTAGCTTTGTAATGTCTTATATCAGATTGTGTTACCCCTCCATTTTTGTTCTTTTTTAAATTGTTTTGGCTGTTCTAGGTCCTTTGTATTTCCATATGAAATTTAGAATCAACTTGTCAATTGACAAAAAATCCTGCTTAGATTTTGATTGAGATTGTGTAGTATGTACAGATGGATTTGACAATAATTGGAATCTTACTTAAATTGAGTCTTCTGAATCATAAACATAGTATATCTCTCCATCTATTTAGGTCTTTAATTTTTCTCAGCAGTGTTTTGTAGTTTCCAATGTACAGGTCTTACACATCTTTTATAAGATTTATCCCTAAGTAGTTCACATTGTTTGATACTATTATAAATGGAATTGCATTTTTATTTCAATTTCTTATTGCTTATGGCTAGTATATAGAAAAAAAATTGACTTTAGCACTTTGGGCTTGTATCTCACAATTTCACTGAACTCACTTATAAGTTCTAGTAGCTTTTTTATAGATTTCCTTTGATTTTCTACATACACAATCATGTCATCTGCAAATAAAAGCAGTTTTTTTTCCTTTCCAATCTTTTCCAAAAATGCCTTCTATTTCTTTTTATTTTCTTACTGCATTGATCAAACCTCTAGTACAATGCTAAATGGAAGCAATGAGAGTAAACATCCTTGCCTTGTTTTCACTCTTATAGGGAAAACATTTCAGTCAATCTTTCATCATTAGCTATGATGTTAGCTGTAAGATTTTTTGTAAAAAACTTTTTTTTTCCCCTGAGGTTGAGAATTTTCCCTTCTATTCATAGCTTACTGTGAGTTTTTATAAGGAATGTATGTTGAATTTTGCCAAATGGTTTCTCTGTGTCTGCTGAAATGATCACGTTTTTCATTTTAGTCTATTAATACGGTGAATTATATTGATTGGTTTTCTAATGTTAAAACAACTGTGCATTCCTGAGATAAACCCCACTTGTCAAGATGTATTATGCTATTTATGTAATGTTGAATTCAATTTGCTAAACTTTTATTAAGAATCTTGGCACTAAGTTTCATGAAGGATATTTGTGTGTAGATTTCTTTTGTTATGGTGTCTTTGGTTTCGGTCTCAGTATAATACTGGCCTTCTAGAATGTGTTGGGAAGTAACACACCTCTGCAATTCCCTTGGAGAATTTTTTGTAGAATTAGTATTATTTCTTCCTTAAATGTGTGTTGAGATTCACCAGAGAAGTCATGTGAACCTGGAGTTTTCTTTGTGGGAAATTTTTAATTTCAAATTCAATTTCTTTAATAGATGTAGGATTACTTAGGTTATTTATTTCTTGTAGAATGAGTGGGCTTTCATAGTTTGTGTCTTTCAAAGAATTCATCCATTCCATCTATGTTATCAAATTTATTTGCATAAAGTTTTTCATAATATTCCCTCATTATCCTTGTTACTATCCATTGAGTTGTCTCTCATCTCTGATGTTAGTGTCTCGTTTATTCTCTCTTTTTTTCCCTGTTGATTGGACTGGCTAGAGTTTTTATCAATTTTAATGAAATTTCTCAAAGAACCAGTTTTGGGTTTCATTCCTTTTCTCAGTTATTTATATTTTCTATTTCATTGATTTTCACTCTGATCTTTATTATTTCATTTCTTCTGCTCCCTTTTGGTTTTCTTTGCTGTTTATTTTCTAATACTTAAGGTGGAAGCTGAAGTCAATGATTTCAGAATCTTCCTTTTGAATAAAAGCATTTTAGTTTTAGGAAATATCCTTTAAGAACTGTGTCGACTGAATCCCACTGCATTCCACACATTTTGGTATGTTTTGATTGCGTTGGCATTTAGTGCAAAATGCTTTCTAATTTCCCTTTGATTTGTTTTATTACCCAGGGGTTATTTAGAAATGTGTTATTTTTTCCAAATATTTGGGGACTTTCTAATTATCTTTCTGTTATTGACTTCGAATTAAATTCCACTGTGCTGAGAGAATATACTTTGCATGACTAAATCCTTTTAAATTTATTTAAACATGTCTTATGGCTCGGAATATTGTCTATTTGGTAAATTTTCTATGTATATTGGAAGAGAATGTGTATTCTGCTGTTGTTGGGTGAAGTGTTCTATAAATTACTATTAGATCAAATTGGTTGATAGAGTGGTCAAGTCTTCTATATACTTACTAATTTTTTTGTCTATTTGGTCTATCAATTACTGAGAGAGTGCATGTACGTTTTTTCGCATCTTGATACTTTTTTATGTTTCATTAATACCTAATAAGAAAACAGTATTGTGAATGCCATATGGAAAATCTTGGTACCATTTATTAATTTAGTATTTATCATTTATTAATAAAGTACTTAGAAATGTTGTTCTACAGATTTAGATCTTGAAATGAGAAGTTTAAATACTTGGCTGACTATGGCAGTTGACAGCCTCAAGTCAGATTGATCTATGAAATGATTCAGTGGTATGAACACTATGATACAGATGATGAGGTATAATTTAGTGATTTCAAAATTTTTTCTCAGTTGTAAAAAACTTCCCTCACATAAAATTTGACCAGAAATTCAATACAGATAGAAAAGTGAAATGGCTTCTCTTTTATCTGGACTCCAGTTGTTCAGCCTCACTGTGGGCCTCACTCTCCTTCCCCCAGAGGCACCCCCTCTGGTACCTCAGCAGACGACTTCAGACACCATGGAGAGTATTGAAAACAGTAGACGTACCCAAATACTCTGCTAACCAAGAAAAAAAAAAAAAGAAATGATCCCATTCAAAAGTGAAATTGTAAATGGATTTCAACTCTCACATCAAAAATAGGGATTGGTAACCTGCCTAGTGAACTGTCTGAAAAAAATGTCTGAAATTGATTCCTGTCTCATTAGTAACTTAAGGGGTCATGTTCAATTATTGATGTCTGCCAGGGGCACACGTGTGGGAACTGGAAGAGCACATGCCACACATTTGATATTCTTAGACTTGAGATATTGACAGATCTACTGTTCAAACCTGGTTTCACATGACATCTCCTAGCTGAAAAATATGTTTGGAAAATTAGGAAAACTATACACTGACATTTGTCAGGCTTTTCCAAATTGAAATCGACAAAGAATGCTTAAGTAACCTTGCAGGATAAAGATTTGTGTAAGGCTACATGGGATGGTGAGGAAGCACAGGACAGCCTCTCAGAATTTCCTTCAGAGCATGTCAGAAGTCCCAGTGGTCTGTCAAGGGAACTCTGAACCAGGAGCCCGCTGTCCCCTTCTTTAGTGCTCTGCCAGCATGATGACTTAGCTGCTCTCTCCTTTTCTTTCACTGCTCCTGCCATAACAAACTAACTCTAATTCTCTTTGCCTCAAGGCTTCAGCTCTCCGCCTTCTTTCTGCATATCTCCTTGCCACATTCCTCACTGTACATTTCAAGTTCAAATTCCCCACAGAGAATGATAGGCCAGCGAATGACTCTTCAGAATGACTCTTCAGAATGATAGGCCAGCGAATGACTCTTCAGAATGGGCAGAATTCTCATGCCAGGTTACTTACATGGCACTGGGCAGCCTATAGATAGCTGTCCTTTGATCTGGTGCCCATCCCTAGTCCAATCACTCGTGGTTAAAGTGGCTAAATCACAAGATACGAAGGATGGAGAAAGGGCCATGTGTCTGTCAGGAACTCTGAAGGATCCCAGCAGGAGGTGCATTACCTGGTAGGCATGAGACGTGGCCTGTCCATCATAACCATGTCCCACAGCATGGTGAATGCCGACTGGACTTGCTTGCTGTCACAGAAAGAATAAATTTCCTTATGATGGGCTAAAGCAGTGGTTTTCCAATTGTGCTTGGCAGGAGTCTTGAGTTCTGCCCAAAGGAGAAACTCAGTAGGTAGGACCCTGAGCTCCCTATGCCCTTTATCAACCACTGCAGTTTCATATTATTCATTTTTACATATTGGATTTTCAAGTAAAATTTTACTTGAAATTAACATTCCTCTATTAACAAATAGTGAACTGAGAGCCACTGAGCTAGAGTAGTAGAAAAACTTTCATTTGGATAATTTTTTTTAAGTAGTGACGCTTTCGTTTTTAAAGAGTAAGTGTTATTAAGATATACGATGGGACTTCCCTGAGTGGCACAGTGGTTAAGAATCCACCTGCCAATGCAGGGGTCACGGTTTTGAGCCCTGGTCTGAGAAGATCCCACATGGCGCGGAGCAGCTAAGCCCATGCGCCACAACTACTGAGCCTGCGCTCTAGAGCCCACGCGCCACAACTACTGAAGCCCGCGCACCTAGGGCCTGTGCTCCACAATGAGAGAAGCCACCGTGATGAGAAGCCTGCGCACTGCAACGAAGAGTAACTAGAGAAAGCCCGTGTGCAGCAACAGACCCAAAGCAGCCAAAAATAAATAAATAAGCATATTGCTAAAAAAAGAAAACAAAAGGTATAAAATGTCACTGAATGCATTTTACCCAATTTTCTATAAAATGCTTCTGAGAAGGGTAAACAGGAAAATAGAATAAGTTTATTTAACATTACTTTCTTCATCACAATTGTTTTTATGTCAGATATTATTATTATTATTTATTTACGACTGTAAATATTTGTTTCATGAGTAGGATAAAAATTTTGATACCAACAAGCAGATTACAAATTCAAACAGTTAAAAATAACATATTATTAAAGCTGTCTTCGTTGCTTTAGTTTACAGATACAGGACTGTAAAGTCCGTATTAATTGCTAGTTACATTGACAGTTAACTACTCATGATGAACAGGGACGCATTCGAGCAGCAGTCCCCAACCGTTTTGAAGACAATTTTCCACGGATGGCGGGGGTGGTAGGGGGAGATGGTTCAGGCGGTAATGCAGGCGATGGGGAGCTACGGGGAGCAGCAGGTGAAGCTTCCCCCCTCGCTCAGGGGCCACTGCTCACCTCCTGCTGTGCCGCCCGGTTCCTAACAGGCCGTGGACTGACAGCTGTCCGAGGCCCCAGGGGTTGGGGACCCCTGCATTGGAGGACGGAGAGAATGATAAAAGTGCCCACTGAACTGAGAAGACAACTTGAAACCAAAAAAAAAAACGAGGCAGGCAGCTCTATATAATCAATGGATTGGTTTTTTTATAGGGTAACTTACAAGGTGGGAGCAGGATTTGACAAAGATCTGGAAGCATTTGCAAATGCGTTCCACACAGCCAAGGGGCCATTAGGACAGGTTTGTAGTTAACCTAGGGTATGGGGGTAGGAACTTGGAAACAGGACGTGCATTCCTAAGTCAAGATTCATGAATGGGTCACTAGTCTCATGGGCACCAGTAATACATCAGCAAAGGTTTTCATCATTGTTTGGGGACCAACAGGGCATAGAGGCCACCTGGTCCTAGTGATTATTGAACAATATCTTTTAACTACAAAGCCCTTGACTTTGGAGAAGTGATTTACTGCACGGTACAGTCCTGGGTAGGGTCAGCGGAAGGACAGGAAAAACTGTAAGGGCCCAAGATGGTGTCAGTTATGCTAACAGCCATACGGGATGCATCACAGCAATCACACATTACTTGTATGTTAGATCAATGTGTACACTTTACTTTATTATAACAATCATATTTGTTACGTTCAGTCTTATCATAGAATGGTTATCTCCAAGAATATTTGTTTTAAACTGAAGGTGTCTTGCTGGTATTTATAAATATGAATTACTTTTATAACTGAGGAGCCATATCCTTATTCTATGACTTGGGACATGCCAATACTTTTTTAAAAGAAGACTGACTCATCCAATAAAGATTTCATGTCACCGTTACTTGTTGAAATGACAAAACTATCTGAAACTCTCTTCTAAGCATTCCACCCCTTAGGCTGAGCAAATGCACTCCCAGATTCTTCAGAATGCCCTCTTTAATCAATGCAAGACAACAGCCTTCCTTTACTTCCTCTCAGAATCTTAGTGCATCTCTGGTTTAAGCAGAAAGCTATTCAACTACTCTCATTTCCTAGAAACTTGTTAGAGTGAATGTGTAAAATCACCCAGATGGGTGCTCTGTTCTATGCATCATCTGTCCTGGCTGGGATTACACCAGAAAATTCTCACTGCAGAAACCACTACGAGCAAAAGGGAAGGAAGGTTGGAGCGAGCAACCTGGGCATGGGTCATTTTTTTTCCTCCATGGCTCATTTTCAGTTTTCTCCAACTTCCTGATTGTGCCGAACCTGTTGTCATGTTTTGCTTCATCTTTACATGAATAATGAGGAGGCTGGGGTGAAAGTAAATGTCCTGGGCAGTAATGGATTTTACATGGAAAGTCACTGGCATCAAGAACAACTAGCAACAGTGGAAACCTTGAGATTTTTCCAATGTGTTTTCTTTTTTAATAAAACAATAACTGGGGCTTCCCTGGTGGCGCAGTAGTTGGGAGTCCGCCTACCGATGCAGGGGACGCGGGTTCGTGCCCCGGTCCGGGAGGATCCCACATGCCGCGGAGCGGCTGGGTCCGTGAGCCATGGCCGCTGAGCCTGCGCGTCCGTAGCCTGTGCTCCGCAAGGGGAGAGGCCACGGCAGTGAGAGGCCCGCGTACCGCAAAAAACAAACAAACAAACAAACAAACAAACCAATAACTGGCTGCCAGTCTTCATATTAATGAATAATTAATCACTCCTTTTTTTGTGAACTCTTATTTGCATATGAACTTCTAAAAAGTCAGTTGAGATGGAACCTTGATTTATTGAAGTGGATCTGCATAAACATTCTTATGGGAAAAACAACCATGTCATAAACATATTGCACCAATTAATTTTTATTCCTATGTGTACTTAAGCCTGCAGTCTGGAGCTTGGATCCAGTTTACCCAAACTAAAAATGACCCTAATATAGTTGTAGTAAGACTTTTTCCTCTGACATAAATGCCCCTGTAAAAATGTCCCAGTGCAAAGGAAGAATTAAATGTCTTACACTGGGCTTCCCTGGTGGCGCAGTGGTTGAGACTCCGCCTGCCAATGCAGGGGACGTGGGTTCGTGCCCCGGTCCGGGAAGATCCCACATGCCACGGAGCGGCTGGGACCGTGAGCCATGGCCACTGAGCCTGCGCGTCCGGAGCCTGCGCTCCGCAACGGGAGAGGCCACAACAATGAGAGGCCCGTGTACCGCAAAAAAAAAAAAAAAAAAAAAAAAAAAAATTTCATATTTAAAGCTTAAAAATACAGCTTAAAAGTAATTCTCCCATCTTTCTTATAAAGGAGCCTTTAGAGGATATTTTCTTTATGTGTAGTTCCATAAAATAGTACCAAGTTAATTTAAATTACTAAGACACAAATATTATTTTCTGACTATTTTCACCTAGTTATAGATCTGCACAAGTTTGGAATTCATCCTTGATAAGCTAAACTGAGTAAGGTAACATGACATCAGCAAGCATACTTTCCAGGTACCTCAAGGGCCGTGATTTCTGTAGTAGGGATTGTACTAAGAGGAGAAAGACAAGTCTATCCCTGTCTTAAAACAGTTTGCTTTGATGGATGCCCTGCTGGGGCACCCCTTATATGGGGCCCTGAAACATCAGAGACAAAATGGCTAGACGGTTGGACCAAAAGCAATTGTATAATTCTTGGTTCACTAATAATGACAGGTATAATTATGGGAGTGGACTGGTGGGAACTGGGGACACATCATGCCAGTGGGATTTGGAAAAATGACCATGGGCATTCTGGGTTCAGACCTGATATTCACTGAGATCTGTTGCTAAAGATAAATCTGGACACTAGCTAAAACAGTGAAGATAGGTTCTACTAAGAAATAAACTATTGCAATAGGGAAGGGGGTCCAGCATGAACTGAACTCAACTTTGCCAAAACAAAAGGCAGGAGGCTTTTTAAAGGCAGGGGTGGGGGGCTTCCATGGTGATGCAGTGGTTAAGAATCCGCCTGCCAATGCAGGGGACAGGGGTTCAAGCCCTGGTCCTGGAAGATCCCACATGCCGCTAAGCAATGTCATGGTGATGCAGTGGTTAAGAATCCGCCTGCCAATGCAGGGGACAGGGGTTCAAGCCCTGGTCCTGGAAGATCCCACATGCCGTGGAGCAATGAGCCTGTGTGCCGTAACTACTGAGCCTGCACTCTAGAGCCCGTGAGCCACAACTACTGAGCCCGCGTGCTGCAACTACTGAAGCCCGCGTGCCTAGAGCCCATGTCCCACAACAAGAGATGCCACCGCAACCCGAAGCCTGCGCACCAGAACGAAGAGCAGCCCCCCCTCACAGCAACTAGAGAAAGCCCATGTGCAGCAACGAAGACCCAATGCAGCCAAAAATAAATAAATTTTTAAAAAAGGCATGGGTGGGCCAAGGGCAAGGAACTGGGGAGTGTTAGGGGGGTTGGTCCTTGTGACTGGATCTTCTGGCTTTGTTTATTGGTGCTTATCTGGAAGAGAAACAGATGTCTCCTATCTTAATGGCAGGAGCAGTGAGGCAAGTAAAAGTAAGGCCCCACCAACTTTAGCCCTAATCCTCCCACTGGCCTGTGGGAGAGTCATCTCCACAGATGTTTGCATTTCAGAGACTCTCAGGCCCTTGAAGAAACCGTCTTGGGTAGTAGAATTAAATCTCAAAAGGCAGAGAAAGGATTTATAATTGCAATCTTTCTAAAGTGTCTGCTCAAAGAGAGGGTGCAAGAGCCTGTCTACCAATTACCAGGTTTTGGCCAGGAACAAACAGTAAATTCTCCTGGAAGCACCAGGCTTTTTCAGGCAGATACTTTGAAAAGGAGTGCAGACTTGAGCTGTTAGAAACTGTGCTAGTGTTTGTTTAAGTCTCTTGGTGGCGGAGGGAACAGGGCAGGAGTGGACAAAATCACTTGTTCTGAGAGCCTGCAAGTTTTATAGGCCAAGGTTGCAGTCTGTTCGAGAAGAGGGCTCAGAGGAGCCTGAACACAGGTTGGTCAAGGAGATCGTCTTTGTCACAGCTCAGAGTTTCCACTACTAACATCATTTTGCATATAAAGTACATCACTGTTCTCTGAAGACCAGTATCACAGTTCTAGCATAAGACGCCTCACATCAGGTATCTTACTTGCCAGGGCAAGGGAAAGAAAGAAAACCCTAATAGTGACTTTCAAGATACAATTTCCAGTGACCGAGATCCCTGACTGCTTCATGACGTGACTGGTCAATCCGGAAGTGAGAGCATCTTCAGATGTTCAAGGAAGTATTCCATAACATGATGGGCATTTTGTGCCACATGGGAAAATAAAGAGGAGATTTAGAATGCAAGGCCTTCGTTAGATTAGGACAGGAGGTAATGTGAATTGACTTTGTGGACAGGGCTTTATGTGTTTGTTTCCTTATCCACATGGAACGCCTTCCTTCCTTTCTCTTTTTCTTCCTTCTTTTCGTTTTTTTTTTTTCAATTCAGTGAAATGTAGAGAAGACATCTCTTATTAACACTTAAATAATACACCAAACAGAAAATAATACAAATGTCGGGTTAGAAAATAGGAAATTCAAACAGGGCAAAAATTGTACAAAATGAAAAAAAGCAACCCCTCCCCCCACCAGATTGACTCCATCCCACCCAATCTTTGACCTAAAAGTAACCTCTATTGAATAATGTCTTGTGATTCATCCATGACGCAAAAGGATACACACATGCGTAAACACGTGTACATGTGTTTATGTCTATTTTTCTGTTTATTTTTCTTTTGTAATCTATAGAATAGGGATCGTACTATACACACCTCTTTACTTGTTTTTCAACTTATTACCAAATATTGAAAATCATTCCATATATAGACTTACATTATCTTTTAGTCATCAGTATTTGCTTCTATGGATTTGTCTGTTTTTTATTTCACCAATTCCCTACTGATAGGAGTTGGTTGTTTAGAGTTTTTAACCATTACAAATAATGCTGTAATTAATAAAGTTTGATATACATAGATCTAGGTGAACTCCATCAATATATCCTTATAGTAAGATTCATACAATGGGATCAATGGACTTGAGGACATGGAGACGGGGAAGGGTAAGCTGGGACAAAGCGAAAGAGTGGCACTGACATATATACACTACCAAGTGTAAAATAGATAGCTAGTGGGAAGCAGCTGCATAGCACAGGGAGATCAGCTCGGTGCTTTGTGACCACCTAGAGGGGTGGGGTAGGGAGGGTGGGAGGGAGACGCAAGAAGGAGGAGATATGGGGATATATGTATATGTATAGCTGATTCGCTTTGTTATACAGCAGAAACGAACATAACATTGTAAAGCAATTATACTCCAATAAAGATGTTTAAAAAAAAAGAGATTGTTCTTTTAAAAGATATATATATGCAATTAAAATTTTTATAGACAATGCCAAATGGCTCACCAGAAGGGCATTCAAATTTACACTTTCACCAATAGGACACAAGAGTCATTTTTCCCTCATACCTTCACCAGGAGTGAGTAGTATCCAATTTTTTTTTTCTAAGTTGATAAGTACCTCAGTGTTTCGCTATTTACTTCTTTCATTGTAAGCATCTTTCATATATTTATTGGCCATTTGTGTTTTTGTACTCTAAGATTCATGATCATATCTTTTGCCCATTTTTCTATTGGTTTGCTCACCTTTTAATTTATCTGAATGAGCTCTTTATAAATCAAGAAAATTAGGCTGTCCATCTGTCAAAAGATTGAATGGTAAAAATAAATTATCCTCTTCCTTCCTCTTAGGAGATGGAATTATTAAGCCCTTTTAAAAAAAGAATTTCAGCCTGATTCCGTTTAAAAATGAGATATGGGAGATGACAAAAGCCAGACCATCACTTACTTTAAAGGGTAAGTAAGCAGTAAGAAGGCAGCGTGATGTACCCAAGGGAAATTTGATCCATCAGAGTTGGGAAAGCAACCAGATATTCATGCCTTTATAATCTGCATAAAACTTGCACACCACTCACCGCAACTAGAGAGAGCCCACGCACAGCAAGGAAGACCCAACACAGCCCATAAATAAATAAACAAATTTATTTTAAAAAACACAAAAAACTTGCACACCAGAACTTCAAAGAGTGTCTTTCATGTAGCTCTTCAATATCTTTCAGAATCCCGAATCTTCCAAATTTTTAGGGATGTTTCTGACAATTTTTAAGTTCTGTTTTGAGCATCTCAGTATCACTGTGAAATAGTATTAAGCAACTCCTTCAGTTAAAACGGTATCAACTTATATTGGAAGGTAAAGCGTAGTACAGCAAGACAGGCAGGTTGAAGAATGGCCATCATGATTAGGGTCAGTAAACTTGGATTCTGCACCTGTCTCTGTCACTTTCTTGCCATGGAACCTTGAGTAACTCCCTCAGGTTCTCTGTTTCAGTGTTCCCAACTATAAAATGAATATAATGACTTTCTACCTATCAAATAGGTTATTTTGTGAATTAAAAGAACTCGTGGTAAAACATTTTGTAATCCATATGACCCTCTGAATTACTTTAACTGTTGGAAAGTAACATATGTGTAGATTACATTCTGCAATGTCTCATTGGCTTCCTGTTTATTATCCAGCTTGTGAAAGATCGTGGTACTGATTACAAAACCTAACACAAATGTTTTTCATGAAGTGGGTATCAACATTACCTTAATTTCGCTTTATTTCCTTCATATTTAAACAATGACATATTTTGATGGAATGTGCACATTTTAGCTCCTTGTGTTATCATATTCAATATATATCTTCAAATATAGAAATGATCAGAATTGGAATCATCAACAGATCCAAAGCAGTCCTTTGCAAAAATGATTTCTCTGTTATAGGAAATAAAATATTTAATGTATATAAAGTAAGCTCTACAATAATGCTATTAGATAGATTTCTATATAAAACGTATTTCTAAAATGTTCCTATTCTAATTTCTAAACATTGAGGGAAAATTTTTTTGTCTTTCAAAAAAGGAATCTTTTTAATGCTTAAAATTACAAGGATTATATAGTCCCCAAAATCTACATTGTACGCAGAGATGTTTTTACTGAAGCTGAGAGGTTTGAGCCACTTTAGAGATTTGAAACTTTATTCAGAAACCCTCAAACCTTGTCACTGAAGAGAGCCCTGTAATTTAAGTGCAAATGGCCTATTTTGTTGAAATTGCCAGTGAACAGTTCTAATGATCTGAGAAGCAGCCCTCATTCTGGAGGTTCATGTAGCATAAAAGCCCAGGCTACCATTCCTAAGAGAATTCTTTCCTTCGAAAGATAATGAGTTGGGTGAAGTGTGCCAGACACGGCAGACAGGACATATCATTAAACATGTAGGGGCTCCTCCAAAATATGTCTCTTCCTTCCTCTCTTTTACACACACACACACACACATGCACACAAATATACATGCATGCCCGCACGTGTACCCACACACTCAGATGTTTCTATTCGGTGCCTGCCTCCTGTATAGAACCTCAAGAATGAGAAGAGAAAGAAATTATTTTCTGTTGCTTTTTGGTCTCTTCTTTTTTCAGATCTGGTCTGCGATTTTTAGCCTTTCTATCATTTGGCCACATCTTACGAAGGCACCAGTGGACTTTTACCTTCCAGAATGAGTATATGTTAGGACATTCCTAGATGAGTAGTCTGATTCTGGTCTTGCCTTGTGCACGACAAAGGCATGAAAGGTCCCGCCTTTCAGTAACTTGGCTCCCACTTTTAGACTGTTGATTATTTTCTCAGAAGAATCCGTGTTGCTGGATTTCAAGTCAGCTCTAGCCACTATTAGTAATTGACATTAACAAGAGTATCCAAACTCTACGACGGTTCATTCTGCACAGTGTTTTGAGTGGATCCACTCCAGATTCCACCATTATCTTAACTGCAATTATTGCTACAGTGAAAGTCATTAGACCATCTAAGGGTCTTTTACAGGATTCTTGCCTTGAGCCTAGATTCAGAAACTATGCCTCCTTTTCAAATGTGAAGGAACCCCTTGCTAAACTTTCTGTATTCATGAGTTAGCCTGCCACCTGGCTACCATCTTGAATGAGCAGATGTTTTAACATCTGGAGAATTTCCAACAGACTGTATCTCCATGTGCCTTTGGGATAACGTTTCTCAGCTATTCCTGGCTCTTTCTTACTTCTGGCTCCTTTTTCCTCCCTCCTGGATTTTTTTTTTTTTTAAGCATTAATCACTACCTAACATTATGTGATGTGTTTATTTGTTTATTACCTATCTCCCTGGATAGAATGTAAGTTTCCTTGCCCTTTTTGTACCCTTCTGATAACCAGTACTTAGAACAGAGTTGGCACATAGGAGCTTACTAAATATTGGCTGAATGGATGAATGAATGATTTGTGTAACTTTGGACAAGTTACTTCTCCTTTTTGAGATTTCCATTTTGTTGTCTGGAAAATGAGAGTGTTAAACTAGATTCAATTATTTCTAAGGCTCATTCACATCTTGTGGCTGCGATTAAGAGTGTAGATAAGTTAAGGCCAATCTGGAGAGCAATGGGGAGGGGCAGACAACACAGAGATCTGTGTGCTACCCTGATTACGGGGTCAGGGAAGGGCTTTCTTAGTAAAGCTGAGTAAGCCATGTGCATGTCTGGGAAAGAGAAACTCAGCAGAGGAAACTGCAGACGCAAAGACAGGGGTGTGTTTGGCTTGTTCAAGAAGTGGCAAGGGAAAGGGTGCAGCGGAAGTACAGAAAACAAGAGAGAGGGTTGGAAAGTAGGTCAGGAGGTAGCCAGTGGCTAGATCGCATTTGTGAGGGGTAAGTGCAGCGGGGTGTGTGCTTGGTGTGAGAGGGAATGTGTGTGTGGTATGGTGCGTTTGGTGCATGTATAGAAATGTCTTGTGTGTGTGTGATGTGTGTGTATATGTTGTGTATGTATGTGTGTGGTGTGGTGTGTGTATCGTGTATTCAGGTGTGTTTGATATGAGAGGGGAGTATACATGCGGGTCCTGCGTGTGCATGGTGGTACATATGTGTATTGAAGTTACTACTCTTGTTACAACAAAAGCTGGTCAAAATTCATCCTGCCAGGGGATTTGAAAACTATAGCTTGAAAAGGAAAGAAACATTCCTTTTCTGATTCTGAACAAACTCACAGGATTAAAAGACTGCCTTGCCTATGTTACTGCCTACTAACAAGGAATTTTACTTATTGAACAATACAGATTTTCAGTAGTGCATTGATGTTTTCTGAAAAAGAACACTGTTTTGTTTCTGCTACATCATCCTAATCATTTAAATTTAATGCCTGACAACATTGTCAACACATAACGCAGCAAACACAGATTCCAAAACAAATCCGTAATACATTTTAAATAAGTAGAGAGGTTTAAGACCTATTTGTTTGCAATTCTGGTTAACATGTGGGTTTGAAAGCCCAAGGATTCTTGACCTATATTACCTAGTCTCTTATGCCCCTGGCATCTTGGGCTGCCAAGAAATGTGTAGCAAAGTGTCAGGGACAACAAAATATGTTGTCACTTTCAACTGTTTTATGCATTAATGTCTGTACCCAAAACCTCTCTCCTCATTTAGTCAGTGAAATGCAGTGATATCCGGTCTCCATCTTGACCCACATAGAAAAAACAAGCAAGACTGAAATACTGAAGGTGTGTTTCACAATCGAGATTTTTAGTTATGTCAGAAGACAGTGGAAAATGCTTCACATATTTGACAGACGATATAACAGATTTATCCGCTTACGATGGCAGTTGTATGCAAAAAGGAAAGTTTGTCCAAAATACCTGGATAAACAGGAAAAGGGAGCAAAGACAGCGAGTTCCCCTTCTCCTGTAGTGTTGTTGGCTGGTGTGTCCCTAAGATATGAGCCAAGATATGTTTACTTGCTAAATATCCTTACTCAAAACAGAAAGTTCTTAGGTAAGAGTGGTGTATTTCGTAAAGTGTCCTTGATTTAGGGGCGGTTTCTAAGATATTCTCGGTACTTTCAGATGACAGACTGCACACGTCTAAGGGGTTTCATATTTAAGAGACTGAATTTGCTGGACGTACTTGAAAGGATGGAATTACACTGTAAAATGGTGGATCACTCGAGCTCTGCAATCAGAAGACTGTGTTTTGAGTTCCTGTTTGCTCTTTACCAGTTATAGAGCCTTGGGAAGGTTGTTTAATTTCCTCCTCACAAAGTTTCCTACACATATAACATGAAGCAGATGCTAGAGTGGGGATTAAATGAGCCACTATATGAAAATGCCTGGCACAAATTCAGCCCTCAGCATTAGCTATTAAGATTCCACTTTTGTGTCAAGTATTAAAAGTATATAGAACACCTAACGATGAAAAGTCCCTACAATTTTCAAAGTGTTGTCACATGCACTGTCTGATGTGCTTCACACAACAACCCATTGTAGTGGAGCAGATATTGTCCCATTTGGCAAAAGAGGGCAGATTAGAGAAGATCTGTGCCTGCCCCAAGGCCCCCCACCACCATGTCATGGAACCAGGATGTGAATCCAAGTCTGCTGTGTCCCAGTGCTCTTTCCAGTAAACCAATTAACCCAGTATAATATTGAGTTGATCTGTGACTCTGGAAAGAATATAAGAGATTCCAAAAGAAATGTTACGTTTTGGTGTAGCAGGAGTTTTGAGGATTCTGCGAGACCACCCTCAGGTTCTGTGATTCACTAGAGGGACGCACAGAACTTAGAAAAGCTGTTATGCACATGGCAATGGTTTATTACAGTGAAAGGATACAGATTAAAGTTAGTAAAGCCAAAGGCAGAGTCCAAGGGAAATCAGCCACAAGCTTCCAGTTGTCCTTACCCAGGGTCGTTGGAAAGGCAGCCCTAATTCTCCCAGCAATGATGTGTGATGACGCACAAAGTACTATTGCCGACAAGGGGGCCCACCCGAGCCTTGGTGTCCAAGGTTTTTATTGGGGTTCAGTCACATAGGCATGGAGCACCTGAACGGCTGACCCGAATTATTCAGTGTTCAGGCCTCCACAGGTCACACTGGTACCTCGTGGTCCAAGGTCACAGGTCAACAAAGCAGGCGTTCTCCATAAATCACCTTGTTAACACAAATTATCTGGTGTGGCTCAAGGTCTCAGTTATACAAAGGCACTCTTGTCAGGAAGGATATTCCAAGGGCTCAGAGGTTATCTCCCTGGAGGTTAAGGCCAGTCCATTCTTTAAAATGTGCCAGGTTTGAGCACCCTCAACTCTGCTGAGCTAATCCTTCACCACACAGCCGAGGCATAGTATCTGGGCTCTTGACGATATCAGAGCACAGCAAGAGGCAACTCAGAGGCAGACTCGGCCCAAATGTGAGCCTGAGAATCAACTTCTAAATTTGGTCCATGCGTCAATCCCCCGAGCCAATGGGTATTTCTGCTATTGCGGTGGGTTACCAGAACCTGGAAGGTCTGCCTTGGAACCTAGCTGTGATGGGATCTCTTGTCTCTACTCTGGGCCCTTTAGCATTCTGGGAGTGTCACACTGTCCCCACTCTGGGAGACCTCCCACGGAGTGAAAGGGAGAGAGGACTTAATATTACTCAGCAATCTACTCTGAAGTAAGGATTTTCTTGCTAGCATGTTCAAAATTTCATTATTAGAGTAAGAAGACGAAAGAGGTAGGACTCAGGCAACAGAAAACTCAACTCAGCATGGCTGAAACAGCCATGGATTTATCATCTCACATAACAAGAAGCCCCAAGGGAGCACAGCCCCAGGGTTGTTCGATTCAGCTCCTTGACAACAACACCAAAAACCCAAGTTCTTTCTTCAGCTTTTCCATCCTGAGCATCTTGGTTAGATTTCCTCATGGTTTAAAAATGGCTATAGTAAGAACAAACTAGTGGTTACCAGTGGGGAGGGGAGAGGGGCAATATAGGGGTGGGGCACTGGGAGGTACAAACTATTGTGTGTAAGATAGGTTCAAGGATGTATTGTACAACATGGGGAATATAGCCAGTATTTTCCAATAACTGTGAATGGAAAGCAACATATAAAAATTGTCAAAAATTTAAAGAAAAGATGGCTATAGCGGATTCAGGCATCCCATCTTCACAATCCATTACACGGACACAAAAGTGGGACTTTTCCTTGTGTCTCTTTTAAAGAGTTATGAAACTTTCCCCAGAAGCCTCCCTTACGAGCTTCCCTTTTTGTCCTGCTGGCCAAAACTGCTTCTTCCAAAGCCAATCACTAGCAAACAATGAAATTTTTTTTTCCCACTGGGTTCGTATAATCAAACACAGGACTGGGAATGGGACCAGAATTCCCTAAAGCCTCTGGATTCTTGGAAAAGTATAGACACTAGAACAAATTCAGCGTCTGTCAGAAAACACTGAGTAGGGAATTGCTATTGGCTAGGCAACTGAAGCTGTCTGCTGCGGCAAGTTCCCAGGTAGAAAAGCACAGCAGAGGCAATTCTCTGCAGCTTGTGAAATCTCTAGTCCTCATGGGGGACCCCAGAGGTCATTGGTGTTGCCTCAGTTTCCTGGAGTTAATTGATTCCTAGGAGAAACAAAAAAAGTCTTGAAGAGCCATGTTTGATGCACATATAAGGTCTCTTTTCCCACTTTTTGTTCAGGTGTTCTCCCTAAAGGAAAGCCCACTTTAGGAAGGAAACATGCCCTCTGTTTCACTTATTTCTTCATCACTAATTCAGATATGCCTACCCCATTGGCCAGATTCTTGTGCTTCTGAGTAGAGTTCCTTAAATCTCAGACATATCTCTGTTACCAGACAGACCACAGCGGTGTTCAACATGTGTCCCCCTTAAGAGTCTTTCCTTTATCCAGTGAGATTTACAAAATCAGGACTTTCAGTCTCCCTTTTGTCTTCCCCTTCCCCATTTCATTTTTCCATTGTCGACATACCTTCAGGTTTGGTAACATGCCATCAGAAATGGGATTGCTGAGAATCTCTCCCCGTGGAACTCAGTGGAAGATTCCATGAATCTAACAATCCCTTTGGCTATTCCTGGTCTTTTCAATTTACAGAAATAAATCTGTGCTCTCAAATGGTGGAAACAACTTTCCAGCTATTATTTCTCAGTTTAGACATTACTCAATTGCTTTCATAATTTGGTATTTCGTATCTGGCTTCAAAACACCCTAAACCTAGAACTGACAATACATTTCACTTTTCTTAAGTGCTTCCCCTTCAGAGCGATCCCCCCCAAAGTCATTGTGTTTCAACGCAGGAAGAGACATTGGCATCCTCACCTGCTATTAGAGCTCAATTCCTTTTTCTTCACACTTCTCTCTCCCTTTGTCAGGTTCCCTGAAAACTGGCATGATAGTAGCCTCACACTTTCTCTACCTGTTATCATTTCCTTATTCTGCCTCTCCCTGATGAATGATTGGGGATAACTGTCTTTTTATAGGCTGGCTTGCACAATAGTAGATGGCCTATCTGTAGGAGCAAATATGCTTCATGATCATTTTCTCAAACAGATGCTTTAAAAGTTGATACTGGGTGGGCTTCCCTGGTGGCACAGTGGTTGAGAGTCCGCCTGCCGATGCCGGGGACACGGGTTCGTGCCCTGGTCCGGGAAGATCCCACATGCCGCGGAGCGGCTGGGCCCGTGAGCCATGGCCGCTGAGCCTGCGCATCCGGAGCCTGTGTTCCGAAGCGGGAGAGGCCACAACAGTGAGTGGCCCGCGTACCGCAAAAAAAAAAAAAAAAGTTGATACTGGAGCCTGTCAGCCTGAAAGATTCCTCAGGAGGTTGAGGAGGGAGGAAGGCATCACAGTTGTTCTATGACAAGGACTTACACTTTAACATATGAGCTTCTTGTTTTAATAGCTTTTGCGCTTTATTCGGATTTTAAAATAGTATATGTTTATTGCAGAGAATTTAGGAGGAAAATCCCATATTTCCTTTGTATAAGGACAGGCAGCTATTCGAAGAGATGTGGAGGAGTATATTGAAGGCAAACATTCTAATGAATAAGACTGAATCACATACTGCACTGGCACAGTTACTGGAACATGCATGTGAGGCAGAAATACAGATTGTCAGTCCTTATGCTGGCAATGTATCATCAGCTGACACTCGTCATTGACATCGAAAGCATCGAAGATATTTTCTTAAAGAAATATGAAGCAGGTTAATTCAACAAACATTCAACACAAATATACATATATATACATATAAGTTCCTACTAAGTTCCAGGTACTGTCCTAGGTCAGGAGGTATGGCAGTGAACAGAACAAAACCCTCGTGGAACTCACATTCTTGTAACTAAAACAGACAGAGAAATCGGTAAATAAGGTGCCTCAGAAAGCCTGAAGGAAGTGAGAGCTCAGCCATATTGATGTCTGCCGGAGAGCACGTGCAAAGGCACTGAGGTGGGAGTGTGTGGGGGGTGTTGACGGAACAGCAAGGAGGCCAGTGTGACTGGACGGCAGTGAGCAAAGGGTTCGGAGGTAAGGAGATGAGGTCAGAGAGGCATAAGGAGGCCAGGTATGCACTGCTTATATTAGGGAATATCTTCTAATTTGACTTAGAGTGAGAGGAGAAGTCCTGGAGGGTTTTGTGCAGATATGATCTCACTTACTTTTTAAAAGGAATGTAAGGGGTAAGAAATGTCCAATTACAGATGAACAATAGAACCACAATGAAGGGAGTACAGAAGAAGGCATTAACCTAAGTGATTTTGGAAAAGAGTATTTTGACTATATATGGAAGATTAGTAATCTGGGTTCTCCAGAGAAACAGAACCAATAGGAGAACATATAGATAGATATAAAGGTAGAAATATATACCATGAGTTCTGTCTATCTATCTGTCTATCCATCTATGATTTATTATAAGGATTTGCCTCACATGGTTATAGAGGCTGAGAGGTCCAGGACCTGTAGTCCACAAGTTGGAGACCTGGGAGAGCCGATGGTAGAGGTCCAGTCTGATTGCAAAGGCCTAAGAACCAGGAGAGCTGATGCAGTAAGTTCTAGTCTGAGTCTCAGTCCAAAGGCAGGAGAAAACCGATGTCCCAGCTCGAAGATAGGCAAGGAGAAAGAATTCTTTCTCTCAGCTCTTTATTCTATTCAGGCCTTCAATAGATTGCATCTGGCTCCCACACTGGGGAGGGCAATCTGCTTTGCTCAGTCTACTGATTCAAATGTTAATCTCCTTCAGAAATAGCCTCACGGACACACCTAGACACACACGGACACACACAACGTGTTTCTACAAGGCTAGAAATAACATTTAATCATATCTTGGTACCCCATGCATGGCCCAATCAAGTTGACACATGAAATTAGCCATCATGAACCATAAAGCTTAAAGCAAAAAGAACTATACAGAAATATTTTATTTGAATTGATAAATTTGTTTTTCACAGAGGTATGGGTTAAGCAACTCTGAAATTACTTTATGTGCATTATAGATTGTGCAAATATATAACTAGATTGTGGATAATGAGAGTCAGGTATCTTAACCGAGGAGAAAGAAGATACAAATAAGGAAAGGGGGGGGGCTATAATGAAACTTGTCATGTTGTACTAGAGTCAGAGATACCAATGAGAATCATGGTGATCACAGAGGTATGGGTTAAGCAACTCTGAAATTACTTTATGTGCATTATAGATTGTGCAAATATATAACTAGATTGTGGATAATGAGAGTCAGGTATCTTAACCGAGGAGAAAGAAGATACAAATAAAGAAAGGGGGGGGGGCTATAATGAAACTTGTCATGTTGTACTAGAGTCAGAGATACCAATGAGAATCATGGTGATAGATAGATAGATAGATAGATAGATAGACAGACATATGTGTGTGTGTACACATACATATATGTCCTAGTTCTGTTTGCTGAAACGGCCTGTAAGAGATGACACCCAGTAATGATGAGCACACCTGACACCCACAAGATTTTGGTTTCTAATCATCATTCTCTAATCAAAGGAGCCAGGGCTCCTTGGAAAAATGGCCAATTCCAGGGCTGGAGAGGAGAAGTAAAGGATGAGCCTGGGCTCTTTGTGGTCTCAAAAAATATGGCAGTGCTTAAAAAAATTATGGGAGCATGTCAAAAGAATATAGGAGCCAATTTAAAGGAGCTACCAAGGGCCAAATATGGAACAAATTGAGTAAGAAAATAAAATAAATATCCATGAGTATGCACTAATATAAATAAATTATTCAATTGTTCTTTACCGTAGAATTCCAATTAATAAATGCTGAAAGAATAATGGAAATAGAAAATCACTCTTTAGTAAACACCAAAGTAAACAGTAGTAAGTGTTGCAGGCTAGCAATGTTGACAGATGCCGAAATTAGTGGGCAACACCATGATGAGAGATAGGATATCTGCATAGTCTCAAAGTAGCTCCCTGCAAGATACTTATTAGTTACATGGGAAAAATCATAACTTTATGGTGGAGAAACCTTAACCAAAGGATCAAAGTCAACATCACCAATTATGAGACATACTGACATCATATACGTCCTCATATGCTGCACTAAGAAGACGTATTACCACTTCTGTAGTCTTCTTGACAAAAATAAGTAATCTCTGTATAATCATGAAAAAACATTAAACCAACTCAAACTGAAGGACTCTTCAATATAGCTATATCTATAGCTATATCTCTATATATCAAGGACTCTTGATATATTGATATCAATCTATCAAGGTCTTGGTAATTTTTTTTTTAACTGAAGAATTGTTTCAGATTGGAGAGGACCAAGGAAACATGAAAACTACTTGCAGTGTGAGATCCTGAATTGAATTTTGGACCTGAAAGAGAACAACTGGAGATACAGTATTGGAATAAAGTCTGAAGATTAGTTAACTGTGCAATCGACTCTCCATATCTACAGGTTCCAGATCTGTGGATTTAATCAACTGTGAGTTAAAATGTTTTGGGAAAAAATTCCAGAAAATTCCAAAAAGGAAAACGTAAATTTGCCATGCATTAGCAACTACTTACATAGAAGTTACATTGTATTAGGTATAAGGAGACTGTGCTTAGGTTATATGCAAATACTATGCCATTTTACATAAGTGACTTTAGCATCTACAGATTTTGGTCTCCCAGGTGGGTCCTGGCACCAATCCCCCACAGATACTTAGGGAGGACTATTATATCAACGTTACCTTCTCAAATAGCATTAGACTGCCAATTAGTAAAAGTTATAAAGAAAATTATTATTACATAGGGGACTGAAATCAAATGTACTAATTCTAGGAAAAGGAGAAAATGCTTAGAATTTAGAAATTGAAGTTATAGCTGAATTATACACTTTTTTTTTTTTTTTTTGCGTTACGTGGGCCTCCCACCGCTGTGGCCCCTCCTGTCGCGGAGCACAGGCTCCGGACGCACAGGCTCAGCGGCCATGGCTCACGGGCCCAGCCACTCCGCGGCATATGGGATCTTCCCGGACTGGGGCACGAACCCTCATCCCCTGCATCGGCAGGTGGCCTCTCAACCACTGCGCCACCAGGGAAGCCCTGAATTACACACTTTAAGACTGCAGAAAATGTTTTCTCCATGTATATTTTATAGATAATTTGATATATAAATTCAAAATGATTGGAGTTCCACTCATCTCAAATCTGGTAACTGGCTTTATCTACCAATTCGAGTCCTTGAAGTAGGAGGACCAGGAACTGCTAGATATAGCCAAAAGAAAGGAAAAGCCATCTGTGCTGAAAGAAGAAACAGTTTGCTCTCCATAGCTGAACGGTGAACCCTTGCATTGCCTTTAGGCTAAGACTCTTCCAACTACTTTTAAGCAACCAGATTTATCCTCCCCACTGAATTATTAAATATATAATAGGTATGTCTCTGAATAAAAAGGGAAAAGAACTATTCATTGTTTCCTTTGTCCTATTCCCTTCTCTGTGAATTGACCTTTTCATTCAAGTTCATTCTCGTGGAAAGACTAACCCTGCACTGCTCCAGACCACAGCTGGACCACGTGACCTTCCTAGGCAGGCTATAACCTATGCCTCTTCATACGGATATTCTTTCAGTATATGTTTCAATACGTTTGTTCTCATATGTAGTTCACTATGTTTGTTTAGCGGGGTGGGAGCTACTCTACTATATTCCACTATGCCACGTTACTATGTTGTTGCTGGGAGACAGTTCTCCAAGGTCTCTCCCATTTCTATACCTCTTGTGAACAAGGCACTGACTGCTCTTTGCTCCAAACCATCTGACACACGTAGACTGGTATCATCAACTAGAAACCGTGAAACGGTAGCAGGCTAACTCGTTCGTTCACAAGGAGGGCCACTCTTGACAGTTGTTTGAACTTACTGACCCCAAGCCCTACCTTCAGCGGCCGGGATGTTAGGATTGGTGGCCGATGCCATAGCTGCACTATGTGACTTGCCCGTGAGCACCACACAAATACTCATTTCAAACAGGTTTAGCACCTGTAGGGAGTTTTTGGTTTTGAACAATTTCTCCTAGAAGTCAGTATCTCCTTTAGTGGGCACGGAACCAACTTGCATTTCAGCCACCATGTAGAGTTGCTCTCAAACACCTGAGTTAGCAGGTCTCCTCGTTTTCATTTATGCCAATGATATTTTAGCGCCCTTGCAGGTTGGTTTCCCAGGCAAATGTCTACTAACCCGTTTCACAGTCTTGTTCTGTTACCGTAAAAGTGCGTGTGTGTGCGCCCATGCGTGTGTGTGCATCTCCTGTTCCCAAGCAGGTGACACCAGCTACTCTAGAGTCCCGCCCACCTACATTCCCTTAGAGCTCTGGCTTTGGGGGTTCCTGAAGCCTCAAGGCAGAGCTCCATAATATGGGACAGAGGGATGTGTGTGTGTGTGTGTCTGTGTGTTTGCACGAGCACCTTCCTCTTTCCTCCCCCCAACAGTAAGCCTTGCTGCTGTTACCAACGTGTTTCTACAAGGCTGGAAAATTACATTCATCACATTCTTGCCTGGTTTCACTTTAGAAACAGCTTTGAAAATCTCAAACTAAAGTCTTTTTCTGTTTTGTTTACTTTTGGCAGCAGCACGTGTGGTGGGGAGAAGGACGGTTGAGGAGATACTGAAAGGTGCCACCAGATGGTATGGATTACATAGGAGACTGAGTAGATGGATGGTTTTGATGTGTCTTTTCTTAGGAACAGATGTGTTGCCAGGTTGCAACAGCTCAGAAAGATGAGATGGGACCTTGCCATGAATCTTATCTTCTCTGTCAGAGAGTTACTGAATAAGAGTAGGGGTTGGCTGCTTCTTTTATCTGTTGGCCTGGAACCAAAGTCAAATGCTCCATATGCTGAAAGGGATTACCCTATTTCATCTAATCTGAGACTTCCTCCACGGTAAGATGCTCCACTATTTTATGATCCACTAAGTAAGGAAAATCATTGCCAATGGTAAGATACATCCCAATTTCAGAAACGTTAAGACGTGAAAAACAGTGTGACTAAAAATGTATGAACTATGATACATAGACTGGGGGTTGAAAACTTTTGCCTAGGCTATTTCATGGTGTTTTATTATCTAACTTATCATTTGAGTTTGTGACTCTAAATACATAATAATAGCTACTGACTGTAGAAGATATAGTATATGTGCGCCCACCGCATTTACATTCTTTAGCCCCAGTCCTTTCAGCTCTACTGCAAAGAAGAGGTATAAAGCCTGTTTTACAAAGCAGAAAACTGAGCTCCTGGAGGTTAGGTAAGGTTTGAGAGGGAAGATGCTAGAAGGAGTGGGAGCCATGACTTGGACCCAGCTGAGACTCCTCTCAAAGCTGAAGAGCCTTCAGTTACCCTAAGGAATTGCCTCTTAGAAGAAGAGTGGCTGCCTGTGTTGAGAGTAGCTTTCAGAATGGTACCAAATCTAAATATTTGTGGGTTGTTTTAGAAACAAGTTCCCACCCATCGCACAGCTGTCACACAGCTATAATGGGGAGCCTGGGCTCCTTTCTTTCAGCGAGAGTTAGCAGGGAAAGGAGGGGTGAGGGAGCGGCTGTTCACCACAGAAATCATTACAGACATAATGGAGCTAATGCTTCGTGGAGCTACAAAACGCAGCGTCATTGTTTATCTTCTGTCAAGTCTTTATTCTTAGGAGGGAGAAAGCCCTTTCAGAACTCTCTACCTTGTTAAGGTTTTTGGCCTTTTCAAGGGCCTAAGATGTTAAGGGCTTTGAATTCTTAAAGCATATGCATAAAGTATTTCCAGTGCATTATTTACAAATATACCTTTCTCTCCCTTGCTTTCTTTTCTTTTCTCTCTCTCTCTTTTTTTTTTTGGCTGTGATTTGAAGAAGTCTTCACCATAGCCAAGAACAGAATTTTAACTGATGGCAAAAATATAAAGCCTTGAGGTAATATTTTATCACTGTTTATTACTGTATCCAAAGAAGAGGCCTTGACAAGTGTCGGCTGCTGCTGGGTTACCATGGCAGTAATCAGTCAAACAAGGATGGGATTTTTAGAGCCTGCTTAACCCTTTTCCTTACCCACTAGTGGAAACTAAGAGAGATTTTCATTTTGCACAATAGCGTAGGATGAGGCAAGTGTGTCCCTTTGCTCTGAGATCCCAGTCTTACTCTCTGATCCTCACGCCCCCTCGCACCCTTGCTCCAGACAGAAGGGAACCACGTGCGTGGCTGGAGAGTGTGCCCCCTTCTCTCCAGCCTCTGATCACGGATGCATGTGGCTTCTGCCTGGAACCCCCTTTTGCTCCTCTCCTAACCCCAACTCCTATAAACATTCTATTCTGTGAAAATAACACCTCCTCCAGGAAGCCTTCCCCATCCTTTTCTCCACTAACTATGGGTTAGAAATATGTCCTAAGTGCTCCAGTAACACTCTGTATTTACCTCCATCCTAGCATATATCTCCTTAATTACAGTTGTTTGAGACAGTCTTGTTGAAGAAGAGTGTCTGGAACTGGTCTGCCTGGGCTTGAAGCTCTCCTTTATTACTTACTGGCAGTGATCTTGGGCAAGTCACTTGACCTCTCTAAGCCTCAGCTTCTCGCTATGAAGAGAAAAATAATATTTACTTCAAAGGATTATCATGGGGGTTAAATGAGATAAACTAAATAAAATGCCTATCATCAATGCATGTTCAGTAAACGTTAGAGTGAAAACTTGTCTCCTCATAGAGTCTAAGCTCCATGAGGGCAGGGACCATGTATTTCATCTTTGAATATTCAGGACCTAACAGATATCAGGCACATAGCAGACAGTTCCTAAGGTTCTATAATAATATGGTCAAGGAATTAGTTTCTCTGCATAAATGAATTTTCCATATAGCTAAAGCCTACCCCTGAACACACACACAGAAAATTCCTTCTTGTTTCTAATTAGTAAATTAATTCATATCTATTGGTGAAACTTTGGAAAACACGGAATTATAAAGAAGGAAATAAAAGCTACCTGTGACTCTACCAACCACTAATCTATATCTTAATCTATACCTTAATCTATATATTTTCACATGCACCCTTTTAATGCACGTGTGTACATTTATATTATATTGAAATCTTCTAATTTAATTTTTACAAATCTTTGTTGGTCAATATTTCTCTATTGATGGGCAGTTTTTCATAGTAAGTGTTAATACTGCAGTAAACATCCTGTCATACATTTTTGCAAGCATCTTGCATTGCGCTTACAACTTTTAAAAACTGTTTTTAAACAGTATACAACTTTTTAAAACTTAAAACTGTTTGCACCACCCAACAGTTTATAAGCATACCTATTTTACTGTGCCGTTAGCGGCACTGGGTTCGATCTTAAGAAAACATCTTTGCCAATTTGATAGAAAAATGGCCTCTCATTTTTCCCATGCCTCTGTAAACCCAGCACATAGCTCCTCGTTTAAGCCTTCGGAAGACAGTATGGTGGTTCTAAGCACTAGGTACCATATTCCTCTGAATCTCCACGCGGTACCCCAGGGCTCCTGAGGTGCGCGTGGGCAGAGCTCTTTCTCCCTACACCGAAGGGTCAGTCCCATACAGCTGGGCTTCCTCGTGCATCAGCCCTTTGATTTTAGTTTCTTCCTACACTGTCACCAGCCATACGTGACTTCTTGCTGCTTCCAGCAGGACATCAAATCTTCTCATGCTCTATTTTCTATTCATAGTGTTTAACGAGCATTTATTGTATACCCGCAGCGTCAAGGTCTGGGGAAAGGTTTTAAAGGAAAGAGGAATACAAACATTAATCGGAGAAGAGCTAGAGATGTAAACAATTATACAGGGGAGTCAACTGGGGAGAGAGGCAGGTGTCCTGAACTAGGACTCGGGATAAAAACAGACAGGTTCCAAAGTGGGACCTGGTATTTCTTAAAACCTGATGCTCGACAATTCCAGCCCAGGAAATTAACATTATATAAAACCCTTCTGGGTTGTGGCGTAGAAACCAGATAAACAAAATTATTTAAATCCTGTGCTAAATGAGATTAAATAAGCTTTGGTTGGGGCTCCGCGTGCTTCTTCTGTGATAAGGGATTTAAACCTGCCGGCTGTCACTCCAGGAGATTTGGCTGGCTCTTCAGAGGCCATTCTGGCTTCTTTCTTCCATCTCAGCTATGCTTCTTAGTGGGAAGATTTGGTGCCCGGAGTATCCAATTAAATTCAATGCTTCTGTGTAACAGTGAGAAAGGATCACATTGATAACATGGCTTCTTTGTAACTGAACAATCTGAGCTTCTTTCTCTTTATCATTTCTTTGAAAAAGATGCTTATTTAGGGCTGATTCAACAGTTTGAAATGTAAATATTACTCAGTATCTCCAATACTTTATTTACATGTGACCAAAATATGCATTTTGAAAACTCCACTTAACATGTATCTCCAAAATGCCTACTGTGTGCTAGGCACTAGGTATTCGATTATACATTTGCAAATTCCTACCTAAAATTGCTTTGTTCAATTTTCACCCAGATCTGCCGCCATCATCTAGGCCCAAATGCAATCTGTAGTAAGACGAGGCTTTTGTTTTTCCTGTTGAACCTTCAGCACACAGCGCAGAACCAATTTCACCAAGGGAATATCTGATTTAGCGAAACATTTATTCTATTTTTCGATTACATGTTCTCCCACCTAGTGCTTCTTGTTATTGCAGACGTAAGACCATTTTACAACCAGTAATGAATGAATGATGGGCAATTTTTCTAGAATTGCTTTTCATTTTTGTCAGCTTTATGGAGGTTTTCACATTTTCATATATATGTGTGTAGATATATATTTCTATATATACATATATATATATATTTCCATAGAGTATATGTGTACTGGAAAAACATTCTGATAACTAACTGAGCATGTATTCTTTTAACAGCTCCAGAGAGAACAGACATCATTTCTTTCAGTTGTTTCAGTAATTTTTCTACAGTGAAAGGAATGATAAAAAGTTCCATCCTATATTCACTTGTTCAAGTGCCTATTTAAAGGCTTTTATGACTAACTCCTTGATTTCCTATCACCACTTAAAATTGGTGGGCAAAAGTTGTCTATTTGAGTTATGCATCCACCAAACCTTGCTCCTCCGTTTAAAAAGATGTTTCCAGTTGTCTATCCTTTAGAGCTGATTCTGTACATATTATGCTCTTACTTAGGAATATTTTCAGGGATTACTGAGGCATAATGTGCAATTAGTCTTCTACTCAATTAAAAAGTTCATATGTAGTATTCATTTGACTTTATATTAGTAAATGAAATTATAAATTTAGTGACAATGAGGAATCATATGGTAACAGCTATATATATTAAGATTATTATTAGCATGATTTCTTTAGGTTACATCTGAGAACTGTTGATTTTGTCTTATCACAAATGATTTTGTCTACCCCCAACACTAAGACTTTGAACAAACACTAACATGGCTTCTAACAGCTCAAGGCTGTGTCCCTGGGATGACCCAGCCCCCCTTAAGTTCCTGTCTGGGAAAAGTCAAGGCTGACTGAAGAATTTACTGTTTGTTCCAACCAACACCTGAAGACAGGGCCTCTTTTTCCCAGTCTCTGTGGGAGGGTAAAAGCCTCACTTCCATAAGGGCCAGTTAATAATCCCAGGTGGCCTAATCACATTGACACCACCCCCACCCCAACCCCGCCACTTGCTTTTTGTAATTTTCCACTTTCCTGACTTTGCTCAAGCCCTGACTCCATCTCTGCATCTCTACATGGATCAGAGTTGAGTTTGGTTTTGTACTGAAGTCCTTTTCCCCTGTGCAGTAGTTACAGAAGAAAGTCTGTTTTTACTACCTTTAACTAATGTACAGCATTGTTTTTCTTTAGCGCATACAGCCCAAAACTGGAAGGAAACCAATTAAAATATGGATGCCTGGAAACTTTTAGCTGACCTCAGAAACATGTCATGGCAATAGTCTCTGAATTAAGTATGGTCGAATGGCCACTGGCCACAGTCATGACAGAGGGTGATTCACAATCCATTCTAGTAAGAGAATTTGAAGTAATGCTCTGCTCATCTCAATTATTCTTCCATAAAATGAAAGGATCCAAGAGGGAAGTCTTTTTGCAAACAAGTAACTAATCGAGATGAGCTATAGTCAAAAATAAAATCATCTCCCCTATCAAAAGGGTTGATTTTTCTGCTGGTTATTACTTTTACGTCTCTCGGGCATTCCTGGGGGGTTTGTGCTGGATTTTCTCACTGCCCTACTGGGGAACTGAAGTGGACATGTGGCTGGCTCTCTAACAGTTTCTCCTCAGGTGATTCATCCAAGCCAGCTCTGCCCCTTACCTGTGATTGGGCTTCTGAGCTGTGAGGTTTGGTTTGCTGGGGTTGTCCTAGGAAAGAACCAGTTATCTTTGCATCCTGTACATGGACAAGGATGCATGTGTACCCGGTGGTGCATTGACATCACCTTGTTAGAAATGCAGAGACTCTGGCCACACTCCGGTTTGTCTGAGTTTGAATCTATATTTTAAAGAGATCCCCCCAAATATAACTGGGGGCAAGGTGTCAGAAAGGTCCTATGGAAAATGAACGTGGTCAATCTTGAGGAATGGGTAGACTTGGGACAGAAGAGAAGGGTATTCCAGGCTAGTGGGTATCAATACATCTTATCTTAAGACATAAATCAGAAGAGCCTGGATGGAGTTTGGGGCTAATATGAAACTGGTTGTATAAAACTGGATCCTGATCAAGGAAATCTCTGAGTGCTAGACTGATCAATTTTGAGTGTGATCCTATATGTCATAGAAAATAGGATAACATGGTGAAATAGTGTGACCTTTGTGGTCAGAAAGACCTGGATGTAAGTCTCAGTTCTAGATTTGTTGGCTTTGTAAACTTGGGCAAATTGCTTACACTTTCTGACCCTCATCCTGTAAGATGGAGATGACAATGCCTTCTTGCAGAACTCTTGCTAGGAGATCATGTCTGGGAAAGGTAAGGACTGGCACATGGTGAGCTTCTCTCCTCCCTTTCCTGGTGGTATTGAGGAAGGGAGGAATTTTCTCCTGAGACCCCGAGGACACAGATGCGTCACTGTGGGAAAGGGACTGAGGAGGTGGCAATAGGAAATCAGTTTGAAACAGACAAGGCTGAGAAGGTACTGAATTGCATTTGTGTGTCCGTAGGAGCAATTTTGGGGGAATAAGTTAAAAGGGGCAGTGGAGAAGACAAGACAGAGAAGAGAGGAAAAGCAACTAAGGGAGTGAAGTAAGAGAACACTAAAAATTTCCTTTGAAGTTCTGACTCAGGGTGAGCCATGTGGAAAACAGAGCAAGTGGGGCTCAGAGAGACCCATCAGGCATTAAAATGGATGATTTAAACTATGGCAAGTCATACAAGGACGAAGCCAACCATCGGAAGAGTTGTAAATAGATTCCCCCCAAAGCTAATATATAATTTACAATACCCTTTGGAAAGCTCAGAATTATTTATTATTTCTTTAGCTTTGTAAACAAACACATAAATTCCCCCCCCTTGAACATGGTGGAGGGAAAATAGAATGTCTGTATTTATCATGGAATTTGAGCCATCCTGCCAAAGAAGATTCACAATCACTATTTTAAGATGAATAGGATTAATTTCTGAGATACTAGAAGAAAAATGTAATGCCCAAATAAGAGATACAATTTTCATCAATTGTTTAAATATTGATCATAAGAGCCTCACAGATACTTCTTGGGTTTTTCAATATTTTGAAACCCCGAGGAAACCATTTGCAGGAAATGCAGCAACTGTGTTAAAGAGTATTCTTCTTGAAATAAATCTAAATAAATATATATGAGAAAGTGTCTAGGATGGGGTCCAGCAAACAAGAGAAGCTCAACAAATGTTAGGGGAATCCAATGAAATCCTTTAGTCTGTATTTAATCCAAAGTAGTATCAGACAACCCTTTGCTTCAGAGCAGGTTTCGGTCCAAAAATGTGGCTGGGGTAGGCCTCAGAGGTAATCATTGCTAATTCAAAGCACCCAGAGACAACCCGAGGATTCTTTGAAATTCACTCCACTTTCCAATATGTAGTGTCATGGGTTACAGGGAGAACATTTCTGTTGTTCCTTTAAAAATCCTATGATTACCTGAAGGTACGATTAGAAGGCTCTCAGGATTAAGAAGGTGTTTTCTGGTCATAGGACAGTTCAGTGATCAGTCCAAAAAAGAGGGTGTTCCACACCCTCCCCCTCACTGAAATCTTCGCCAACTATAAGATGTATTAACTAGAGGTCAAGAATCATATTTAAGAACAGAGTCAAGATGGTGGTGTGGGGAGATGCCGAGTTAGCGTCTCCCCACAACTAGGGTGCCTGCCAGCCGCTGGAGGGGACTCTGATGCCCAAGGAGATGGGAGAACCCCCAAGTGAACCACCACCCCACGCAGCTTGCGGGATCTTTGTTCATGAGCTGGGGGTCGGGCTGAAGCTCCTATGGTGGGAGCTCTGAGTCCAAACCACTGGACTAACAGAGAACCTCAGACCCCAGGGAATATTCATCAGACTGAGGTCTCATGGAGGTATTCATCTCAGCACCAAGACGCAGCTCTACCTAGCAGCTTACAAACTGCAGTGTTGGAAGCCTCAGGCCAAACAACCATAAGACAGGAACACAATCTGACTCATAAAAAAAAAAAAAAGAGAGGGCAAAAAAATATGTCACAGATGAAGGAGTAAGGTAAAAACCTACAAGACCAAATAAATGAAGAGGAAATAGACAATCTACCTGAAAAAGAATTCAGAATAATGATAGTAAATATGATCCAGAAACTCAGATATAGAATGGAGGCACGGACTGAGAAAATACAAGAAATGTTAAACAAAGATCTAGAAGAACTAAAGAACAAACAAACAGAGATGAACAACACAATAACTGAAATGAAAAATACACTAGAAGGAATCAATAACAGAATAACTGAGGCAGAAGAATGAATAATTGAGCTGGAAGACAAAATGGTGGAAATAACTGATGAGGAGCAGAATAAAGAAAAAAGAAGAAAAGAATTGAAGACAATCTCAGAGACCTCTGGGACAATACTAACACACCAACATTCAAATTATAGGGGTCCCAGAAGAAGAGAAAAAGAAAGGGTCTGAGAAAATATTTTAACAGATTACAGTCAAAAACTTCCCTAACATGGAAAAGGAAATAGTCACCCAAGTCCAGAAGCACAAAGAGTCCCATACAGGATAAACCCTAAAAAAACACACCAAGACACATATTAATCAAAGTAACAAAAATTAAATTCAAAGAAAACATATTAAAAGCAAGAAGGGAAAAACAAAAAATAACATACAAAGGAATCCACATAAGGTTATCAGCTGATTTTCAAGCAGAAACTCTGCAGGCCAGAAGGGAGTGCCAGGGCATACTTAAAATGATGAAAGACAAAAACCTACAACCAAGATTGCTCTACCCAGCAAGGATCTCATTCAGATTTGATGGAGAAATCAAAAGCTTTTCAGACAAGTGAAAGCTAAGAGATTTCAGCACCACCAAACCAGCTTTACAAAACATGCTAAAGAAACTTCTGTAGGAAGGAAGCACAAGAGAAGAAAAGGACCTACAAAAACAAACCCAAAACAGTTAAGAAAACGGTAATAGGAGCATACATATCAATAATAACCTTGAATGTAAATGGATTAAATGCCCCAACCAAAAGACACAGACTGTCTAAATGGATACAAAAACAAGACCCATATATATGCTGTCTACAAGAGACCCACTTCAGACCTAGGGACACATACAGACTGAAAGTGAAGGGATGGAAAAAGCTATTCCATGCAAATGGAAATCAAAAGAAAGCTGGAATAGCAATACGCATATCAGATAAAATAGACTTTAAAATAAAGAGGGACGCTACATAATGATCAAAGGATCAATCCAAGAAGAAGATATAACGATTATAAATCTTTATGCACCCAACATAAGAGCACCTCAATACATAAGGCAAATGCTAACAACCACAAAAGGAGAAACTGACAGTAACACAATAATAGTAGGGGACTTTAACACCCCACTTAAACTAATGGACAGATCATCCAAACAGAAGATAAATAAGGAAACACAGGCTTTAAATGACACAATAGACCAGATAGATTTAATTGATATTTATAGAACATTCCACCCAAAAGTGGCAGAATACACTATCTTCTCAAGAGCATATGGAACATTCTCCAGGATAGATCACATCTTGGGTCACAAATCAAGCTTTGGAAAGTTTAAGAAAATTGAAATTGTATCAACCATCTTTTCTGACCACAATGCTATGAAATTGGAAATCAATTACAGGAATAAAAACTAAAAAACGCAAATACATGGAGGCTAAATAGTGCACTGCTAAATAACCAAGAGATCACTGAAGAAATCAAAGAAGAAATAAAAAAATACATAGAAACAAATGACAATGAAAACACGACGACCCAAAACCTATGGGACGCAGCAAAAGCAGTTCTAAGAGGGAAGTTTATAGCAATTCATTCTCACCTCAAGAAACAGAAAAATCTCAAATAAACAATCTAACCCTACACTTAAAAACAACTAGAGAAAGAAGAACAAAGAAAACCTGAAGTCGGTAGAAGGAAAGAAATCATAAAGATCAGAGCAGAAATAAATGAAATAGAAACAAAGAAAACAATAGCAAAGATCAATAAAACTAAAAGCTGGTTCTTTGAGATGCTAAACAAAATTGATAAACCCTTAGCCAGACTCATCAAGAAATAAAGGGAGAGGATGCAAATAAAAGTAGAAATGAAAAAGGAGAAATCATAACTGACACCACAGAAATACAAAGGATTATAAGAGACTACTACAAACAACTATATGCCAATAAACTGCACAGCCATGAAGAAATGGACAAATTCTTGGAAAGGTACAATTTTCCAAGACAGAACAAGGAAGAATTAGAAAATATAAACAGACCTATCATATGTAATGAAATTGAAACCGTAGTTAAAAATCTTCCAACAAACAAAAGTCCAGTACCAGAAGGCTTCACAGGTGAATTCTATCAAACATTTAGAGAAGATCTAACACCCATCCTTCTCAAACCTTTCCAAAAAATTGCAGAGGGAGAAACACTCCCAAAGTCATTCTGTGAAGCCACAAACACGCTGATACCAAAACCAGAAAAAGATATCACAAAAAAAGAAAATTATAGACCAATATCACTGATGAACATAAATGCAAAAATCCTGAACAAAATACTAGCAAACAGAATCCAACAACATACTAAAGGTATCATACACATGATCAAGTAGGATTTATCCCAGGGATGCAAGGATTCTTAAATATACGCAAATCAATCAATGTGATATACCGCATTAACAAATTAAGGAATAAAAACCATGTGATCATCTCAGCAGGTGCAGAAAAAGCTTTTGACAAAATTCAACACCCATTTATGAATAAAAACTCTCCAGAAAGTGGGCATAGAGGGAACCTACATCAACATAATAAAGGCCATATATGACAAACCTACAGCAAGCATCATATTCAACGGTGAAAAACTGAAAGCATTTCCACTAAGATCAGAAACAAGACAAGGATGTCCACTCTCACCACTCTTATTCAACATAGTTTTGGAAGTCCTAGCCACAGCAATCAGAGAAGAAAAAGAAATAAAAGGAATACAAATTGGAAAAGAAGTAAAACTGTCACTGTTTGCAGATGACATGATACTATACATAGAAAATCCTAAAGATGCCACCAGAATACTACTGGAACTAATCAATGAATTTGGTAATGTTGCAGGATAAAAAATTAATACACAGAAATCTCTGGCATTCCTATATACTAACAATGAAAAATCAGAAAGAGAAATTATGGAAACACTCCCATATACCACTGCAACAAAAAGAATAAAATACCTAGGAATAAACATGCCTTGGGAGATGAATGATTTGAACTCAGAAAACTATAAAACACTGATGAAAGAAATCAAAAATGACATAAACAGATGGAGAAACAAGAAAATCCATGTTCTTGGATCATCTACATGTAAAAGAATGAAATTAGAACACTACCTAACACCATACACAAAAAATAAACTCCAAATGGATTAAAGACTTAAATGTAAGACCAGACACAGTAAAACTCTTAGAGGAAAACATAGGAAAAACACTCTTTGACATAAACCACAGCAAGGTCTTTTTGACCCACCTCCTAGAGTAATGGAAATAAAAACAAAACTTTAAAAATGGGACTTAATTAAACTTAAAAGCTTTTGCAGAGCAAAACAAATATCGCATATCAATGCATTTATGTGGAACCTAGAAAAATGGTACATATGAACCGGTTTGCAGGGCAGAAATTGAGACACAGATGTAGAGAACAAACGTATGGACACCAAGGGGGGAAAGCAGTGACGGGTGAGGGTAGTGGTGTGATGAATTGGGAGATTGGGATTGACATGTATACACTGATGTGTATAAAATGGTTGACTGATAAGAACCTGCTGTATAAAAAAATAAATTAAATAAAATTCAAAAATTAAAAAAAAAAAGGAAACTATAAACAAGACAAAAAGACAACCCTCAGAATGGGAGAAAATATTTGCAAGTGAAACAACTGACAAAGGATTAATCTCTAAAATATACAAACAGCTCATGGAGCTCAATATAAAAAAAACAAACAACCCAATTAAAAACTGGGTGGAAGACCTAAATAGACCAATTTCACCAAGGAAGACATACAGATGGCCAAGAAGCACATGAAAAGATGCTCAACATCACTAATTATTAGAGAAATGCAAATCAAAGCTACAATGAGGTATCACCTCATGCCGGTCAGAATGGCCATTATCAAAATATCTAGAAACAATAAATGCTGGAGAGGGTGTGGTGAAAAGGGAACCCTCCTGCACTGTTGGTATAAACTGGGAATATAAATTGAACAACCACTATGGAGAACAGTATGGAGGTTCCTTAAAAAACTAAAAATAGAACTACCATATGACCCAGCAATCCCACTACCGGGCATATACCCTGAGAAAACCATAATTCAAAAAGAGTCATGTACCACAGTGTTCATTGCACCACTATTTACAATAGCCAGGACATGGAACCAACCTAAATGTCCATCAACAGATGAATGGATAAAGAAGATGTGGCACATATATACAATGGAATATTACTCAGCCATAAAAAGAAACGAAATTGAGTTATTTTTAGTGAGGTGGATGCACCTAGAGACTGTTATTCAGAGTGAAGTAAGTCAGAAAGAGAAAAACAAATACTGTATGCTAACACATGTATATGGAATCTAAAAAAAAAAAAAAATGGTACTGATGAACCTAGGTGCAGGGCGGGAATAAAGATGTAGACATAGAGAATGGACTTGAGGACACGAGGTGGGAGGGGGAAGCTGGGGCAAAATGACAGTAGCATCGACATATAAACTATCTAATGTAAAATAGATAGCTAGTGGGAAGCAGCTGTATAGTACAGGGAGATCAGCTCGGTGCTTTGAGATGACCTAGAGGGGTGGGATAAGAAAGATGGGAGGGAGGAGATATGGGGACATATGTATTGTGAAACAATTATACTCTAATAAAGATCTATTTTTTTAAAAAACAACTATAGGTCATATATTTTTGTGGACACATTCCCATTTATTGAGTTCTTATTATATCCCAGGTACTTTGCAGACATTTTCTCATTTAATCCCCATAACAACACTGTGAGATAGGTTTTATCACTATCTTCATTTTACATATAGGAAACACAGGATTAAAATCAGCGCAGTGTCGATAGTGAAGTAGAATTTGGAGTCAAACTTACCTCAGTTTAAATCTCGGCCCATGACTTTGGCATTTCCTACCCATAGTAGGCCTCAACTTATTAATTCTGTCTTTTGTAGAATGATGCTTAAAATATTAGAAGTTATAATTACCTAACAAACTTTTTTTTTTTTTCCCGTACGTGGGCCTCTCACTGCTGTGGCTTCTCCCGCTGCGGAGCACAGGCTCCGGACGTGCAGGCTCAGCGGCCATAGCTCACGGGCCCAGCCACTCCGTGGCACGTGGGATCCTCCCAGACCGGGGCACGAACCCGTGTCCCCTGCATCGGCAGGCGGACTCTCAACCACTGCACCACCAGGGTAGCCCCTAACAAACATTTTTTAATATCTGTTAACAGCAAGTCGTGGACACCAAATGCCCGACTTGTAATGTTTGGGAATAGTTGACTCAAATTTGTTTTATTCACCAGGTTGTTTGGCATCATGAAGACCTAGCTTGAATCTACTCTGCACCATGGCATTAAGCTAGAACCAAATTTTCAGGAGCTAGGAATCCCTAATTGATTAGGTGGCTTTCTCTTTGTTTCCTAAAAAATACCCCCCCACCATCTCCCTACATAATGTAGGTGTTTTGTATTCTATCTGCCCCCACCTAAAGATAAATAAAGGGAAACCTGAGGAAATGTATTTATATTATATTTATCTTCATAGTCACCATTTCTAATGTGCTTGTTTTCTTCCTGAAGATCCAAGTTCCCATCTAGTAGCATCTTTTAATGCAGGTCTTTTGGCAATAAATTCTCTCTTTCCCTTTACCTGAAGATGTTTTTGTTTCATCTTCATTTCTTAAATGCTTTAATTGAGATAAAATTTTACTTCAGTAAAATACACAAATCTTAATGTACAGCTTAATGAATTTTTTTGTATGTATACACCCATGTAACTATCACCCCAATAAAGATATAAACATTTCTGCCACCCAGAAAGTTCCCCAGTGCCCCTTTGTAGTCAATTTCCTTCCCCATCTCCCAGACCTTGACAGTCACTAACCTGTTCTCAGTTGCTATCATTTCGCCTTTTCCAAAAGGTCATCTAAATAGACTCATACGGTATGTACTCTTTGGAGTCTGGCTTCTTTCACTTAGCACAATGCACTTAAGATTGATCCAAGTCATTGCCTGTATCCACAGTCCATTCCTTTTCATTGCTGCGTAGTATTCCATTGTATGGATATACTACAGCTTGTTTATCCATTTACCCCTAAAGATACCTAGGTTGTTTCTGGCAATTTTGGATAGAGCTGCTATAAAAGTAGGCTGCAAGTTTTTGTGTGAATATGATTCTCATTCATTCAGAGTAAATCCCTAGGAAGAGGATTACTGAAATATAAGGTCAGTATATGTTTAATACTGTAAGGAACTGCCAAGTTGTTTTTCAAAGTGCTACACCATTTTACATTTCCACAACAGTGCATGAATTCAGTTGCTTTGCAACCTCTTAGCACTTTTTGTTGGTTTCATTTTATTTTAGCCATTCTAATAGGTGGTATTCTATTGTGGTTTTTTTTTTTTTTTTTTAAACATCTTTATTGGGGTATAATTGCTTTACAATGGTGTGTTAGTTTCTGCTTTATAACATCTATTGTGGTTTTAATTTGTATTTCTCTAATCACTGACAATGTTGAGCATCTTTTTATGTGATTATTTGCCATCTGCATGTCATCTTTGGTGAAAGATTTTCAAATTTTTAACCACCTCCCCATTTTTTTTTAAAATGTGATAGTATTCAGTTGGTATATGGGTTATTTATTTATTTTTTATTATTTTTGTCTGTGTTGGGTCTTCGTTTCTGTGCGAGGGCTTTCTCCAGTTTCGGTGAGCGGGGGCCACTCTTCATCGCGGTGCACAGGCCTCTCACTGTCACAGCCTCTCCCGTTGTGGAGCACAGGCTCCAGACGCACAGGCTCAGTAGTTGTGGCTCACGGGCCTAGTTGCTCCGCAGCATGTGGGATCTTCCCAGACCGGGGCACGAACCCGTGTCCCCTGCATTTGCAGGCGGATTCTTAACCGCTGCACCACCAGGGAAGCTCCCCCCCTTTTTTTTAAACTGGGTTGCTTGTTTCCTTATTGCTGAGTTTTGGAAAGTTAGTTATATACTCTGGCTACAAGTCCTTGATTAGATATGTGTTCTGCAAATATTGTCTCTCAGCCTGTAGCTAGTCTTTTTATTTTCTCAAGTGTCTTTCAAAGAGAGGAAGGTTTTAATTGTGATAAAGTCCAATTTATCATCGTTTGCTTTCTGGTTAGTGCTTTTGTGTCATATCTAAGAAATCTTTGACTAATCCAAGGTCACAAAGATTTTTTTCCCTAGGTTTTATTCTAGAACTTTTACAGTCTTACATCAAACATTCAGGTCTATGGTATATTTTGAGTTTATTTTTACATGTTGTTCAAGGAACAATGTTCTTTTTTTCTTGCATATGAATGTCCAACTGTTCCAGCACCATTTTTCAACTCCCTGACCCGATTTGCTCCATTGGCTCTCTAGGAACAGTTTATTTCATCTTTATTACATCTTTCAAAAATTGTATTTCATACTTGCATTGGCCAACAACTGAGTTTTGAAATTTAGTAATAAAATACTCAAATGACTTAGGAAGGAAGCAAAGGAGGGAGGGAAGGAAATAAAAAGCAAAACAAGCAGAAAGTCAATTGAAAATCCTTGGGCTGCTGGCCCTGGCCTGCTTCCTGGCTGAGGGAGCACCAACCTCACACACAGCCGCGGCTTAAGGAAAGGTCTGAGCCTGGGGTCCCTGCTGGGGAAGGCATAGTTAGGTGCCTGCCTCAGGACCAGGGGCCAGGACAGCCCGAGTAGGGCTGCATAAGTCTCTCTTAGGGCAGATGGTGTCAAGGGAGAAAAGAAAACTCTGAATGGAGGCTAGATGCTATGGAACGAATCTCCCTTCTTTCAATTATATTCAGGTTTGAGTCATTGTTTTTCGTGTAAAATGCCAAGAGCCCTCACATCTGAATAGGTAATCTCTTGTTCCTGCTGAGACTCAGATTAGTAAATGTGAACAGGGCCAATGTAGATTTGGCAGCCTAGTAAAAACTGTGGACAGAAAGCTTTCCTCCTCTTCCTCCTATCTGGAAGGCAAGGTAAAGGAAAAATTAGTCAGCCACCCAAATAATTCTTTTAGCTTCAGCTACCAAATGTTGTGTGGTCATGCTTGGTGGCTGGCTACAAGATGCAGGGATGTGGCACATCTGCACTATTATTGGGGCTGTAAAGTGGTGAGTGAGCCCCCCGGCCAGGATTACATTCATTGTTGCAGGAGAGGGTCTATTTTCTTTTGCTTTCTTGCTATCTTTGCGTTCTAGAAGAGGCAGCAATATGTGAAATGAATCTGTCTTGTGCACTATCTTTCACATTGTTGTTGTCTTAAAATCACAGAAAGTGCTGGTATGATGAGATATTTGTATGTTTCCAGTGTATTGGTCACGTGCATCAGCATTCTTAATATAATCGAATTCACACATCCTACTGCGCTCAGCTCAGGTGCAACAATGTCTTCAGTCAATCACTTGATCTAGTTGCTTTATGCAGACCTAGCTTCAGGTTGAATTAGTACCACACCCACCACTTGGAAATTTGAAAACTGACAGGTTCGGGGAAGATGACCTACAGTCGGCTCTCCCGTATCTGCGGATGCAGAACCTGCAAATACAGAGGACCTGACTGTAACATTTTATATAAGAAACTTGAGCATCCACAAAGTTTGGTATTCGTGAGGGTCCTGGAACTAGTCCCCCATGAATACCGATGGACGACTGTATGTGAGAAACTAATATCACTATGATGTAATTATTTTTGCATATACGCCTCTGAGATATTCTCTGTAAGGCAGTAACCACAATTTTTTTTTCTATTTTAATCCCAAGAACCCATTAAGTTGCCCTGTTTATCATACATGTTCAATAAAGATTTGTTAGTTGAAAAAAAAAGAAACTGAAATAATGGCTAAAGCAATTCAGTAAATTGCTAATTTTAAATGTTTTCATAGGACTTTACTCATATCATTTTTTTTTTAAGATTTAATTTTTTATTTTTGGCTGCATTGGGTCTTCGTTGCTGTGCACAGGCTTTCTCTAGTTGTGGCGAGCGGGGCCTACTCTTCACTGAGGTGCACGGGCTTCTAATCACGGTGGCTTCTCTTGTTGCGGAACACGGGGTCTAGGTGCGCGGGCTCAGTAGTTGTGGCTCGCAGGCTCTAGAGAGCAGGCTCAGTAGTTGTGGAGCGTGGGCTTAGTTGCTCTGCAGCATGTGGGATCTTCCCGGACCAAGGATCGAACCTGTATCCCCTGCATTGGCAAGCGGATTCTTATCTACTGTGCCACCAGCAAACTCCTACTCATATCATATTGTACTTAGCCATATTCATGCCTGTTCCTCCAGGTACCGTGAGCCTCTTGGGCACTAGTTCTGTCTAGTTCATCCAGACATCATCAATACATCTCATTCATCCTCGCATTTAGAAAAGTGGCTAATTCATAACATGTGCTCAATAAAATATTTGTTGACTTCGATTGAAAATTATTTAATTCACTGAAGACATAGAAGGCATTTTATCATATCTGCAGATATCGCAGAGCCTGAAGTATTGACGCTGTTGATTTCGATGACACAAACAGGCTGGAATTCAACCTGCCTTCAGCAATTTGGAATGTTGGGCCACTAAAACCACAAAGAAATTAACAGGAGTACAGGCAAAGACCCATGTAAAAGTTATTTTCGACCAGGTTTTCATAAATATAAGATGGATATCTGGCTTGGTAGTGGCTGTTTAAGTGAAAAAGATCTAGCAGTTTTCAGTGGCCATGAACTCAATACCAGTGTGATGTGGCAGCTTACAGCGATAATGCAATTTAAATGACAAGTAATAAAAGATTAGGGTGCCTTTAAGGAAGTAGTACATCCATTGTACTTCCTACTGGTCAAGCCACATATAGAATGAAACATGCAATTTCCAGTACTACATTCTAAGGGGAAAATTGGCAATTAGAACATGTCCTGTAAGATGGAAACAGATGAGGGTTAACCCATGATATGTACATGGCTCTGAATAATTTATGACTCACTGAATTTAATGAGTGAGAGGTGCCCTGTCATTTGCAATGTAACTGAGAAAATTTCTCTTTGTGGGCTCAGATTAAGCTGTCTCTAAGAGCTGATTTTTGCTCTTGGGAGACATGTGGGCATAATCTAGTAGAACTCTCTTAGAAGCAGTGAGGATCATGGGGTTGAAGAAGCAAAGCCCACTGAAGGTCATACTTCCTGGTACTTATCTACCTGGAGTCTTTAAAATGCAGCCTTTAGGGACTTCCCCGGAGGTCCAGTGGTAAAGACTCTGCGCTCCCAATGCAGGCGGCACAAGTTCGATCCCAGGTCAGGGAACTAAGATCCCACATGCTGCATGCACAGCACGGCCTAAATCAATAAATTAAATTAAATTAAACACAGCCTTTAGGCACTATTTTCTCCTGCACGGGTGCTGTGGATTCTCCTTCTGCCTCAGCTTAGTGCCTCCAACTGCCTGATCCCACTCCAGTGCCATAAGCCTAGCTAGATTCTGTAGGGACGGGCTATTGACATGGAGAATTAGAAAATGTAGAAGCAGTGATATGAACAGCCACAGTCAAGCTGCCTTGGTACATGCTTCTGCTCTGGGTACTCCTGTTGCCCTCTCATCCCTGCACCCTGTCCCCCGGCCCCAGTCTTCTGTGTGATGTCCGGCAGCAGTGTCTTTCTACCCCGCTCACCCACGTGTGCTGACTCCTGGCTCCCTCAGACTCTGCTTCCTCTGTGCTCTCTGTTGGTTGCCCTTTGGCTTACTCTACCCACTGGTTTTGGCAAACATCCACCCCTCTTGCTCTTGGCTTCTCACCTTTTCCAGCATTTACTTTTTCAGATCCTTAGCTAATCTGAATGTATGTGACAAGTTTATGAGGGGATAGAAAAATAACTTCTATATAATTTTGCACACTGAGATGTAATCTTTTTTTTTTTTTTAAGTGGCTTCCTCCTTCCTGCCTCATAGCCCAAGGGTTAAATGCATAATCTCTGGGGTCAGACATGTGTAGGTTCAAATCCTGGGCCTGCCTCTAACAGACTATACTAACTTGGGGAAGTTCTTAATATCACTGAGCATTAGTGTCTCAATCTGTAAAATGGGAATTAAAACCATCTACTGCATAAAAACAAACTTATGTTTACCAGGGGGGAAAATGGGGTAAGGGGGAGGGATAAATTGGGAGATTGGGATTGACATATACACACTACTATATAAAAAATAGATAACTAATAAGGACCTGCTGTATAGCACAGGGAACTCTTCTCAACACTCTGTAATGGCCTATATGGGAAAAGAATCTAAAAAAGAGTGGATATATGTATATGCATAACTGATTCCCTTTGCTGTACAGTAGAAACTAATACAACTTTGTAAATCAACTATACTCCAATAAAAATTTTTTTAAAACCTACCTACTGCATAGATTAAATGAGACAATGTAAGTAAAGGTCTCACAAGTTATCTGGTATATAGTGAGCCTCAAAAATGAAATTTATTATTGTTCCTTATAGCACTTATAACTATATACCATATAATTTTATGTGTCTAGGTACTATAACACTTAGAATTATTTAAAAATACCCCTTTAACATTCCTCCTCAAATTTCTCCAGTTCTGCATTGTTGATGTTTATTAGGAGATTGAATAACAAATTGTAGAAAAATTAAATTGCTAGTCAAGTGGAATATTTACAGTTAACGTATGGTACTGGCTTTAGCTTAGGAATCTGATCTTAGGAATTAAATTTGATTTTTTGTTGTTGTTGTTGATTTTTTTTTTTTTTTTTTTTACATTACATTATCCTAGAAGCAAAGTGGGCCAACTGCCCATAATATCTGGGCAACAAAACCAAGTTCAATGAAAATTTATTCACTCCTGGACCTTTGTATTATTTGAGTTAGTAATTCAATATTAACTTGTACAATATCCTCACAGGCATGAATTGAATTAGTTCAAAGCTTTTTTTCCAAAGGAACCAAACCTCATAATTAATTTTATTTGATCATTATCTAGAATATGATGGTTTTTAAATGTTGGGTCACAGACATTTCTAATGTATAGAAATCCCATTTGGGAATTCAGAAACCTATCTGTTTGTTCCTTTTAAGATTGGTGGGTCCTAGCCAATGGCTCTTTAAATAATATTATTGCTCAGTACTTTTCCTTCTTAAAACGTGTCTGGATTTCAGACCAGCTAAAATCAGGAAAACATGAGGAAGAGAAGTCAAAGTTGTCCCCCAGTGAGGACAGCAAGAAGATGGAACGGAGGCTGAGTAAAGAAACAGGCGGAGGGGAGAAAACAAAAAGACGAAAGGCTGTTCCTTTGGTGCAATCTGGGATTCAGTGTCAGCTGTGAACTGAGAAGTTCACAGAACGGAGTGAGCAGCTTAGGCTGCCTGTTTCCTGGCTCTGGAGGAGAGGAAAAGGAATGCTACCAGTTCCAAGGCGCCCAACAAACACAAATTCTAGCCTGGGAGCATGTGAAGAACTCCTTGTCCCTAAGAAAAATTTCCACCAAGTCCCTTTCTATTCAACAAAGGGATGACTAAGCCCCAGGCCCTGGAACGGCTGGTGGGCAGCAGTCACCTGGGCGGTGCCCTGAAGGAAATGGTGTGTGGAGCCCAAGGTGGTTAGGTTTTGTTTCATCACTTCAGAAATAAGAGAAAAAGAATTCCTTCTGTAAGAGAGCATTAAACCCACCGCTAAAGAGCACATTCATTCCATCCCCTCGCTGTGCTCCCGTCACACACAAAACCTCTCTGTACCAGTGATGTCCGTGGAGCTTCTGCACTGTTGTGGCCTCTCCCATTGCGGAGCACAGGCTCCGGACGCGCAGGCCCAGTGGCCATGGCTCACGGGCCCAGCTGCTCCGCGGCATGTGGGATTCTCCCAGACCGGGGCACGAACCCATGTCCCCTGAATCGGCAGGAGGACTCTCAACCACTGCGCCACCAGGGAAGCCCCGATTGTGGCATCTTTGCCCCAGCTGATGCCTTAGCCCCGCCTGGGGGTGGGGTTGGGGGAGGAGTGGTAACTAGAAACTTAGAGAATGTTTCCAAAACAATTTTGGCCAAGGAATGAGTGCCAGAATTATTGACATAATAATTCAATAATAATAATAATAATTCTGTCATAATAATGAGTGACAGAATTATTGTGTTGACAGAATTTGTGAGATTCTGAGTGAGGGTAGAAGCCCGAAGCTGGAAGCGTAGAAAGGACTCTGGATATAATCAGATCAGCTTAAGGGCCCAGTGACCAAGTGTTGCAGGGAATTAGAGGAAGGGCCTTTCTCCCCTCCTCTGCATAAACCACACCCACACCCCAAGAATATAGCACTCTGGGCATGAACACTGACGTCCTCACCTCAGACAGTGGTTCCTGGCAGTGGTAGGCAAATCAATGGCAGCAAGGCAAAGACATGAGTAAGTGCGGCCAACAGAAGGTCGTGGTGGACGCCATGTGGTAACCGTGTCTGACAGACGGGTCTGTAGGCAAATGTGAAGCACATCTTCCGGGGGTGGGGGCGGTCTCCAAAATAAATAGGGACAGTTTGAGAGAGGGGATGCTAAGTTACTGTTTGAGAAGATGGAGTGCTACCACAGGAACTTCCACGGACTGGTGAGGCCAGATTAGATCAGGTTTACTTTCAAATAATGGAACAGCAGTCAAATATCCCATAAAGCTCTGCCACCATTTCAAAAAATAAAGGAAAGAAATAGAAGAGGGGGAAGGCACCTCAAATGTACTCATGAAGTTAATGTAAGATTAACTCTCTTCATGCTGAATGATATAAAAATGCAAACGCCATTGTTTACAAAAGCCCCCGAGGCAATTGCCTATCATTTTTAGTTTTGAAAAGTAAAGAAGGATTAATGACACAAAGTTGTACCCGGACAATACAAATTACAAACGGAAGCACTGCCATAATTTGCTTTATGAAGAGCCCAGTCAGCTACCATGAGGTTGCAACCACAGTTTAGATCCTAACACCTAATCTCCATCTTCCCTTCCCTGCTTCTCATCTTCTGCATCTCTGAAAGGCTCAGGGAAGACCTTCTGCGCCAATGTTAGCTAGTCACAATTAGGTGCCAGAAAATTAATACGGAGTTTAAATTGGGGTGGCCGCTTCTCAAAGATAAAACGAGAGACCATCAAACTCATCAGAACATCTGGGAATGCTTAGCTGAAGGATGGGGCACGAACCCGTGTCCCCTGCATCGGCAGGCAGACTCTCAACCACTGCGCCACCAGGGAAGCCCTGAAGGATGGATTTTCATGAAATTTTATTACTAAGTGCAAGGTCTGCACCTTTATTCTTCAACTTGAAGCCTCAATTAATTGGAATCGGTAGACCGTTCAGATGAAATAATATTTCTGGTTAATCAATCATTTCTTTTAAAAAGTCAGTACTTCATCAGTATCTTTCCTAATACTTTACAAGTCAACTGCTCTGCTTGAAGAGGGCCAATCCCATTCCAACATTACTGATATTATGTTGATTATTACAGACCTTGCAATGCCTCTGCTTCATAACTCTGAACTATCACTTCCCATCTTTCCAGTACCAAACATACTGTTTTCATTCATTCATCAATCCGTTTGATAAATATCAACTGAATGCCTACTATGTGCCAAGTGTTCTAGAGGCTGCGGGCATAACAGACATAGACAAAAATCTCTTCTTCCATGGAGATTAAATTTTAATACAATGTTATATGTATAAGGAATAGGAGGTTGGGTTGACTTAACTTATACACGGACATACCCTTGTAGTTGATTTTTGATTAATCACTGAGGTCGGCTAGCTTTATGTTATTTGATGTTTTCTCAGGAAGTTTATATTTCTAATCTATTTAAATCATGGTTTCAGGGAGTTGAGTTCTGGCTAGTGAAGGTATTTTCCACTGTATTCTCTTGATTGAGTACAATGACATAGAAAAACCATATATAGTAGAAAGAATGTTGAATCTCTAAATTCTTTTAAACCTAGAACTTTTTTAACCTCCTCAGCTTAATTTATCCCCTCTCCTGAAAAAAAAAAAAAAAGTAAAACAACTCAACTTTTTGTCAGTGCTAAACAGAAGACAAACCATCATTACCAATCATTCCAACCCTTCTGTGATTTTAGTCCTGTCACAAGAAACATCCTGTAATTTCCCCCCTTCAAAATCAGAACTGAATCCAAGAAGATCCGTGCAGAACTGGATGCTAAAAATAGTCCACTCCCACTGACAACAGAAAGGCTGAAGGCTTCACACACCTTTTCAGAGAACAGTTTGATGTAATTTTGAAGTCACAAATGGTTCTGTTTCTCTACGCAGGCATTTTTCAGAGCACTGAGCTCCGTTAGAAATCCTAAAACTAAAGAGAGCCAGTGAAACTTGAAGCTCGTTCTGAAAAGAGCAGCTGAAATGACTGAAAGCTTGGGAGAGCCTCCTAGTGAAGAAGCTGTTAGAGGAAATGAATTTCTTTGACTTAGCTGAGTAAGAAAGAGAGGGCTTGGAATTCAAAGGTGCATGGTAGTGAGTCACTATAACAATAGTTCTAAGCGCTTGTTAAGAGAGCTATAGCTACAGTAATACTACCTTGAGTGCTTTATACATATTATCTTTTTTAAGCCTTTCAGTAACTCAGGAGGCAGATGTTATTGCTATTATTCCCATTGCACGGCTGAGGAAAACTGAGGCTTTCTAGTAATGGAAGAGCTGGAACTTGAAGGCAAGCTGCCTCCAGAGCCTCAGCTCCTCATCCGTGCACCACACTGCCTTACGAGCAGAAACATTCAGTTGTCTGAAAGGATGTGAAAAAAATGAGGCCATATAAACAAATGAGACTTTGACACTTATCACTCCAGAGACTGTAAATGGAAATGGAATGTCTTATTGGGATGGAGGGAGTTCAGGTCTGCCTTGAAAACCAAATGCTAAGTTAAAATGGCTTTGAGGTCTCCTTCTTTCTCGTCATGATTGAAAAGATGGTTTTTACTCATTTGAAAAACAGTTGACATAAAGAAAATTAACATTTTGATTAAATAACATATCTGATATATTGGGAGTGTTAATTATCCAATTAGAGAGGAGAGTGAACTTTTTCCCAATTAGGGAAATGTGGAATACCTGTAACCGCTGTACTCTAAAATTGTAATAGGTAAGTGTTCATATCTTGGTGATTCCGTATCTGTCAAAAGGTGGGCAGAATATACCTATAAAAACTTCTCTGGTTTGTCTGGGGGTGGAATTCCTAAATATATTTTGCTTTAATGCCTCATAGAAAAGCCCCTCAAGGAAATCGACATAAACCTTTCAAGAAATCTAAGATGACAATGTGCTCATGTTTCCTAAAATATGCTCTGTGGAAAGCCAATAATAGGTGATGCACTCAAAAATGGATTCCATGGTCAAAGTAAAGATTCACTACCACAGATTAAAGGTTCACAGTATCATATTAAAGGCTCTGAGCAGTTTCGCAATAAAGACACCAATTTAACTTGGTTTAACCAACATTCCCCAAATGTATTGCCTACAGAACTATTTAAGTTTTTTCAACACCTATAAACCTCCCATTGAACCAGTGTTTAACTGAACATACTACAGTAGATTGTTTAAAACTCACACTCTTGTGATTTTCACTACTTGAAATTACATGGTACTTTTGTTACTTGCACTTTCCACTTAGCCATCTTAGAATGTACACCCCTTGAGGACAGGGATTCGTTTGTCTACAGATCCCTCACTGGTAAATACTCTTACGTTACAATAAATTTTGCTTCCCTAAGCATCCTGATGACTGGAATCTCTGATAATGACTCCTAGGAAAATGAGGACCCTAGAGCCCACTACATGCTGTGGCAAGCAGTGAGGATATTGTGTGAATAGAACAGATGTGGTTCCTGCTGAGGCAAAGCTAATATTTTCATGAGGGAAATGGACCGTCAGATAACTCAACAAGCAATGAGACAGAATATTTTACATTGTAAAATTTTAAATTACTAAATTAGGTCCATCTCAATCTCATGTATGTTTTATTCGGTATGAGTTGTCCCTTGCATGCTTACCCCCTGGACACCTGCAAGAGGCAGGTATGGGGCAGTGTTGTGCTGGGAAACAACCAGCTGGGGGAGAAAGGATTGGATTTATAGCATCTGCAGATGTCCATGATGTAAATACTCCCACCATGTCAGCTTTCAAGTTACCAAGGCGATGTCAAGCCACTTCCTGGAAATTTAGCCACCTCCTCTCGTGAGCTGGTGCCCGAAGCTGCAGCATATCACTAATTCTAGGTTTCAAGGCAAATTCAGCAGCATTTTTATCATCATAGACTTTTGGATTTCACAAGGTAAAAGAAAAAATTTTTGAAAATTAGAGAAAAACTAACTTTCCAAAATTTTTCCTCTGTCCTTCATTCATTCACTCATTCATTCTTTCCTTCCTTCCTCCCTTCCTTCTCCAAGTAAGGATGCTAAAAAACAAATGGCCTTCTACAATCACCATCATTTCATAAAAGAAAGCATATTTTAATAAGAAAAAGGTGAGAATGATATAACTTCAGAATTTTAAAATATCCTTTAAATTTAATGAATCTTGCTCTATGAAAATTTTATTACCTTACTTATTTTTCTAATTCTGTTATGAACTAGGGAGATTTTGGTGTATCCGTTAGGATATTTTTACTACAAGTGACAGAAAGCCTGGCAGTGTGACTTAATAGTTCAGGGTCACTTTCTGACAAATCAAGCGGTCTAGAGGTAAACGGTTGCTGGCAGTGGTTCAACTGTGCTGTGATGCTATTAGGCACCTACTCTTCCTTTAGCTTTCCTTTCCACCCATCTTCAAATTGTAGACTCTTTTCATGCCTATAACCTTATAGTCATCAGATGGCTGCTGTACTTCCAAGAAGGTAAAGTGAAAAGGGCAAAAGGCCTTGTGGTTTCAATTGTGTCCACCAAAAAGTGTGATGGAGTCCTAACCCTGTGGATATGACCATATTTGGAAATAGGGCCTTTGAAGATGTAATTAATTAAGAGAGGTCATACTGAATTAGGGTGGTCCCAATCCAATAACTGGTGACCTTGTAAGAAGAGAAAACAGAGACAGACTCAGAGAGGAAATGCAAAGAATACATGGAAAGAAGATGCTCACTTGAAGACGGAGGCAGAGGAAGCTACAAACCAAGGAACGGCAACCATCAGAGACGAGAAAAAGACAAGGAAGAATTCTTCCCTAGAGCCTTGATTTCAGACTGATAACCTCAAGAACTGTGCGGGAGTACGTATATGTTGTTTTAAGCTGCCCAGTTTGTGGCATTTTGTTATAGTAGTTCTAGGAAACTTATCACAAACATCATCACAAAACCTTATCATAGGTGGTCTCCAGATCTCCTTTTACATTTCATTGGCCAGATGTGGGTCAGATGTCTAAACTTAGAACAATCAATGGCCAAGGAGAAGGGAATTTCCATGACTGGTTTGGACCTAATTCCTCCTTGGGCCTGGGGTAGGGACAATTCTCCCTGTGACCAAGGGATCTCTACCCACCACATAAACACACTGGAAGAAGGGGAAATGGCCTAGGAGAGGCAATGGGCAGCAAATATGAAGATGGACTGTTTTGTTACTCTGCAGCTGGCATGTTAGCAGTGCTGCCCTAATTAATGGGGCACATTCACATTCTACAGAAGCCCTCAGAAATTTAGGTAAAGGAGGGGGGAGTCAAGATGGTGGAGTAGGAAGACCCTGAACTCACATCCTCCCAAGAGCAAACCAAAATTACAACCTCTTACAGAGCAACTGTCCATGAGAACAACTTGAAGACTAGCAGAAAAGATTTTCCACAGCTAAACATATAAAGAAGGAGCCACAACAAGATGAGTAGGAGGGGCAGAGACATGATCTAGTCAGGACCCATGCCCCCAGGTCATTGACCCACAAATAGGAGGAAAATCATGACTGTAGAAGTTCTCCCCAAGGACCAAGAGACCCAAGTGCCACATTGGGCATCTCAGCCCAGGAATCCGGCACTTGGAAGATAAGCCCCCCAGAAAGTCGGGCTTTGAAAACAAACTGAGCTTACTTTGGAAGAACCACAGGGCTATAGGAAACTTCACTCTTAGTGTATGCAAAATCTTACATGCTCTGGGTCCCAGCACAGAGGTAGTAGTTTGAAAGACACCTGGATCAGACCTTGCTGATCTTGGCGAACATCTTGGAGAGGCAGGCGGCAACTGGGACTCCTCCTGGAGACTGAGACTCTGGCAGCAGCCATTTTTGACCTCTTGTTCTTCCGTGCTGACACCAGTGCTGGCAAGGACCATCTTGGAATCCTCCCTCTAGCCTACTAGCGCTAAGGACTTGCCCTGATCACCAGCAGGCCTGCAGCAGCCACACACTGTCAAGCCACACAGTAAGCCACCTAGGGAACCAGCCCATCCACTAGCAAACCCACGGTAGCTGTGTGTAGCCAGGCCACACAGCCAGGCAGGCCAGCAATCAGCGCCGCCACAACAGAAGGGCACACGCAGCCCACAAAGGGGATACCCATGGAGCATCTAGCTCCATTGGACAAGGGGAGTGTGCTGCTGGGCCCAATAGGACCTCTCCTACATAAGGCCCCTTCTTCAAGATCAAGGGATGAAACGGGCCTACCTAATACACAGAAATAAAATAAGAGACTAGGCAAAATGGGGAGACAGAGGAATATGTTTCAAACAAAGGAATAAGACAAAAACCTCAGAAAAAGAACTAGGTGAAATGGAGACAAGAAATCTACCCAATATATTAAGGGTAATGATCATAAAGATGCTCACCATTTTCAGGAGAAGAATGGATGAACACAGTAAAAACTTCAAAGAAGAGTTAGAAAATATAAAGAAGAACAAATCAGAGCTGAAGAATACAATAACTAAAACAAAACAAAAAAACTAGAGGGAATCAAAGAATGTAGAGCTGTTAGAATGTGTTCAACTTAAGAGATCATCAATTTAAAGTAGATTATGTATCTATTTATCATCTACCTATCTATCATCTATCTATATATCTATCATCTACCTATCTATCATCTATCTATATATCTATCATCTATCTATCTATATATCTATCATCTATCTGTTAGTTATCTGTCATCTATCTATATATCTATCATCTATCTATATATCTATCTATTATCTATCTATCTATCTATCATCTATCTATTAGCTATCTATCATCTATCTATCTATCTATCATCTATCTATCTAACTATCTATCTATCTGTCTAGGTTCTTATACATGAACCTCATGGTAACCACAAATCAAAAACCTACAAAGATAAACAAAACAATAAAGAGAACAGAATCCAAATGTAACACTAAAGATAGTTATCAAATCATAAGGAAAGAGAACTAGAAAAGAATAAAGGAACAAAAAAGAACTACAAAAACAGCCAAAAACCAATTAATAAAATGGCAATAAGTACATATCTATCAATAATTACTTTAAATGTAACTGGAATAAATGCTCCAATCAAAGGACATAGAATGGCTAGAAAAATTAGAAAAAAATGAGACCCATATATATGCTGCCTATAAGAGACTCACTTCAGATCTGAAGACACATAGACAGAAAGTGAGGAGATGCAGAAAGATATTCCATGTAAATAAAAATGAAAAGAAACCTGGGGTAGCAATACTTATATCAGACAGAATAGACTTTAAAACAAAGACTGTAACAAGAAGGAAAGAAGGGTATTACATAATGACAAAGGGATCAATCCAACAAGAACGTATAACACTTGAAAAAAGATATGCACCCATATCTGAAAAGGAGTTAATATCCAGAATATAGAAAGAACTCATACAACTCAACAACAAATAAACAAGAAATATAATTTTTAAATGGGCAGAGGATAGACATTTTTCCAAAGAAGGCATATAGATGGACAACAGGCACATGAAAAGATAGTCAGCATCACTAATCATGAGGGAAATGCAAATCAAAATCACAATGAGATTCACCTCACACCTGTCAGAATAGCTATCATCAAAAAGACAACAAATAACAAGTATTGGTGAAGATGCGGAGAAAAGGGAACTCTCACTGTTGGTGGGATTGTAAGTTGGTGCAGCCACTATGGAAAATAGTATGGAGATTCCTCAAAAAATTAAAAATACAACTATCCTATGATCCAACTATCCATTTCCACTTCTGCATATTCTCTGAAGAAAACAAAACCCTAATTCAAAAAGATACATGCACCCCTATGCTCATTGCAGCATTATTTACAATTGCCAAGATATGGAAGCAACCTAAGTGTCCGTGAATAGGTGAATAGATAAAGAAGATTCACAACGGAAGAGGCCACAACAGTGAGAGGCCCGTGTACCACACACACACACACAAAAGAAGATGTGACACACACACACAATGGAATCTTAGCTATAAAAAAGAATAAAATTTTGCCATTTGCAACAACATGGATGAATTTAGAGGGTATTATGGTAAGTGAAATAACTCAGAGAAAGACCAACACCATGTGATCTCACTTATATATGGAATCTAAAAAAAAAACATAATGAAAACAGACTCATAAGAAAACAGAGGGGAAGTGGTTTTGCCAGATGGGAGGTTGAGGATGGGGAGCTAAATAGGTGAAAGGAATTAAGAGGTACAAACTTTCAGTTGTAAAATAAATGTCACGGGGATATATCGTACGGCATAGAGAATGTCATCAATGGTACTATAATAGCTTTTTGTGGGGACAGATTGTTTACTAGACTTACTGTGGTGATCATCTCATAACGTATTTAAATGTCAAATCACTATGTCGTACCCTGAAACTAACATAATACTGTATATCAGCTGTATTTCAATAAGAAAGGAAGGGAGGATGGAAGGAAGAGAAATTTAGGTAAGGGATCGTTATATGGTTCCAGGTAAGAAGTTAGAAAAATGAGGGGCAGTGTTCACAGGAAGAGACCGTGGAAGCTCATGGAAAACCAAGAGAGGGATGGAAATTTTAAAGAAAAGCAAGTGTCAGGAAACTGGAAATCTCAGGGAGAAAAGGCAGGTGAAATGATCTGGTACTAATGGAAATCCCCTATCTGTACTCCAAGGGAAGTTTCAAAAAGAGAGAGAATAAAGGAGAAAGAGAGAAACAGAGATGTCATTTTAACTGTAGGCAGTATCGTATAGTGAAACAAATTTTTCATCTTCATTCAGTGACAGGTTTAAACAGTTAAACCCAGCACTAAACAGTAAAATGTTGAAAAATCCATGTTTTAAAATCTATTTTTTCACAGTTAAGGCAGAGACGCTTAGGAATTCAGCTCTGAGAACCAGAGGCAATAGGGAAGTAACTGTCTGAGCATTCCATCTCCCAGGCAACCCTCAACTCTACACGTTCTGGAATTGCTCTTAAACATTAAATTGGCTTCATTGAAGGCATATCTGGGAACTATAGACCATCATATGGAGGCCAAGTCTTGTAAAGACTGTGGCTTTATGGGTTACACTCCCACTGGCCCCGTCAGCCACCTCTCCTACCTGGACCTATCCTTTATCCTACCTGCTGGACCTATATCCTTTATCCCACCTGCTCCAAGGATAGGATTTCGATTGGTCAACTGGATCTACCTGCGTCTTCCTGACTATCCCAAACTCTTTGACGCATGGCTGCTTTATTTATTCCCACAGTTTGCTCTGTCTTGGAGCACCTCCTTGTCCTTTGTGTCCCCTCTCTTCCCCAGATGTACATGACATAGCACCAGAGTATTTTGTGGCATTTATTAAATTAAATGTCTGTCTTCCCTTACTAAATAAGGACTTTGGAAGCAGTAGCCATGCCTTAGTGATCTTTGTGTTCCCAGCATCTAACACAGTGGGGGATCTATTAAATGTCGGATGAATAAATAAATTTTCAAAGGCTAATCTCAAGGGAAACAGATCATGTTATAAATTCCTCAGCTGGAACCCATAGGAATCAGTGATGTTCCATGCAAAAGCCTTATAGGGATAGGAATCCAGAGTGTCGACCACAGGTCTTCTTGGTCTATTGAAAAGTGTGGGACATACTGTGAGCCTAAAGACAAATATCCTTTGAACTAATCTCATTTATTTCTATGAAATTCTTTGCTTAGGTGTTGTGAGCTCTGTTTCTAACGTGCAAATTCTGCGTTCCTTAGAAATTGAAAGGGGCTTGAGACATTTCTTAGGTAGTTTCAAGACGAAACCACTTGTGAGAGTTAAGGACTTCCTTTTCTGACTGTGTACTAGAAAAGTTAGCAGTTAGAGGTGAGAATGGCAGAGCCTTGCCGATATGAACATAATATGGAAACTCATCATCCAAACTGAAACGTAAAACATTAGCAGTAGCCATCCAGTTCCACTGCGGTGTTGGAATGGGCTGAGGAGGAAGGGATTTTGGATGAAAGTGAAAAGAAGTGCAGAGGACCACTGGAAACATACTCATTTTATATTTTCTCTCTAAAAATAGACTTGCTGCTGGTAAAATGGACTTTTTCTAGCCCCGGTTATACAATTGCTGGATTTAGATGCCAGATTCATGTTGCTTCTTATTGCAAAATGCCTCTGTGTTGCATTTTGCCTCGTTTTCATTTCTGCCATTCATTAGGTCACTGAACTTTTTCTCCGTATTTACTCACAATATCAGAAAGACATGGGGGGAGACTCCACTTATCTTGGGACCTCACTCTGCTGTTCTTTTACATTTCTTCTTATATTTGATCATTTTTCTCTTCTCGTCTTTCTTCTTCTTTATTGCTCACATCATTGGTTTCCTACCCAAGTCTGGAAGTGACCTTAAGAGGCTACCTAAGCAGAAGAGCATGCACTGTGTCTTCAGACTTTCAGAGATGGGCTGCCATTACTCCATGGGGTGCCTTTGTGTGAGGTGGGAAAAGGCATCCCTTCATCTGGGCTGATGCAGCCCACACTCGGGTGCACGGCTTAGTGAGCACAGGACAGACTGATTTCAGGACCAACTCTATTATTCACTCATGTGACGTGAACAACCAGCCCTACCAGAAGGTGCAACCCTGTTCAGAAAAGAAGAGTCCACAATCTTGCTTAAATAAACCATTATAGCGACCATTATTCTCATGATGAAAATACTCTTCTTTAAAGTCCTCTTAAGGGATGAACTGAATAACCTTGGACACACATTTATTTCTTCAATTTTCAGTAGCTTACAGGTCCTGAAACACTACTCAAGGTTACATCATGGCTTTCCGGTGCCATTAGCATCAAATCCAAACACCATGATCTAATTTGCTAGGCCATCTCTTCTATTTAGTGCTACATCATCATCCCACATTTTGTCCTCATTTCAGCAAACAATTAATGAGCATGAACTATGAGTCAAACTCTTGAATCCCATCTTTCGTTCCTCTCCAGCTTGGCATTTTCACTTCAACTAGCCCTATGACAAAATAGGCATCCTTGAAATCTCCAAACAGAAGTTTCCTGAGCTGTTTGGCAAGCCCTGGGCGTAACTTTCTGCTGCTTCAGACCTGGAATCCACAGAAGAGAACTCATGGGTCCGTTCCTCCAGCCCTGTCTGGCATTTCTCTTAGTCACCCTCACCCTCCTCCCCACAAACCCACACACCCGCTTCAATACAATGTGCTCAGAATCCTGCTTGAAGTGCATAAGCACTGCACTGGAAGTGCACTAGTTCAACGTCATTTCAGGGGATCTCTAGGTACAAACTACACATAGAAAAACAATGGTAAGTCTTTATTCACACAGTAGTGTGTTATTTAGAAAACCCTTTCATATGCATTAGTTCTCTACACAGACTTGCCAATATTTGTCATCTGGTCTTTGCCCCAACGTGGAGGTTCTCAGCCTTTGTTGCACTTTAGAATCACCTGGGAGCTTTCATAAAGTGTGGAGACCCGGGCTCCCTGCCCCGGAAACGGAAACAGAATCTCTGAGGGTGGGGGCTGGGTGCAGGTTCCTTTGTTTGTTTGTTTAGTACCAGGTGATCTTAATGAAAATCACTGCCTGCCTTTCTCTTTGCCAGTCTTTACCATTTTTAGAGCTCAGAATTATCCAGATACTATACGGCACACCCAGCATAGCACTGGTCAAAGAGATGATTCTTTTCTCCCCATACATCCTCATTAGCTCCCGCCCAATACACCAACTGACTTTGTCTCCTCTGTGTGAACATATCCAACCTACCCCATATGACCATGGAATATCTATACATTATCGCAGAATTATTGTTTTCTCTTTGCATGTAGATCTGGTTTATTTAAACAAAACGGCAACTGTCTCAAAGATGGAGGCTATCTTTTCTATTCTTTGTCTCCTTCCATAGGGCTAGCGAAGAGCTTCTGAACCACAATAGACAGTAAACGGATGTTGATTACAAGTAGAACCTATCCATTTTGCTTTCATTTTCCTTTGATATGAAAATCAAATAGGCTTCAGAGAATGGGGTTAGAGGGTTGAAATAGAGAAATATGTAACCTGGAAAAAAAACAAAAGCAAAACCAAGATGTCCAGTAAGACAAAGTAAATTTATATGTACTGCAGACTTAGTACCTGTCAAAGTGGTTAATCCTTTTACATATGAACTCATTCAAATGTTAAATGATTTCATTCAGAACTTCATTTGGGAAAAGTTGCTAAGTTTCCATGTTACACAAAAAGATCCAACACTCTCTTTAGAATCTCCAGTAGGAAAAGTAGGATGGATGAGTCCAGACCTTTACTTTTATTTTGAGCATAAAACTGTGGCCTGGATCCTAGTCTAGTCTCTGCTATTAACTAGCTGTGACCTTGATATGTCATTGAGTTCATCAGAGCTCTTTAGTACCAGAGTTCTCCATAGTAATAATGTTAATAAAAATAGCCAACGTCAGAGAGAGGGGGAAGATGGCGGAAGGGTAAGACGCGGAGATCACCTTTCTCCCCACTGATACATCAGAAATACATCTACACGTGGAACAAGTCCTACAGAACACCTACTGAACGCTGGCAGAAGACCTCAGACCTCCCAAAAGGCAAGAAACTCCCCACGTACCTGGGTAGGGCAAAAGAAAAAAGAATAAACAGAGACAAAAGAATAGGGACGGGACCCACACAAGTGGGAGGGAGCTGTGAAGGAGGAAAGGTTTCCACACACTAGAAGCCCCTTCGCGGGCGGAGACTGCGGGTGGCAGACGAGGGGAGCTTCGGGACCACGGAGGAGAACAGCAACAGGGGTGCGGAGGGTAAAGCGGAGAGATTCCTGCACAGAGAATCGGTATGAAACAAGCAACAATGAACAACACAATAAATGAAATTAAAAATACTCTAGAAGGAATCAATAGCAGAATCACTGAGGCAGAAGAACGGATAAGTGACCTGGAAGATAAAAGAGTGGAAATAACTACTGCAGAGCAGAATAAAGAAAAAAGAATGAAAAGAATTGAGGACAGTCTCAGAGACTTCTGGGACAGCATTAAACACAACAACATTTAAAATATAGGGGTCCCAGAAGAAGAAGAGAAAAAGAAAGGGACTGAGAAAATATTTGAAGAGATTACAGTTGAAAACTTCCCTAATATGGGAAAGGAAATAGTTAATCAAGTCCAGGAAGCACAGAGAGTCCCATACAGGATAAATCCAAGGAAAAACATGCAAAGACACATATTAATCAAACTGTCAAAAATTAAATACAAAGAAAACATATTAAAAGCAGCAAGAGAAAAACAACAAAAAACACACAAGGGATTCCCCATAAGGTTAACAGCTGTATTTTCAGCAGAAACTCTGCAAGCCAGAAGGGACTAGCAGGACATATTTAAAGTGATGAAGGAGAAAAACCTGCAAACAACATGACTGTACCCAGCAAGGATCTCATTCAGATTTGATGGAGAAATTAAAACCTTTACAGACAAGCCAAAGCTGAGAGAGTTCAGCACCACCAAACCTGCTGTACAAAAAATGCTAAAGGTCCTTCTCTAGGCAAGAAACACAAGCGAAGGAAAAGACCTATAATAACCAACCCAAAACAATTAAGAAAATGGGAGTAGGAACATACATATCAATAATTACCTTAAATGTAAATGGATTAAATGCTCCCACCAAAAGACACAGACTGGCTGAATGGATACAAAAACAAGACCCATATATATGCTGTCTACAAGAGACCCACTTCAGACCTACAGACACATACAGACTGCAAGTGAGGGGATAGAAAAAGATATTCCATGCAAGTGGAAATCAAAAGAAAGCTGGAGTAGCAATTCTCATATCAGAATAAATAGACTTTAAAATAAAGATTATTACAAGAGACAAAGAAGAACACTACATAATGATCAAGGGATTGATCCAAGAAGAAGATATAACAATTGCAAATATTTACGCACCCAACATAGGAGCACCTTAATACATAAGGCAAGTACTAATAGCCATAAAATGGGAAATCGACAGTAACACAATCATAGCAGGGGACTTTAACACCCCACTTTCACCAATGGACAGATCATCCAAAATGAAAATAAATAAGGAAACACAAGCTTTAAATGATACATTAAACAAGGTGGACTTAATTGATATTTATAGGACATTCCATCCAAAAACAACAGAATACACATTTTTCTCAAGTGCTTCTGGAACATTCTCCAGGATAGATCATATCTTGGGTCACAAACAAAGCCTTGGTAGATTTAAGAAAATTGAAATAATCAAGCCTTGGTAAATTTAAGAAAATTGAAATTGTATCAAGTATCTTTTCTGACCACAATGCTATGAGACTAGGTATCAATTACAGGAAAAGATCTATAAAAAATACAAACACATGGAGGCTAAACAATACACTACTTAATAACGAAGTGATCACTTCGAAGTGATCACTTTCGAAGAAATCAAAGAGGAAATCAAAAAATACCTAGAAACAAATGACAATGGAGACACGACGACCCAAAAACCTATGGAATGCAGCAAAAGCAGTTCTAAGAGGGAAGTTTATAGCAATACAATCCTACCTTAAGAAACAGGAAACATCTCAAATAAACAACCTAACCTTGCACCTAAAGCAATTAGAGAAAGAAGAACAAAAAGAACCCCAAAGTTAGCAGATAAAGATGCTACCAGAAAACTACTAGAGCTAATCAATGAATCTGATAAAGTAGCAGGATACAAAATTAATGCACAGAAATCTCTGGCATTCCTATTCACTAATAATGAAAAATCAGAAAGTAAAATCAAGGAAAAACTCCCATTTACCATTGCAACAAAAAGAATACAATATCTAATAATGGACCTGAGGATATGGGGAGGGGGAAGGGTAAGCTGTGACAAAGTGAGAGAGTGGCATGGACATATATACACTACAAAACATAAAATAGATAGCTAGTGGAAAGCAGCCGCATAGCACAGGGAGATCAGCTCGGTGCTTTGTGACCACCTAGAGGGGTGGGATAGGGCGGGTGGGAGGGAGGGAGACACAAGAGGGAAGAGATATGGGAACATATGTATATGTATAACTGATTCACTTTGTTATACAGCAGAAACAAACACACCATTGTAAAGCAATTATACTCCAATAAAGATGTAAAAAAAAAAAAAAAATAGCCAACGTTGATGGAGTACTTGCTATGTACCAGGCACTGTATTGGGCATTTTTCAGGGATTATTTCACTTAACCCTCACAATCTCTCCTTGGGATGATTACTATTATTATCCCTAACTGAGGAAACAGCGTCTCTCGGAAATTAATTTGTCCAAGGTCACAGGGGAGATGCATTTTAGTGGAAACGTATTCATTCAAGCCTGGCTCAAATACCCATTCCCCTCTCCCAACATCTGCAAGCAGAACACCTTATTCTGGGCTCCTCGAACACTTTTGGGAGGCTGATATCTTTGTGCTTATCACTTGCCCCCTCGTAGTGTGTTGATTGTTTTTGCACATCTCTCCCAGCATACTGGACTTTGAATTCAGGGTTTGGCAATTAATAGACTATCAGTATATGTGTCAAGTTAGTGGTATGAACTCTCATTTAGCTCTCACAACAACTTTGTAGGTAGAATTTTTCTTGTTTTTACAGATAAAGGCTGAGAGAGGTTAAGTAATTGGCTCAAGTTCACACAGAGCATAGAAACTGGAGTCAGGTTTTGACTCCAGACATCAAACTGTGCTTATCTGTGCTGGCATCCCGGTACACTCAGTTGTCCGAGCCAATCCAAAAACCAGTGTTAAGTTAACTCAACAAGGAGACCATTAAGACGGGTGGCACCGGGCTTCCCTAGTGGCGCAGTGGTTAAGAATCCGCCTGCCAACGCAGGGGACACGGTTCGAGCCCTGGTCTGGGGAGATCCCACATGCCGCAGAGCAGCTAAGCCCGTGAGCCACAACTACTGAGCCTGCGTGCCACAACTACTGAAGCCCACGTGCCTAGAGCCCGTGCTCCACAACAAGAGAAGCCACTGCAATGAGAAGCCCGTGCACCGCAGCGAAGAGTAGCCCCCGCTCACCACGACTAGAGAAAGCCCATGCACAACAAGGAAGACCCAACACAGCCAAAAATAATAAATAAATAAAATAAATAAATTTATTAAAAAAAAAAAAAGACAGGTGGCACTAATGCCGTGGCAGCCTATGTAAGCAAACCCAAATCGAAATGCAAACCTAAGGACAACCAGTCACAAACAGCCAAAGAGGCTTTAAGCTATAGCCAACCAATAATTCCTTGCTTTGCTTCTACCTTCTTTCTATAAAGTCTCTCCCAGAGTTCCTGTTGGTGGAAGGCTCCTAACAACTTCTGGTCTGGTGCTGCTCCATTCCAATTGATTTTTTCTCAAAGAAACTAAGAAGTTTTAATATGCCTCAGTTTATCTTCTAGCACCAAGGAAGCATTCTGTACAATACTTCTCGGCTCGTGATTCTCTCCCATCCCCCACTCCCCTCCAGTCACTGTTCAGTCTATCACCTTGTGCCCGTCCCCTCCATCACCACCGCCTTCACTCACCTGGATTACTGCAATGGTTAGTGTAAAAGATTTGGAATTTTGGCTGACCTCCAAAACAAAAAGACTAAAAATTATCTGTGACTTTCATAAATTGCAAGCATTTCTTATTATCTCCCATAGAGACAAAGGCATACTTCCACACCCTCAGCCCTGTGTAGCTTAAATCATGGTTCACTGGGAAGTCAGAATTGTGTTTACACCTTGTGACATAAATTTTGGTATGAGGATCAACACACTTCTCCAATCCTATAAATCACATGAAGCAACTGGATAGTTTCCAAGGTTCTAACCTCGTTTGCTGATTGCATTTATGAGTTTATTTCGGCGTCTGCCATTTGGGACCCAATTGTGATAATTGCACTTGTTTTCCTGAGTTGTCGTTGTTGTTTTCTTTTTTCGGTACGCGGGCCTCTCACTGTTGTGGCCTCTCCCGTTGCGGAGCACAAGCTCCGGACGCGCAGGCTCAGCGGCCATGGCTCACGGCCCAGCCGCTCTGCGGCATGTGGGATCTTCCCGGACCGGGGCACGAACCCGTGTCCCCTGCTTCGGCAGGCGGACTCTCAACCACTGCGCCACCAGGGAAGCCCCTGTGTTGTTTTTAACCCATTTCATTTGCTCTTTCTCTCTGGGGCTGGGGCCTTGCCTTGCTCTTACCTTCACTAAGCTGCATTTCTGGTTTCCTGCCTTCCTACCTTGGCATTGAATATCATATACTCCTGCTATGCTATTGCTATGGTCTGTCACCTGTAGGGACACTTGGTCATGTTGTGTTAAGACCTCCCTGCAGTACTGGCTGCCCGCCCTTTGCTGCCAGCATCCTTCAGAAAACTTCCTCTCACGCCCTTGAAACAGATCTGTCTCCCAACTGCCTGCCTCGTCTCGGGGTGGCCCTCTTTACAAGCACCGGAACTAGTTTAGACCCATAAATGTCCCTTTGATATCTACTTATTGCAAACACAAGAGAAACTTCTTCAGAGCAAAGGAAGTCAGTCATTTTTGGCAGTCGGCTCAGACTGTTTCAACAATAAAGCTTCTCCGAATATTAAGGTCTCCTGCTCTTCTGGGAACAAAGTACTCTAGCTAATATTGTCAGGTGACCTGCCAAAAAGAAAGGTCACTCTGGTAGGAGTTCCACATGCTATTTAAAGATCGGATGTCCCTTGGATGGGAAAGCCGCGCTATATGGCCAGGGTTTTAATGAAGCAGAGAAAGGTACAATGTGGCAAAATTTGATAGTAAACGAAATTGCTCCCTTGAAAAATAACACTGTCCATTTATTCTGTTTTGTAATTCCATTTAAAGTTATTGTCTTCATTGGAGTATTGTGAATTATTTGTTAGCATTATGTATTTAACTTGTTAAGTGAAGACGTGTCTTGAAAGAGAGGAAAACAAACTTGTTTTAATCTTTTTTTAATAGTCTTAGGAATATTTCTAAAAGTTGGAGCTATGTCTCAAGGGAGGAAATGGAGATCATGAGACAATGAAACAATCTCTCTCCATATTTATTATGTTTACCCTCAACTCCATCTAATAATTGATGCTTGCAAGGCTATTCCTTTTTTGCTCTACCAATCCTTCTTCTTCCTCTGATTGTTCTACATTCATTTGGAAATAGCGATCCCCAAAACTAGGGTTGTCTGTTCCACTTTCTCCATTTTCCACTTCCTCACCTTTCGTTCACTAGTTTTGTGTAGTTAAACAGTCACTTTTCACTTTATTATGTCCATGCAAATAACATTCACAGCTTAATGTTGTGTGTACTGTAATCATGGGGTTTCTCTTTACCATTTGCTTTTTCCCTAGAGTCAATAATTGCCTTTTCTTAAAAATTGCTTAGTTTTCCTTGTCTCATAATTTCTCCCACATCTTCGAATATTCTATCAGTCCACTTTTCCATAAGATCAAAGTACATAATGCGTCAATTCCAATTCCAAAATAAATGAATTCTTTTAAATTTGCAAGGGCTATGACATATAACTCTGTGTTATAAAATTTGAAAATCTTGACACTTTAAAAGTAGAGTGTTTATGAGTGTCCTTTTTAAAAAATATGTAGACCGTTGAAAAATATTGATAAGTCATACCATCTTCAAGTGGCAGCACTTCTCTGGGAGGCAGTAAAGCTTAGGGGCTGAGTGTCTGGTATTAGAGTGCCTAGCTTCAAATCCTGGCTCTGTGCTCACCTGCAACTAGAGACTCACCGTCTTGTGCCTCAGTTTCCTCATCCTTAAGATGGAGATAATAATACCTACCACAAGGGTTCTTGGAGGTTTAACCTAGATAATATACAGTTATCTATATACTATATATAACTATGTTATATGTATTATATATAATTATATATCTATACTCTATAAAGTATATAAAGTATTATATACTTTATATAATGCCTGATGCACAGTAAACACTTAGTGAATGTTAGGTATTATTTAGCACGATAGCAAAGGAAGAAACAATGTTTAAAATACTGAAAGACTTTATCTAAAGCCTATGTATGAAAAATATGAACACAAAATTAAGAGGAAAGTAATAAGTTGGAATAAAAACATTTGCAGCATGTGTGACAGAGCAAAAGGTAAACATTTCATATTAGATAAAATAGAAAAACAGGCAAAGTACATAAATTCTGTGGTTTATAAAAGAAATAAAACTGGGGATTATATGGGGACTTCCCAGCAATCCAACGGTGAAGATTCTGTGCTTCCACTGCAGGGGACATGGATTCAATCCCTGGTCTGGGCTCTAAGATCCCTCATGCTGTATGGTGTAGAAAAAAAAAAAAAAGGCTATATGAAAACATATCTGCTTTCATTTATAATAAAAATTGCACATTAAAATATAATGTATACAAAAAAGAGAGAAGACAAATTGCTAATATCAGAAATGAAAGAAGGGTTATTACTACTGATCCCACAGATATTAAAAGAATAATAAAGGAGTGTTATCAACAACTCTGTGCCCACAAATATGATAACTTGGATGAAATGGACCATTTCTTTGAAAGACACAATCTACAAAAACCCATACCTAGGAGAAACAGACAATCTGAAAAGCCTATATCTATTATGGAAATTGAATTAGTCATTAATAATATTCCAAAACAGAAGGTACCAGGCCCAGATGGATTCACTGGTGAATTCTACCATACATTTAAGGAAGAAATGATACCAATTCTCTACAATCTCTTCCAGAAATAGAAGCTGAGGGAATACTTCCTAACTCATTCTATGAGTCCAGCATTACCCTAACAGCAAAACCAAACAAAAACATTAAAGAAAGGAAAACAAGCCAGTGTCTCTCATAAACAGGGATGTGAAAATTCTCAACAAAATATTAGCAAATCAAGTCCGACAATGTATAAAAAGAATTATACACCATGACGAAGTAGGATTTATTCCAGGTATATGAGGCTGATTCAACATTTGAGAATCAATTAATGTAATTCATCACATCAACAGGCTAAAGGTGATCATATGATTATATCCATAAATGTAGAAAAAGCATTTGAAAAAATCCAATAGCCATTCATGATTCAAACAAACAAAAGAAACCTTAGCAGACTGGGAACAGAGGGTAACTTCCTCAACCTGATAAAGAATGTCTACAAAATACTTACATCTAACTTCATACTTAATAGAAACTAGATGCTTTCTGCCTAAGATTAGGAACAAAGCAATGATGCCCCCTCTCACCTCTCCTTTCCAGCACTGCACTGGAAGTCCTAAGTAATGAAATAAGATTAAAAGAAGAAGTAAAAGTTGTACAGTTTGGGAAGAAAGAAATAAAACTGTCTTTGCTCACAAATAACGTGACTGTTTGTGTAGAAAATCCCAAAGCAAGAACAAAAAACCTCCTGAAGCTGATACATGATTGTAGACAGGTTGTAAGATACAGATGAATGATACCAAAGTAATTGCTTTCTTATATACCAGCAACGAACAATTGGAATTTGAAATTTAAAACACAACACCATCTACATTAACACCATTTACAAAAGAAAGAAAAAGAAATACTTAAGGAAAAATCTCCAAAAATATATATAAGATCTAGCTGATAAAAATTACAAAATTCCGATGAAAGAAACAAAAGAAGATCTAAACCAATAGAGATGTATTCCGTGGATAACGAGAGTCAATATTGTCAAGATATCAGTTCTTTCCAATTGGATCTATAGATTTAACTCAATTCTAATAAAAAATACCAGCAATTTATTTTGTGGCTATTGACAAATTGATTCTAAAGTTTACATGGAGGGCCTTCCCTGGTGGCACAGTGGTTAAGAATCCACCTGTCAATGCAGGGGACATGGGTTCGATCCCTGGTCTGGGAAGATCTCACATGCCACGGAGCAACTAAGCCAGTGCATAACAAATACTGAGCCTGCTCTCTAGAGCCTGCGAGCCATGACTACTGAGCCCATGCACCACAACCACTGAAGCCCGTGCACCTAGACCCTGTGCTCCATAACAAGAGAAGCCACAGTGAGAAGTGTGAGAAGCCCACGCCCTGCAACAAAGAGTAGCCCTCGCTCACCAAAACTAGAGGAAGCCCGCAAGCAGCCACAAAGACCCAACGCAGCCAAAAATAAGTAAAATAAATTTTTTAAAAAAGAAATTTTTATGGAGAAGCAAAAGACCCAGAATAGCCAACACAATATTGAAGAAGAAGAACAAATTTGGAGAACTGCCACTATCTGACTTCAATTCTTACTCTAAAGGTACAGTGATGTGGAATTAGCAAAAGAATAGACAAATATATCAATGGCACAAAATAAATAGCTCAGAAATAGACCTACACAAATCTAATCAACTCATCTTTGACAAAGGAGCAAAGGCAATTCAGTGGAGAAAGGATAATCTTTTCAACAAATGGCACTGGAAAAACTGGACATCCACAGGCAAAAAGAAAAGGAAAGAAGGAATTGACACAGACCTTACATCTTTCACAAAAATTAACTCAAAATGGATCACAGACCTAAATGTAAAATGCAAAACTAAAATTCTAAGAAAATATAGAAGGAGAAAGTCTAGGTGATCTTGTGTTTGGCAATGAGTTTTTAGATTCAACATCAAAAGTGCAATCCATGAAAGAAAAATTAAGTGGAACTTCATTAAAATTAAAAACTTCTGCTCTACAAAAGACACTGTTAAATGAATGAAAAGACAAGCCATAGACTAGGAGAAAATATTTACAAAACACGTATCTGATTAAGAACTTATATCTAAAATGTACAAAGAATTCTCAGAACTCAACAATAAGAAAATAAACAACCTAACTTTAAAAATGGGCAAAAGATCTAACACCTTAACGAAGAAGCTATAAATGGCAAAAAAGTATATGAAAAGATGCTCAACATCATATGTCATTAGGGAATGACAAACTAAAACAAAAATGAGACACCTATTAGAACGGCCAAAATCCAAAACAATGACAATACCAAATGCTGAACAGGACGTGGAGCTACAGGAACTTTCATTCATTGCTAGTGGGAATGCAAAATGGTCCAGCCATTTCAGAAGACAGTTTCTTACAAAGCTAAACTTAGACTTACTGTACAATACATTAATTGTACTCCTTGGTATTTACCCAAATGAGTTGAAAATTATGGCCACAGGAAACCCTGCATTTCAATGTTTATAACAACTCCATCACACTTTCCTGAACTTAGAAACAACCAAGATGTCCTTTAGTAGGTGAATGGATAAACAAACTGTGGTACATTTATAAAATGGAATAGTATTCAGCGATAAAATAAAATGAGTTATCAAGCCATGAAAAGACATGGAAGAACCTTAAATGCATATTGCTAAGTGGAGGAAGCCAACTAGAAAAGACTATATACTGAATGATTACAGCTATATGGCATTCTGGAAAAGGCAAATTATAGAAATAATAAAAACAGTAGCGGTTGCTAAGGCTTCTGGGGGAGGGGAAGATGAATAAGTACCGTACAGAGAATTTATAGGACAGTGAAACTATTCTGTATGATACTGTAATGGTGGATACATTATATGGTGAAGCATGATAATACATGACACCACGAAACATAATGTATGCAAATAAACACTTGTCTAAACTCATAGAATATACAACACAGAGTGAGCCCTAATGTAAAGTAAGGACTTTAGTTAAAATAGTATATCAATATTGGTTCATCAGTTATAACAAATGTACCACACTAATGCAAAATTTAATAATAGGGGAATCTTTGGGGGTGGGAGGAACGTGTATGAGAGCTCCATACTTAATAGTCTATTAATATATATTTTATATAATGATATAACATGTTTCACCCATGACATTTCAAAATTGTTTTTGTATTGCAATATCCACTGTTAGTGAGGATGAAATCTATTTTCCACTCAAGGCCTGAGTTATCCATTTTTAAAATTACATATGTATTTATACATATAGTGTAGGTGTGTGTGTATACCTTTTTTAAAACCTCTGTTTTTTTCTTAGTGTTCTCTACAAAAAAAAAAAAAATTCATATTTGCTCCTATCCTTATAGAACCTAGAGCAGTACCTAGTCCATAGTAGATTTCCAGTAAATATTTGCTAAATCAATGTTGAATGATATGTTGAATGTAGATAACTAACTATGAATGCACTAAAATGTGCTGTCATCTAGTTCATACGTACTTCTCCATCTTATTTCTAATGTTATAATGATAGGCATTGCCAAATGCCTTGCTGATATCTGGATACAGTGTGACTATAGCTTTCCCCTGTTGTGTCAGACCACTAACTCTAATCCATCTCAATCTGGCTTATTAGAGAGTATGTGGAAAAAATAATAAGGACAGTTAAACAGTAAAGGGCCCATGAGACGTGGATTAAAAGGCACAGTTGTTCATTTAAATTCTATTTCCCCAGTGTTCTTAAAAACAAAGTAGAGATTTGTTTGAAGTTATTTGGAAGGCTTTTTGAAGTCCTAGACAGTATGGTTATTCATACTGCCCAAACAGTATTTCATTACCATTATTATTCCTTAACAAAAAAAGCAGATATTTTTAAGTTCATCTTTGAGTAAAACTGAGCCTCTAACTGAGCTGTGCCCAACTGTGAAGAAATATTAAAATCCATTTAGATCAACTACACTATCAGCATATTGGTGTTACAAATATCCAAGTATCTATATTTGTTTTAAGCACCATAGATAAAATAAAAACGATGCCTAGAAGATTCTTATGTGGCAGTCAGGCTTTGAGAACTTGACTTCAATGAACTACAAAGACAAAGAAATGAGAATTCATTAAGAACTGTGTACTTCACAGAAGGGTTAAAATTTGCCATGACAGGGAGTTGCTACCCAATAGCACCATCTCACCTTCCTTTCTTGGGTTGGTTATACTCTGAGAAGTGGTACCAAAATTTGCCTATCAAGAAATCATGCTGCACCGCAGAAGGACATGAGTTTTCAGGCTATTCCAGTCTGGATGTCGCCTGGGAAACTGTCACTGGTTTGTACTACAACTAGAGGGGAAAGTGTTCCCAAGGCAAGAATGTTTTCAGAATTCTGTCTCTCTCTGGCCCTTCTGTAGCTCCTGCAATCCTCACTGCTTCCCTCTCTTCTACCGACTGCTCCCATTTGATAGGATTCTATGTGGTTCCCCATTCTCAGATGTTTGCTCTAACTTGACTCCCTCACTATCTAGATAGAAGTAAGAAAAACTGGATACTGGAGCCAGATTCTCCAGTATCTGGAGTATCTCCAGTATCTGAAGCAATCTGCTAGAGCAGAGTGGTTCCTGCCCACTTAAATGGTACATGTGTTCTCCAGTTTGCCACAATCCCCACTACTCCCTAATGTCTCCAACACTGAGGCTGAGTATTAAGTTTTTGTTTACCACTATACTTTCACTTCTGTTTTATCCTTATGGTAGAGAGGTATTTCTCTGTTCCCATATATAATATTTATCAGAAGTGGCAAAACACGAGATATGAGAGGTTTAAGAATTAAAAAAAAAAAACAAAACGTATAGTCATCCCTTGGTATGCATAGGCGATTGGTTCCAGGACCCTCAGAAGATACCAAGGTCCATGGATGCTCAAGTCCCTCCTATAAAATGGCATATATTTGCATATAACCTATGCACATCCTCTTGTATACTTTAAATACTCTAGATTATTTACAATACCTAATACAATGCAAATGCAATGTAAATAGTTGCCAACACGTGGCAAATTCAAGTTTTACTTTTTGGGACTTTCAGGAATTTTTTTTTTTTTAATATTTTCAATTCCCAGTTGGCTGAATCCACGGATGCAGACGGAACCTATGGAAACGGAGGGCCAGCTATACAAGTCTTAGAGTTAACAAAGACTATTCCTACATGTTTAATATGCAAAATGATTGTCCATACAATGAACAGACCCTGTTCCTGTACCCTCTTCCATCTCATGTCTAATCCCTACAGCCACGGGAGCTTGCAACTCCTGGTCTTGTTCTCAGGCATCTGGGTGTTCCTGGAGTGTGTCTTAGGTTCTGGATTAGTCCCAGTGCTTGCTAGTTTCCTTAACCCCCCACTGGCTACAGACCAGGACAGGCAGGTCAGACATCTAAAAGTAAAGGTTCTGGTGGCTGTAATTCTCCTCCTCATTTACATGCCTCATTGTCCAAAAATAAGCTGATTTCCACAGTTGAGCCATCATATTTCCTCCTAGTTTAGCATTAATGCTATATATTCAGTGGTTCTTAGTGTAGAAGAATCTGAATACCCTAGTTCAGTTACCTCCCTAATCATTTCGTCTCCTTGTAATTGAGGTTATGTGTAGATTGTTATAACCAGCAATTCATTGAGCCCATAGTTTTTTTTTATGAAAATGAAGGAAAGGGAGGGAGGGGAGGAGGGAGCAGAGACAGGAACACAAACAGAGCTCAGTAAATGTGAATCATAGTATGATCAATAGTTGGCCGCAGGACTGGTGTGTTTTACTCTGAGTCCTCTCTCCTTGGTAATTCCTTCAGCCTCCTGGAGACAAGGCAAAACTGTATTTCCATTTTCTGCACTCTCTCTTTATATTAATTAATTATTTAAAAAATCCTAGGTTTTTTAAGGACCTGTTATGTTGGAAAGGAAAGTGAAGAAAGAGATCTGCGTGTAATCATCCGCCTTCCACTCTGCACCCCCAGATCTCAGCGCACCTCTGGGGAATAGACTGCTTAGCCAGTGTCCCCCTCCACAAATAGATGGCTGTCTGAATGGACAGGGACTTTGATGGACTCGCCCAGAAGAACTGGAGCCAGCTTCATCGGCATCCAGATAAAATGTCTCACTGCTCAGACTGGCAGGGGCATTGAATGGGATGTCAGCAAAGCCGACAGATCTTTTCTCCAAAAGCTCATTAGGAGAAGGTGTAGCCCAAGGTGACCCTGGTGGTCTCTGGCTGAGGACCTTCAGGGAAAAAAATCTTTTCAGGTCCTAAGAGGCATCCCGTGGTACAACCACCAAGAAAAGGGACTTTAGCCCCAAAGTGACAGACTGAGGACTAAATTAGATTAAATCTTTGTCCCCAGATGTAAAAGAAATGATTAGGAAGTCTCAGTGTTGGCTTGAAAAAGTGTGTGGGATTGGTTGAGATGAAGTGGGGAGAGCCAGCCAGCAGCTGGGCTCATCTGGGAGCACAGATAAGAGCTGAGACTCTGTAATCAGCTCCAGGAAAGAGGAAGCCCTGAGCCATCTCCCCGAGCAGGCTGAGGCCACAGGGCCATGCCCTCCAGCTGGCTGAGGCTTCTGCTCACACCCAAGCCCTCCGACGGAAGTACCATCTCTCTCCTGATAGGACGAGAGTGACCCAGCAGATCGGCAGGTGGCCAAGAGGAACTCCCAACGGCCTTCTTCTCCTCTGAGCACGGGTGACAGTGTGGCATGCCCCCAACCTCTCTTTCTTCCTCCTGGACTAAGCCCTGATGGGACAGGACAATAAGGAAATCGTCCTTGCATGACCCTGTGAGTATGCATCCCTCATCAACAGACTCAGCCACAAGGTAAAGGACTTACCTCAGGCTGGTGAGCTGGGTCCTGGCCCCTGGCCATCAACGATACATCGCCTGTTCTTAAGACATCCATTGAGAGAACTTATTCAGACAAAACATTTGGGGGCTTTTTCGATTTAGGACTTTCCCACTTAAAGAAATAAGAAGCTTCTCATCTAGTTTTGTTTGACAGCCTCAGCAGACGACAGGCAAAGTTTGCAGATTTTTCTTAGGCTACTTCCTCCTAAAATTTGTCTGTGATTAATCACGCTCTGCAAGAGACAGTTTCTCCTTCAGCCTGGGGGCTAACATTCTGTGACTCCACCATATGTCCGGGACTTCTGAGCCTGCCGTCACCAGACACAACCCCGAAACCCAAACAGTAACACTTTAGGTAATGGACTTGGGGAAGTCAGCTTAGTGCCGGGCTTTGCTCCCCAGAAGTTGTAAGTCAAAACAGGCTGCCTGACTTGGCCACAATATTTTAATTTCCATTTCCATCACCTTTCTTTTCTTTTTAACTTTTAAGTTTATATTGGAGTATAGTTGATTAACAGTATGGTGATAGTTCTAGGTGTACAGCAAAGCAATTCAGTTATACGTATACATGCATCTATTCTTTTTCAAATTCTTTTCCCATTTAGGTTGTTACATAATATTGAGCAGAGTTCCCTGTGCTGTACAGAAGGTCCTTGTTGGTTATCCATCTTAAATATAGCAGCATATACATGTCAATCCCAGACTCCCTAACTATCCCTTCCCCCAACCCTTCCCCCCCATAACCATAAGTTTGTTAAGTCTGTGAGTCTGTTTCTGTTTTGTAAATAAGTTCATTTATATCATTTCCTTTTAGATTCTGAAAATAAGCAATATCACATAATATTTCTCTTTCTCTCTCTGACTTTCTTCATTCAGTATGATATCATATTGGTGTTACAAATATCCAAGTATCTATATTTGTTTTAAGCACCATAGATAAAATAAAAACGATGCCTAGAAGATTCTTATGTGGCAGTCAGGCTTTGAGAACTTGACTTCAATGAACTACAAAGACAAAGAAATGAGAATTCATTAAGAACTGTGTACTTCACAGAAGGGTTAAAATTTGCCATGACAGGGAGTTGCTACCCAATAGCACCATCTCACCTTCCTTTCTTGGGTTGGTTATACTCTGAGAAGTGGTACCAAAATTTGCCTATCAAGAAATCATGCTGCACCGCAGAAGGACATGAGTTTTCAGGCTATTCCAGTCTGGATGTCGCCTGGGAAACTGTCACTGGTTTGTACTACAACTAGAGGGGAAAGTGTTCCCAAGGCAAGAATGTTTTCAGAATTCTGTCTCTCTCTGGCCCTTCTGTAGCTCCTGCAATCCTCACTGCTTCCCTCTCTTCTACCGACTGCTCCCATTTGATAGGATTCTATGTGGTTCCCCATTCTCAGATGTTTGCTCTAACTTGACTCCCTCACTATCTAGATAGAAGTAAGAAAAACTGGATACTGGAGCCAGATTCTCCAGTATCTGGAGTATCTCCAGTATCTGAAGCAATCTGCTAGAGCAGAGTGGTTCCTGCCCACTTAAATGGTACATGTGTTCTCCAGTTTGCCACAATCCCCACTACTCCCTAATGTCTCCAACACTGAGGCTGAGTATTAAGTTTTTGTTTACCACTATACTTTCACTTCTGTTTTATCCTTATGGTAGAGAGGTATTTCTCTGTTCCCATATATAATATTTATCAGAAGTGGCAAAACACGAGATATGAGAGGTTTAAGAATTAAAAAAAAAAAACAAAACGTATAGTCATCCCTTGGTATGCATAGGCGATTGGTTCCAGGACCCTCAGAAGATACCAAGGTCCATGGATGCTCAAGTCCCTCCTATAAAATGGCATATATTTGCATATAACCTATGCACATCCTCTTGTATACTTTAAATACTCTAGATTATTTACAATACCTAATACAATGCAAATGCAATGTAAATAGTTGCCAACACGTGGCAAATTCAAGTTTTACTTTTTGGGACTTTCAGGAATTTTTTTTTTTTTAATATTTTCAATTCCCAGTTGGCTGAATCCACGGATGCAGACGGAACCTATGGAAACGGAGGGCCAGCTATACAAGTCTTAGAGTTAACAAAGACTATTCCTACATGTTTAATATGCAAAATGATTGTCCATACAATGAACAGACCCTGTTCCTGTACCCTCTTCCATCTCATGTCTAATCCCTACAGCCACGGGAGCCTACAGCCACGGGAGCTTGCAACTCCTGGTCTTGTTCTCAGGCATCTGGGTGTTCCTGGAGTGTGTCTTAGGTTCTGGATTAGTCCCAGTGCTTGCTAGTTTCCTTAACCCCCCACTGCCTACAGACCAGGACAGGCAGGTCAGACATCTAAAAGTAAAGGTTCTGGTGGCTGTAATTCTCCTCCTCATTTACATGCCTCATTGTCCAAAAATAAGCTGATTTCCACAGTTGAGCCATCATATTTCCTCCTAGTTTAGCATTAATGCTATATATTCAGTGGTTCTTAGTGTAGAAGAATCTGAATACCCTAGTTCAGTTACCTCCCTAATCATTTCGTCTCCTTGTAATTGAGGTTATGTGTAGATTGTTATAACCAGCAATTCATTGAGCCCATAGTTTTTTTTTATGAAAATGAAGGAAAGGGAGGGAGGGGAGGAGGGAGCAGAGACAGGAACACAAACAGAGCTCAGTAAATGTGAATCATAGTATGATCAATAGTTGGCCGCAGGACTGGTGTGTTTTACTCTGAGTCCTCTCTCCTTGGTAATTCCTTCAGCCTCCTGGAGACAAGGCAAAACTGTATTTCCATTTTCTGCACTCTCTCTTTATATTAATTAATTATTTAAAAAATCCTAGGTTTTTTAAGGACCTGTTATGTTGGAAAGGAAAGTGAAGAAAGAGATCTGCGTGTAATCATCCGCCTTCCACTCTGCACCCCCAGATCTCAGCGCACCTCTGGGGAATAGACTGCTTAGCCAGTGTCCCCCTCCACAAATAGATGGCTGTCTGAATGGGCAGGGACTTTGATGGACTCGCCCAGAAGAACTGGAGCCAGCTTCATCGGCATCCAGATAAAATGTCTCACTGCTCAGACTGGCAGGGGCATTGAATGGGATGCCAGCAAAGCCGACAGATCTTTTCTCCAAAAGCTCATTAGGAGAAGGTGTAGCCCAAGGTGACCCTGGTGGTCTCTGGCTGAGGACCTTCAGGGAAAAAAATCTTTTCAGGTCCTAAGAGGCATCCCGTGGTACAACCACCAAGAAAAGGGACTTTAGCCCCAAAGTGACAGACTGAGGACTAAATTAGATTAAATCTTTGTCCCCAGATGTAAAAGAAATGATTAGGAAGTCTCAGTGTTGGCTTGAAAAAGTGTGTGGGATTGGTTGAGATGAAGTGGGGAGAGCCAGCCAGCAGCTGGGCTCATCTGGGAGCACAGATAAGAGCTGAGACTCTGTAATCAGCTCCAGGAAAGAGGAAGCCCTGAGCCATCTCCCCGAGCAGGCTGAGGCCACAGGGCCATGCCCTCCAGCTGGCTGAGGCTTCTGCTCACACCCAAGCCCTCCGACGGAAGTACCATCTCTCTCCTGATAGGACGAGAGTGACCCAGCAGATCGGCAGGTGGCCAAGAGGAACTCCCAACGGCCTTCTTCTCCTCTGAGCACGGGTGACAGTGTGGCATGCCCCCAACCTCTCTTTCTTCCTCCTGGACTAAGCCCTGATGGGACAGGACAATAAGGAAATCGTCCTTGCATGACCCTGTGAGTATGCATCCCTCATCAACAGACTCAGCCACAAGGTAAAGGACTTACCTCAGGCTGGTGAGCTGGGTCCTGGCCCCTGGCCATCAACGATACATCGCCTGTTCTTAAGACATCCATTGAGAGAACTTATTCAGACAAAACATTTGGGGGCTTTTTCGATTTAGGACTTTCCCACTTAAAGAAATAAGAAGCTTCTCATCTAGTTTTGTTTGACAGCCTCAGCAGACGACAGGCAAAGTTTGCAGATTTTTCTTAGGCTACTTCCTCCTAAAATTTGTCTGTGGTTAATCACGCTCTGCAAGAGACAGTTTCTCCTTCAGCCTGGGGGCTAATATTCTGTGACTCCACCATATGTCCGGGACTTCTGAGCCTGCCGTCACCAGACACAACCCCGAAACCCAAACAGTAACACTTTAGGTAATGGACTTGGGGAAGTCAGCTTAGTGCCGGGCTTTGCTCCCCAGAAGTTGTAAGTCAAAACAGGCTGCCTGACTTGGCCACAATATTTTAATTTCCATTTCCATCACCTTTCTTTTCTTTTTAACTTTTAAGTTTATATTGGAGTATAGTTGATTAACAGTATGGTGATAGTTCTAGGTGTACAGCAAAGCAATTCAGTTATACGTATACATGCATCTATTCTTTTTCAAATTCTTTTCCCATTTAGGTTGTTACATAATATTGAGCAGAGTTCCCTGTGCTGTACAGAAGGTCCTTGTTGGTTATCCATCTTAAATATATCAGCGTATACATGTCAATCCCAGACTCCCTAACTATCCCTTCCCCCAACCCTTCCCCCCCATAACCATAAGTTTGTTAAGTCTGTGAGTCTGTTTCTGTTTTGTAAATAAGTTCATTTATATCATTTCCTTTTAGATTCTGAAAATAAGCAATATCACATAATATTTCTCTTTCTCTCTCTGACTTACTTCATTCAGTATGACAATCTCTAGGTCCATCCATCTTGCCGCAAATGGCATTATTTTGTTCTTTTTAATGGCTGAGTAGTATTCTATTGTATATATGTGCCACATCTTCTTTATCCATTCCTCTGTCGATGTACATTTAGGTTGCTTCCACATCCTGGCTATTGTAAACAGTGCTGCAATGAACACTAGGGTGCATGTATACTTTCAGATCACGTTTTTCTCTGGATATATGCCCAGGAATGGGATTGCAGGATCATATGGTAGCTCTATTCTTAGTTTTTTAAGGAACCTCCATACTGTTCTCCACAGTGGTTGTATCAATTTACATTCCCACCAACAGTGCAAGAGGGTTCCCTTTTCTCCACACCCTCTCCAGCATTTATTGTTTGTGGATTTCCATCACCTTTCTTGATGTGACACCACTATAGGCATGTAAGTGGTGAGGTGCCCTGTACTGAGGGTGGGCAGAGAGCAGGGACAGGGGGAGTTGGCTGGCTCTGGACCTTGCTACTTCCTAGCTGACTGGCCTGGGGCAAGCCCAGACCTAAGAAACCCCTTCCCTCATTTCATCTTCCTCCTGGAGACAGGAACACTAACCCAGCATGGTGGTTTGAAAGGTAACAACTAATGGACACCTAATGTCTGGATGGAAATTAGACTCCCAATAAATGGTGGCAATAATTATTATTGCTGACTTTGTAAAAAGAGTTAAAACACTTAAAGTGCTCAGAATAGTATACTCGATAAGTGTTTGCTATTATGTATTCTTGTGATCTAAAGGAACCCAGATGCCTTGTCACTTTGGGATCTGCAGGCCTCACTGAGGTAATGCTATGTATTTGGCTAACATACCTGATTAAGAAAAGGCAGAAGGTTTGATATTTTCAGAAAATTTTTGACACGATTTAGCAGGTTAAATTTAGCCTATGAAAGGGAAGTGAAATTGTATTATCTGCGTCTTAGGAAGAACAAAGACTGCAGGTCAGAGAATGGGGTGGAGGAAGAAAACCATATACATGGGAAGATAAATTAAGAAGCCACAGCAAGACTGCAGATCTGAGCTGAGGTCAAGACTGTAGGGAGAGAAGGGGGCTTATCCAGCAGTGGTTCAGCATGTAGAATCTACTCTACTCCAGGTGGATGAAGGCAAGGGAGGAATCACAGATGACCTTGTAATTTCTGTCGTGTGGCAATTAAGTAAATGTTGGCTTCACTTACTGAGAAGAAGAACAAGCTTGCGGAATAGGCTTATTAGTTTAGAACTGATTTTAAATTGGATCTTTGCATAGTTGCAGAGTTTATTCAACCAGCAACAAAGAGACATTTCTCTCTTCTTAGGAATTTTTGTCATGTATTTTAAAACTACTCCGTGATTTAAGTAGCATGCATCTCCAAGAATAAATGCATATATGGAACATAAACACAAAGTTTTTTGTTCTGATACCAGTATATCAGGTGACTGATCAACAATTATGCAACACTTAGAAATCATGTCTAAGAAAATAGAATATCAACATATGATTCAAAGATCTACAGTCTTAGGTTAATTAAACTGGTGAACACTAGATTCAGAGAAGTGGAAGTAATTTGTAGTTCTCCATCTTCATTTTTTTAAATGTATTTCAGAGATTCAACAGCAAAATGTGTTAAGGACAGGAATGTCCTAAAGGAGAAAGAAAGGAAAGCAATAAGAGATAGCCAATAACATTATTTTTGTATAATAATTTGGAAACATATTTAAAAGCCTACTATTTTACTGGTAGAATGGAATAGTGATACACATTTGATTTGTAAAACAAATGATGCCATTTGGGGCAATCATTATCTTTATAAAGCAAATGTCCTTCTGAAGAGAGTCTGACCAGAAGCCACTTTTCACAATGCTATTTCAATCATATTCATATCTTCAGTAAGATTTTTCAAATCCTTTTTCAGTGATAGAAGTGATGCCCTAACATAAGGCTGTAACTGCACTTCCAACATTGAATTACAGTCATCTGCTTCTGTGCTTCTCCCTGACTGACTGGGAACTCTTGAACACAAAGACTGTATCTTACTCAGCCTCGTACCCGTACCCTGGTGTCAGGCACTGTGCCTGGCTCTGGAAACACTCAGTGAGATTTACCTAACAAAAAAAAAAAGGAAGACTAGCAGGCATCAAAAATATTAAGCAATTTCTACCTTCCAGGACAAGACAACTTCAAGTTCAGGAATTCTACAGTAAATAATGTTTAAAATATTAGAACTCTTCTCTATAAATGTGGTATGACCAAGTTTCAGATAGCTTTGAAAATAAAGGAAATTATTGCATCCATAATCCTCCCATGCAAATAGATGAAGGGTTAGCATTCTGGTTTTAGCAAAGAATAATGCTACCACTGTTAGAATTAATGTATAATGCCACTTAAAAGCATGTATTTAAAAAAAAATACACCCAGTTTTATTTTATTGAAGTATAGTTGATTTTAAATGTTGTGATAATTTCTGCTGTACTACAGAGGGATTCAGTTATACATATATATATATATATATATATACATTCTTTTCATACTCTTCCATTATGGTTTATCACAGGACATTGAATATATCTCCCTGTGCTATACAGTAAGTCCTTGTTGTTTTTCCATTTTATATATAATAGTTTGCATCTGCTAACCCCAAACTCCCAATCCATCCCTCCCCCTCCCTCCCTCCCCCCTGCAACCACAAGCCTGCTCTCTATGTCTGTGAATCTGTTTCTATTTAATAGATAAGTTCATTTGTGTCATATTTTAGATTCCACATATAAATGATATATGATATTTGTCCTTGTCTGACTTATTCCACTTAGTATGATAATCTCTAGGTCCATCCACGTTGCAGCAAATGGCATTATTTCATTCTTTTCTATGGCTGAGTAATATTCCATTGTACACATGTACGACATCTTCTTTATCCATTCATCTGTCGATGGACATTTAGGTTGTTTCCATGTCTTGGCTATTGTGAATAGTGCTGCTATGAACATCGGGGTTCTTGTATCTTTTTGAATTATAGTTTTGTCCAGATATACGCCCAGGAGTGGGATTGCTGGATCATATGGTAGCTCTATTTTTCATTTTTTAAGGAGCCTCCATACTGTTTTCCGTAGTGGCTGCATCAGCGTACATTCCCAAAATACCCATATTTTTAAAAAGTGACAGTGTTGTGAATAGCCCCCTCCAATATGACAAGTTGAAAAGTAAAAGGCATTTTAAAGAGAAGATTTTCAAACACAGATCATGAATGTAAAAGGTAAAGGGAGATTCTTTGCCAGCTTTTCTTGGTGAGAGAAAAATGCTCCTAGCGTTTTGCAGGTCTAGGATGGAGCCTCTTTGCTTGCATAGTTTATGCCAACATGGATTGTGTATAGGAAATTTGTTGTCACTAATAAATAACTAAGTCAACTGACCCTTACATAAAACATCTCAAAAAGAGTGTCTTCAAGCACTGGCCTGGGGTTGGACAAAGCTGTGTTCTTACAGATATGGTGAGCAGGTGAATTTTAGAGAACTGGATGTTCGATGTTATTCAGCCTGAGAAAAGAAGGAAATCCTGTCACCTACATCAACATGGATGAACCTTGGGGACATTATATTAAGTGAAATGAGCCAGACACAAAAAGACAAATACTTGTGATTCCACTTCTGTGAGATGTCTATAGCAGCCGAATTCACAGGAACAGAAAAGTAGAACGGTGGTTCCCAGGGGGTGTGGAGACCAGCAAAAGGAGAGTTATTGTTTGATGGATAGAGTTTTTCAGCTTTGTAAGATGAAACGGTCTGTTTCACAACAGTGCAAATATACTTAACAGTGCTGAACTGGACACTTGCAAATGGTTAAGATGGTAATAAGAGAGAGAGAGAGAGAGAGACTGGAATCAGAAAACTAAGCAAGTAGTCTGGAGTCTTCTAATAAAATGTAATATTATTTAGAGGTGAGGGACATTGCTAAATAATTCAGGGCCCTATTCTCCTAGGGTATTAAATTACTCTTTGTGAAAAAGGTTCACAAGCTTTTATTTTTCCTGATTTTCCTGAAATTCATGAACCGTGGCTCTGGGACTATGGGACCAAGATTTAGGAGGTCTGGTCCTTGGTTCAAGCTCAGTAGTTAGCCACTGAAAGTCTATTTTTATACTGCTAAATTACTAAGATAATGTAGTAATTATTTTATATTACTAAAGCATGGATGTATGTATACTAACTCCTAGAATAAATTGAACACTGACCAAGTGCCAAGCACTCTGCTCAGCATTTGGCCTGTTCAATCTCCACAAGTGGAATTGGACCAGAGAGCTTAAGTAACTCTCCCAAAGTCACTCAGCTTGTGCATTACAAACTTCGGACTCTGAACTCATTTCTTCTGCCTGCAAAGGCCGTGCTCGGAACCATGAAGCTACACTGGAGCAGAATAGGGAAGTCACATGAAACATAAAAATTCTAAGAAAGTTTGCAGAAAAGTTAAAGCAATCCTGACAGAATGAGGTCTCTATAAATTCCGTTCCTCTGAAATTGAGTTATTTGTAGTGAAGTGGATGGACCTAGAGTCAGTCATACAGAGTGAAGTAAGTCAGAAAGAGAAAAACAAATACTGTATGCTAACACATATATGGAATCTAAAAAAAAAGAAAAGAAAAAAAAGTAGTTCTGATGAACCTAGGGGCAGGACAGGAATAAAGACGCAGATGTAGAGAATGGACTTGAGGACATGGGGAGGGGGAAGGGTAAGCTGGGACGAAGTGAGAGAGTGGCGTGGACATATATACACTACCAAATGTCAAATAGATAGCTAGTGGGAAGAAGCCGCATAGCACAGGGAGATCAGCTCGGTGCTTTGTGACCACCTAGAGGGGTGGGATAGGGAGGGTGGGAGGGAGACGCAAGAGCGAGGAGATATGCGGATATATGTATACATATAGCTGATTCACTTTGTTATAAAGCAGAAACTAACACACCATTGTAAAGCAATTATACTCCAATAAAGACGTTAAAAAAATTTAATAAATAAACAAATAAATAAATTCCGTTCCTCTCATTCCATCCATCCTGGTGAAACCACAACCTGGGCTCTTGCCAGCCTGTAACCTCCCAAACTCTAGCAGCTCTAGCCTTGTTCCTCTACAACACAGAAGTTTGCATATACTGAATTAGTGCAGAATTGAGTCCAGTTACTAAATTCAGCTCATGAGAAGTTTTGATCCAGTCTCAAAGTTCTTTTTTTTTAAACTTTTTTTCTTTTTATTTATGTATTTTTAATTTACTTTTGGCTGCTGTGCACGGGCTTTCTCTAGCTGTAGCGAGCAGAGGCTACTCTTCATTGTGGTGTGCAGGATTCTCATTGCGGTGGCCTCTCTTGTTGCGGAGCACGGCCTCTAGGCGCACAGGTTTCAGTAGTTGTGGAGCGCGGGCTCAGTAGTTGTGGCGCACGGGCTTAGCTGCTCTGCGGCATGTGGGATCTTCCCAGACCAGGGCTTGAACCCGTGTCCCCTGCATTGGCAGGTGGATTCTTAATCATTGCGCCACCAGGGAAGCCCTCAACATTCTTAATATACTCTCATAGAAGACTCTGTGCCCCCAAAGAAACAAATTATTCATATGTGCTTGAAAGTGCTAAATGCAAATGCTTTGAAGAGAAAGTCATACAAGCAAAGAAAACACATATTTTTTTGTGATTTGCCAAATTTGGTCCTCTTTTTAAGGTAACCAGGCATTGATTTGAACACAAACACACACCAGCTGGCTGAAATAAGTGCATTTATAAGTAAATATTTAGTGGGCTGATTTCTGGCCCGCTTGAAACACTCAGTTCCAAGAAGATAAGAAAAATAAGTGTTCCTTAAAATAGAAAATGTGGCTATAATGATAACGGCTCGTAGAAAGATAAGTCTAAATTAATCTGTGGCTGGAACTATTAAAAAGTTGTTAATATTAAAGGAACCATCATTTCTGCCCTTATATTCAGAATACTTTTTCACTAAATTATATTTCACTTTTGTGAGTTTGCTTTTAAATAAATCATGGTTTAAAATAAATGATAAAATTCTAGTGGCACATTAACATAATAGAAACTGAAAGGCAAAACCGCAATCCGACCAAATACCATTCTTGCCCACTCTGCACCTGCACCCACATGGCTGAAAACATACTAGAGAAAACCAGCCACCCCTGCTGGGCATCCTTAGTCGAAATAAGGGCTCCCAGCCTTAAGTGGGCCTCCATACTGTTGAGTAATGGCAGCCTCCTGATCTCCCAGATGACTATTTCATACCTCTTGTCCATCCTCAAACCTCTAATCCCACCTTCCCCAGGTTCACGCTCAACTGGTGACCTGGACCTTGCTGCCTATTTCACTGAGAAAAGAGCCATCGGGAAAACCCCAGCCTGCTGTCACCTCCACATCGTGCGTCTTCCCTGGCATATCTCTGGTTGAACTGTCCACGCTCCTACCCAAGGCCAAGCCCTCCACCTGGGCACTAGAGCCCATCCCTTTCGCCAACTCAAGGGCATGGCTCCAGAATTCTCCCCATTCCTCCTGCAGCATCTGTTTTTCCCTGTTTACTGAATCATTCCTGTAAGCATCCAAATACGCTACCATTGTTCCCCATCTTAAACGAAACAAAAACTCTCTTATCACCACTTCCCCTGCAGCTGACTTCTCTCTCTTGGCTTCCCTTTAGAGTAAAACTCCTCTCGAGGGGGGCACTGCCTCCAATTCTCCTCCCATTGTCTCTTAACCCGCAGTTTTCCCCACCACTCTGTCTAGGTTCCCAATGTCCTGCCAATGGCCAAGCATCCCACTTGACTTATCAGTTATCTCTGACTCAGACCATCCCTCCTTGGAGTCCTCCCTCGACACGACATGTGTTTTTCTCTTGGCTCCTGGGACCTCACACATTCTTCTTCCTGCTTCACCGACTCTTCCTTCTCAGTCCCTTTCCAGGTTGCTTCTCCTCTTCCTGACCTCCCAGGTGTGGAGCGCCCCAGGGCTCAATACTCAGACAGCTTTTCTTCTCTAGCTTCACCGTCTCCATTGGCAACAGCGTCCAAACCCAAACCAAACTGCTATCTCCAGCCTGGTCCCCTCCCCTCAGCTCCAGATCCCCATTCCACAAATGACTACGGACGCATAAAAGGAATCTTGAACAGAACAAGCCCTCCACCCCCAAACCTGTTTCTCCCAAAGTTTCTCCATCTCAGTAACTTCATCCAGTAACTTCATCCCTCCTGTTGCTCAGGCCAAGAGCCATGGAGCTAGCCATTGTCTTCCCTCCTTTTCTCACACCCCATCTAATCTCCACAGGCAAATCCTACCACCCCTATTTTCAAAATATATCCAGAATCTGACCCTTTCTCATTCCTTGGCTAATGTCATTCCGGCTTAAGGCTCAACTCCTGCCTTACTCAGTAACCTCCTAATTGGTCCCCCTCCTTCCCCTCTTACCCCAGACAATCTAGACTAAAGTGGTGTTGATCTCAAACCCTGCACAACGGCTCCCAAAATAAAAGCCCAAGTCCTTTCAATGACCTTGATCTGCCTCCCTTTTTCCCTGAGTGTGTCTCCCGTGTCCCCCTCCCTTGTTCACTCAGTCTAGTCACGCTCGCCTACTTGTTCTCTCTGCTTGGAGCTTTCTCCCCACAGATTTCCACGTGGTTTGCTCCCTTACCTCCCTCTGGATACTGTTGGTCCCTTCTGTCTTCTGGCTCTCAGCTGGGTCTCTGTAACAAAAGACAGATTAACAGGAGAAAAGCTATAAAGTAGCCTTCCAAAGGAAATGAAGACCTAAAGGAAGGTTCAGCCTGAGTGTTTTCACACTGGGTTTGATGAAGGTTGATAGGACAAAAGGTAAGGGCTAAGGGCGGAGAACAGAGGGAACTTAACAAGGCCAGTTTGTTGGAATTCCTCTCAGAGTCCCTTTGTCTTCAGAGATGAGGATGCTCCTTTCTTATGAGTATAGAGAGGGCCCCTCCCACACAGGTCTTAGGACCTGCTTCAGGGGGCATCAGAGAGTCCTTCCAGTACCTGCCGTTTCTCACATTCTTTCAGCTTAAAATATTTAGTATGTTGAGGTGCTGTATTCTAGGGTACAGTGTTATGAACCCTGTCGCCACACCATTTAAAATTCCAACCCACAGTCCCTACGTCCTCCCCATGCAGCAATCACGTTCCTCTTTTCTTTTATATAACATATTATTCTACTTAATTTTTAATTGTCTGCTTCCCCTCAGCCCAAATGTCAACTATATAAGGGCAAGGTGTTTTTTTTTTCCATGTTATTCGCAGCGATATCCCTAGCACCTCTAATACTGCCTACCACGATTATTTTGAATGAATGAGTGAAAGAATAAATGAGCCATGGTTAATGATATAGGTATATTTTATTATATACCACCGTGTACCTGGTTCTTGTCTGTTTTTCTCGTTTAATCTTTGCATCTCTGTAGTGCTTATTTCTATCCCTGTTTCGCAGATGAGAAAATCAGAGTCACAGAGGAGTTAATTGACTACCAAAGACATGCAGCTACAAGTGACAGAATCAGCTTTCAAACCCAAGTCTGTTTGGCCCCAAAGCCAGTGATCTGACAGTTCACTTTATTTCATAGCATTATAGCTCTGGCTCCAATCCTCACCGTCAACAGACATGCAGTCACCAAATCACAAGTCAAGATTGGGGTTTCTGCGGGCTTCCCTGGTGGCACAGTGGTTGAGAGTCCCGCCTGCCGATGCAGGGGACGCGGGTTCGTGCCCCGGTCCGGGAAGTTCCCACATGCCGCGGAGCGACTGGTCCCGTGAGCCATGGCCGCTGAGCCTGCGCGTCCGGAGCCTGTGCTCCGCAACGGGAGAGGCCACAACAGTGAGAGGCCCCTAAAAAAAAAAAAAAAAAAAAAAAAGATCAGGGTTTCTGAGTGGTCCCCAGATGGGATAGCACACCACAGGGACAGCGGTCCACCTCCCTTTACAGGCTGTTGTGAGTCTTGAGTTTTTTGAAAACATTTGAGTGTTTGGAACATTCTGGGTGATCAGTTTACCAAAGATCAGTTTCTGCAGTTTAACATTGGTTCTAAGTGATGCTCATATTCTTTCCAAACAACTGCCTTCAGTGAAAAGGGAAGTTGACTCTCAGAAAGAAGAAAGAGAATAAAATATTTCAGAGAGATATAGAATATCTGTATAGAATATTTCTGGTAGAATAGACAAGAAGCTGATGAGAGTATTGTTTCCAGAAAGAAAAATGAGGGATTAGGGAACAAGAAAGGGAGGGGGACTTACTTCTCTCTCATATACCAGTTGTACCTTCTGAAGTTTTGTGCCATGTGCATTAAATAGCTTCTAGAAATAAGAAAGATGTGAGAATCACAATGCGGGCAGTGGGCCCTGTCTGGCCTTCCCCGCCCCCCAACTCCCCAAGCCCCCAGAGGGAGGCGACGATGACTCCCTGCAGACGGAAGCACTCCATCCTATGCTGATCACCGAGGGGATTTAAGTCACTTAAGCTCTCCCAGGGCCTCAGTTTCACCATCTACAAAGTGATGATAATAATTAGAGCTTGGCTTACTTTATGTACTGAGATCTGTTGCGAGATAGCACATTCTCAGTGTAAAACATTATACATGGGTAGTTCTCATTATTTTTTAGGAGAAAGCCAGGTTTGGTGGATGAGAAAGGCAGCTCACTGAGCTACGGAACATGAAATGGGGCCAGGATAGCAATCATAACTGTCTCCATGTATCATAATAAGTTCTTGGAAGTAAGAAAATCGTTGGAAAATCTGTTGCTTGGTCTCAAAAATATTCATTTTAAATTTAAAGAGTACAAGCAAGATTATCATTTGCATTATTACAGCTCCTCTATTCTCTGGTCTTAGGATAATTATGTGAATTTTAGTCATCCTCTAAATTGTTCTTTTATTCTCACAAAGTACACACTAGCTGGAATTTAGAGAGCTGGAAAGATCTGCAACTCATTTATAGAATTGCAAGAATCAAATAATGGCAAGTTTTCAAATTATGTCATAGATTACTCTGAATTTTAAAATACTAAAGTTAGATTTGCAACTCATTTATAGAATTGCTAGAATCGAATAAATGGCACATTTTCAAAGTGATGTCACAGACTACTCTGAATTTTAAAATACTAAAGTTATCAGCTGGGTTCTAGATGCAGCCCCGCCTTGAGACACAATAATGCTTGTATTAAAACTCATGGAAAAACTGTGAGATAATTTGATTTGTGGCTATAGATAAGAGGATCAAAACAATGGGTAATGTGTAGGATTAATTTTTAAGCCATACATTGAGCAGTCAGTGAAGTAAACTTGGTATTTTTCAAAAAAAGACAACTGCGTTGCTTTATCGGCCAGTTTACCTAAAACATAGCATTAAATACAAAAACAACGTAGGCATGAAGGGCATGTATTTCAGGACCATTTTGGAATCTGTTACTCTTGTTCATTAGGTATTTTATACCATTTAATGTAGTGGAGACACATTCTATCCTAAAATGTTTGACACACCTCTAGAGGGTTCGCCATTTGGGGAGAACTTTTAAAACTTCATTTTCTCTTTTTTTATGATTGATTTCCTCCGTCCCTTTTGTCTTGGTATCTGTAGGGGATGTGATATGATTTTCCTCCTCTTCCAAATCAGGTCCTTCCAAAACAAAACAAAGCTCTGAGCTTATCTAATCAATCAGAGGACCACTTCCCTTTTCCCCCTCCGTCACCTGCTGGTTTCGAATGGAGCGGGAGAGAAGGCGTCCTGGCTCTTGCCACTTTCTGTGTTTACCTGAGGCCTGTGGCTGAGGCCCCTTGCTTTCTGCAGCTGTGTAATGGTCTATTCTTGCGCTCAGTGTGTGGGAGGAGCAAGGGAAGCGATCTGAAAGTGGTTTGTAAACTGTAATGCCCCACACAAAAGTGCAAGATTATGACTTTAAAAGATTAATTAGAAAAGGGAGCAATCTTCCTCTCATCCTTTCCTGTGTCTCTCTCCTCACTTCTTCCTCCCGGCCCCTCGCTGTCTCTCCTTCCTTCCCCCCCTCTAATAGCTTTCCCAGCTGTGAACAAACCACACAAGTAAGGGTAACAAGAGCCCAGGGTCTGAATTGTTAGAACGAAACCAGGCAAGAGTCAGTACGCATTACACCCAAATTACTGAGAGATGTGAAATGAAGACCAGCTCAGAGCCGAATTCCAGGAAGATGCCGTATTTTGATTTACTTACCACTTTGTGTTTTTGTATTTGCCCAGTTCTTAAAGCTTCGGTCATTACTCTTCCACTTCGTAATGCGAGAAAGTAAATGCTGACTCGTGTCATTTGCCCCAGATGCCTCCAGAAATGGCCTCTTCTCCCCAGACGCTGGCTCACAAACGGAGCAGCACCCAGAGGTGAACTTACCTGCCTTGCAGCCCAGGCTCTGGGCTCTCCAACCTGACACGTCAACCTCCAGCTGAGAAAGGAGTCTGTCTAGGAAAAGAACTAGCATCAACTGAGAGGCACATTTTTTAATCACCAGTTACTTTAATGAGTAAGTACTTTCCAGTTTTTCCATTTTATTTTAAGCATTAATTTTGCATTTCTGACCAGCCTTTTTCGGGATCCTCATTTCTTGGGCACTTTGTATAGGAAGAAATCACCATCCTAGCCCAGTCCATCGTACCCCCACTTAACTGAAGAGCCCTAGAGAGACAACCATTATTATTGTAATATTATTTTGTAATAAGGATTTGTGACTGATAAGCTACTAAATCTCTAAAAGGAGTAGCAAGGAGACAGCCAGCTGTGAACTGGAGAAAGGAGGTGACACGTCTATTGTCTGTGTAATCTTGTATGTTGTGGTTGACCACAACAGCTTGGCATCAGTTATGACTCCCAGATCCACCTTTTATAAAATGGATGACCTTGGGCAATGACTCAATCTTTTAATTTTTGAAGGTGTAAACTGGAGAGAATGAAGTACCAATTTCATACGGGTCTTAAGAGGAATAAATACTGAACATACTGTCGGAGTGGGTACTAAATAACGTGACTAAGTAACAAGTTAACTTAGTAAATAATAAGCTAAAGACTAGATTTCATTGGAAAGCTCCCTTAACTGCTAAATCCCATCCCCCAAATTGCTGAGCTGACTCTAACAACAGTTAACATCGTGGAGTTTACAGAGCATTTCCTTTCATTTCCACAATTAACCCTGAGGTAGGCAGTGCTGTTAGCTTAGTTTTGTTACTGAGGGATAAGGGAGAAGCTGAGAGCTCTCCTGAACATGTGGCAGGAAGAAACTCTTCGGTCCCAACTCAGGTCTCAAGGGAGGAAAGCACGACTTGGGAAAGGCCTGGCGTCAGAAAGTGAGCCGGTGCCTTCAGTTCTCCAGCCTAGATTCTCATTTCCTCAGCCCCCTCCCCTCCTGCACTTCATCCCTCCTCCTGTTCCCAGCCTTGGGCTTGAAACTGGGGAAATCTTTGACATACATACACTAATACGTATAAAATAGATAACTAATAAGAACCTGCTGTATAGCACAGGGAACTCCACTTCGCTATGCAGTAGAAAGTTACACAACGTTGTAAAACAACGATACCCCGGTAAAAAACAAAATAAAAAAAAATGCTTTCCGAAAGTAAGAACAAAACCTTTTCATGGCCCAGAAAAACATAAAAATTAAAAAAAAAAAAGAAACTGGGGAAATGTACACGGAAAGCAGTGAGAACCCAGGGCTTCCAGATCCCTCTACCGAAGAGAGGTGCTAGGCAGCAGGGCAGACAGAGACTGGCTCTGAGAATCCTATTTTTCCATTCAAGAGCTTTGTTCGCCATTGAAACACTATTGCACCTAGTATCTCAATACTATGTAATATTAATAATAATACCCACAGCAATAATAAAATAATACTCATTTTAAAAGCTCTCCTGGGCAATCTCCCTAGAGAAACATAGGGACCATCTCTTCCATTTCAAGGTTGAACACAGAGAGATAAGGTCAGTACTGGCAGTGGCAGAAACCCTCAGCCTGCTGACCCAATGGGCTTTTGTGGCCATTCCTGAAGACAGAACTTTCTGGATCCAACCTGTTAATCAGTTGAAAGCAGTTTAGTCATTGTTAGCACCACCACCCACACTCTTTTCAGTCATGGAAACTTTTACTCAGCCATTGAACCTAGAGTAGTTAGAATCTAGGGTAGGCAACGTAAGAGTAGAAAAGTTTGAAACATTAACGTAGCTTTAGGGCAGCACTGACTTTCCCACTGAGCCACTCAGAAGAAGAGCTGACTATCGGTGACGGAAACAACTAGGTTGATTTCATAACTGCCTTGTTTTCACATGGAAAAATTGAAAGCTGTGCACATGGCATTGCTTTGTTTTGTTTTACGACAAAGAATAAAAAGGAAAATTACATGCAAATTTTTTTCCTAGGTAAGATTATATTTTCCTCTTGATTTCAATAAATCTGTATAGCTGAGGTTAAAAGCCTGGGCTCTGGAGCCATATGTCCTCCTAAAGAAGCAAAACAAAATCTTAAGCTAATCTAATCCATCAGTAGATTCACTGTCCATAAGGGACAGGTGCTGCCTCTTCCTACTAGCTGTACAACCTTGGATGATTGACATAACTTCTCCAAGCCTCACTTTACTTACCCATAAAATGGAGATAATAATAGTTTCTACTTCACTAGGTCATGAGAATAGAATAGGCCTTGCACAGGGTAAATGCTCGATGGATAATAACCATTGGTCCATGAGGGGTACAAAGATGGGTGAGACCTATTTCTGCCCCCCAGGACTGGGATGTACTGGGGTAGAAATACACATGGACAGGTAATTATAGAACGAAACAGAACCAAGTGCTAAATAGAGGCATCTGTCAGAGGAAGGGGAGATTTTTCTGTCTGGGAAACTAGGAAAGGCTCTCAGACAGAATTGTACTCTAAACTGGGTCTTAAAGAAGGAACAGAATTTCAAAAGGAGAAGGGGTTAGGGAACGCTCAATGCTGAGTCACGGAGCAAACATGAAGAGGTAAGAAAAAGCCCTCTGGGTATACGCAAGCTCTGTAATTCATCCACAGGCTTTGGAGAGATGCACAGAAGGAATGATCATACCCTAGGTTAAAAAACAAAGTTTATAAATGCAAAACGTTGTAGTTATGCTAGCGTATCAGATGAAAGTGAAGATATGAAATTGAGAAATATGAGAAAACACGTATACAATAAAAACTCTCCCATTTTAGAGAGTATTCCATCAAAATAAGACACACTTCCTTAAGGATCAAGAGAAATGTATGGGAAGTAGACAATTTAACCGTAAAATCTAAAACAGAGGTGAAATTGATTACTGTGCTCAGCCTCCTAAAATATATTGCAACGTTCTCCTCCCTAAAGTGTATTTTCAAAAATTACATCTTATTTTTTTATTGCCAAGAAATAGTTGAACCGGTCTATATCCAGGCTGTCACTGAAGGATTTTGATGTTTTACGAACAGTGACAATGGCCACAGTCCTGAAAAATAAAAATGACTTGACCCAAGCGTTTTAGAAGCAGAGTTTGTTTCCACCTAGTTATCCCCAGCCAGTGTCGCAAGCGTAAATTATAGAGCAGTCCTCTGAAAACGCACAGCAAAATATGCCATCGTTCCCACGGATGATCGATATTTACCTTTAGGAAGATTGTTCAAAGGTCACAAGAGAATTATGTTAGGAATTCAGCCACAGTTTAATGGGAGGATAATGGCATCTAGAGAATGTAGAAGTGATAAGAAGCCCACGCAGACTAAGTCACTCCTTGCCCCCCCACACCCCCACTTGGAACTCACCTGAACTCACCTTATTCTACTCACCAGAATATGTCAGGCACTCGGGAGACAAGTTTGGGCTAGCTAAATTTACTGAGCACTTAAAAATATGGTAGACCTCATGTTAAGGACTTTACATGTGTTCATTTAACCCTCACTTCTTAAGAAATCTATAGTAGTATTCCTGTTTTATAGGTAAAAATTCTGAAGTGTTACTCTACCCAGGGTCTCAGAGGCTAGTAAGTGGTGGAGCAGGATATAAACCCAGAGGGCTGACTCGAGGGCCCACCCCCTCAGTCTCTGTGCTTTATGGCCTCAATTCGGAGTCATCTGCATACAAATAGTAATTGATATGGGGACTGTATCATTTGTTTCCTTCCCAAATGGGACATTTAGGGGGAGGGTCGCTATTAACGATTATGCTGGGAAAGCAGACGTAAACCAGAAAAGCTGGGGCAATTAGGAGTGTTTGTTCACCTTACGGATGGACGCCAAGAGCGTGGATGAATCTACCAAAGGAAAGAATGTTGAAGAAAAGAAGAAAGAAGCCAATGAGTGGGCCTTGAGAAAGACCGACGTTTGGGGATGGCCAGAGGAAGAGAAACTCACACAGGATACCGGGGGAGGTGAGACAGGAGACCAGGGTGTCAGAGTCTCCGGCAGAGTCGTGGAAGGGAGTCACCATCGGTGCCCCAGCCCCAAGGAGCTAGGAATGCTACAGATGTGATAACGACCGAGAAGTAGTCGCTGAAAGGAGCAACAAGGAAATCGCTGGGGATTTCCTGACAAACGTTTCGCTTTGGTGGAGTTGGAAGCCAAAATCGAGTAAAAGGAGGAGTGAGTGGGAGGTGAGGACCCAGACACAGCCAGTTCAAACAACTTTGCAAAAAGTGGCCTTGAAGGGGAAGCAAAAGATAGGACTGTCTTGGAGGTGGAGTCAAAGACGTTTCCTTTCTTTTTTAAAGCAAGAAACTAGAATGTGTTTAAGGTTTAAAGAAAGGAGTCAGCCCCAGGAGATTGAAGGAAACATAGAAAGCATAATTCTCCCCTCTCCGGGGGACCTCCTGGAGCAAAGTGCCTGAGGATGTAGGAGGACCAGCCACCTGAGCTGAGGGATCACCTTTACACCTGAGGAGGTACAGCTCTGCCCCTTTGGGAGGGAGGAACGGGGAGCTGTGGGTTTGAAGTTTGAGGGAGGCAACCAGAGCGAGCTTTTAAAGGTGCCTAATGCACGTCGGCACTGGCCTAGACCTCTGATGGACGCTGACCTTGATCTCTTTTCATCTTCACTATTATTGAGTGACATGGGGGATATTACCCCTGTTTGACACCGGAAAAAAACCGTGGCTCAGGGCAGTGGGCAGGCAAGAGCGCACGGCTGTTCAAGGCCAGACTCCACATCTGACTATGTCGTCTCCTCGAAGTGAAAGCCAGGTCACTGCCTTCCAGTATCTTTCATTCCTGTTAGAGGAGTAACAGGTAGGGAGTTAGCAAATGTAGGGTTTTTTTGTTGTGTTTGGCCTCACCACGTGGCTTTTGGGATTTTGTAGTTCCCCGAGCAGGGATCGAACCCTGCCCTTGGCAGTGAGGGCTTGGAGTCCTAACCACTGGACCGCCAGGGAATTCCCACAAGTGTAGTTTAAATAATGGTTCGAGACCAGAATGTGGAAGTTCGTCATAGGCTGTACATGATTGAAATCATATTTTGTTTATATGAATTGCTTTGAGTTTTTTACTTTAGGAGGTCCTTTTGTAAAACACAAGGTTTTTGTTTGTTTGGTTGGTTTTTTTTAATGGGGCTCTTTGGATAAAGGCTCCATAGTTTATCTTTGTTTTTATAGGAGTTACCTGCATATCAGGTATTATGAACCCGCACTTCATTCATAAAGGATGTCCCCCGCGTTTCTTTGTATAATCCATAAGAAATTTTTATATTGGACTATTACTATGGGGAAAATATGCTGCCTTAAGGATTTTTAAACTTGCTAATTTTCAAATTCTTCAAATGTGTGAAACTCTTCTGTTGATACTTTGTTACAAAAGAATCACAAATTAAGACTGTGGCCTGGTGAGGATGGTACGGATACAAACGGAATTATGTCCACAGTGATTCCTGCCTCCACAAGGAAAACTTGTGGTTACATTAATCTAAATGTTCGAAGATCATTAATCTAAATTCAATTTTCTACTTATGCCACATGTTTCTGAGATTTTAGCTGTGGTCTATAAGAACTAACTGAATAACCAAGTGAGATATATAGGCCATATGACCTATGTGTTGGGATGGGGTAGAGAAACCATGAGAGTTGTTGCGGGATGGGAGCCAAACTTGCAGAATGACACCTGTCACAGCCCCAGGTATACACAGTGTTTTCTAAATTTTTACTGAATTAATGGGCTGCAGAGCTGAGGCCTATATTAGAGGTGAGGGGTGTGGGATTAAAATCGGTCTTTCCAATGGCTAATATTTGGAAATCTTCTTTCTATTGCTTTATGTATCACGGTATCTCACAGTACTTTCATGCATCTTTAAAAATGTCTCCTAAAACCACTTTTTAAAATAATAGGCCTGCATTATTTTCCCATTTTTGTGTTTACAGAGGCGTAGAATGTTAACTGACTTGCCCCAAATCGAAAGGTCAATCTCTTGAGAATCCCCACCTGCAGAAAAGAGAAGTTTGCTTTCCTAAAGAGAAGTTTGAATCTTTTGCTTTTCTCTTTTCTTTGGAAACTTTACATGATACGCAATTTAATTTTTGACCAGTTTAAATTCCACATAGAATACTAAACAAATACCGAGAACTGGTAAGCTGTATAGGCGAGTTCACGAAAAAGCATTTTCTTATTTGTAACATCTATTCCATTAACGTTTACGGGGATCTTGGATAGTTCAAACATAGATCTGATCACCAAAAATGCAGTTAGAAGGAAATAAAGTATTTATATTCCTAACACAGTGGTTGCATGAAGACGGTTAGTCATATGCAAGAAACTTCTAAACCAGTTAGAAGTACTTCCTACAACTAATCAAAACAACGTCCTAATTGTTAGTGATTACCTCTGTGATTTAAGACTTCTTTGCAGGGTCTCCACAGTAACTGGCCTCTATATCTTTGCCACTCTTCCTTTAACTAAAGATATTAGGAAAAGAAAAAGACTAACCTAATTCCTACAACACATTGATTAATGAAGAACAATGCTATGTGTTTGGTTTGCAATAGTTATAAAGCAATAGTCAGTGATTTACAAGTGACGGTTTATGAAGCTATTAAAAAAGCAATTATCCCCAAATGGAAATCTAAGCAAGATGCGTAATTTATTATAGTAGTAGCCATTATTAATGTATATTTCTGTCAGAGCTTTAGCCAAAGCCCAAATTTTACTTTGAAAACAGAAAAACATGGAACTACTTATAATTATGATTTAAGGAATCATCGTAAAACTCTTTTAAAAATCGATTTTAATTTGAGGCTGGAATCACAGATTGCCTTGGATCATCCGCCTATCTCCTCCCTCCCCTTTGACTCTTCCTACTGGCTTTGATATTTCATTTACATACATCAGTTCTAGCTGTTAGCTCCTTTGATATTTGTCTGTGTCCATTTTCTTACCCCTCCTCTTGAGAGAAGAGACTGCCTTTTTATACCTACTCCTTGCACCTAGCACAATATCTAGTTCTCAATGAATTCCTTAATGAATGAATGAATGCGTCAGTTGATCTATAAAATAGCTACCAAAACTAATAAGTTTTGCAAATTTGAAGCAAAGAAAAACTCTTAAGCCAAAAAGATCACTGATCTGACTGTTTTCAAATCCCTTTTTTGTTTCATTTTTATAAATAAAAGCTTTGAAAATGGAACTTACCAACTTTTTTTTTTTTTTCCAGACCAGAGAAGATTCAGCTCTCCAAATCATTCTTCACTCACACTTCTGAAAAAAATCACTTTGTTTTTATTAGGTTTTGTTTTTAATGCTTGGCATCTTAGTTTTTAAATGATTTTTTTTCCCACAGTTAGAGTCCTGAGGATGTCTGATTTGTTAATTCTGTTGTGACAGGAAGTTTATCAAGAATTTCATGAATTTCCTTTCAGTTTCAGCTTCTAACTGGAATGCTTCTTTCCAGTCATTTCCCCCTCCCTTCTTGCCTACAGTCCAATCTGCGTGTTGCATTGCAGAAGAACAGTAAGAAATTCTTAGGCGGGCATTTTTGCCCAGTTTTGGCTCCAAGCCCTTGGAACACCATCTGGGTGGATTAGGTTCACTGGTCAGGATATAGGGCAGCCAGAATTTCTCAAACACTGTGAGACTCTGAAATCTGTAGAAGTTTGTTTTGGTTATTCTAAAATCCAGGTCTTTTAATTTTTGCATGTCTCTTGCTTGAGATCAAGGTATGGGATGAGATATATCTATATCCTCACTTGACCCCCCAACCCCCTAAGTACGCATGGACCCCTCTCCCTAGCAGGCAGAGTAAAGGATTACCTGCCTGTGCTTAAAGGCACACTGAAACACTCTTCTCCCATCTTGCCCCCAAATATTTCCCTGACATGAGCCAAGCTTTTGGATTCAGACTCACCTGCAGGGGTTCTGCTCTAAGGGGTGTCTCCTACAGGGACAGGCTTTGCCATCAGTAGTTTTAAATCTTAGCTCCATCACATGAAGATCCTTCCCTATAACATGGAAAGAATAAGAACCTTCTCACAAATCAGATAACATTTACAAAGCACTTGGCATCTGCTAGCTGTCCAATAAATGTTAATTTTGCTTTATTCAAAATCTTTCAGTTGCTTCTTCTCATTTTGTCTTCACAGAACCCTGCTAGACAAACGGCACAAATATTGTAACCCCCTTTTACAGATGATTAACCGGGCGTTCTGAAACTTGCTCAATGAATTATTATTGATTATAATATTTATAATTATATATATATAATATATAATATAACAATATTATGTTATATAATATAATATTATATAATATATAATATTATATTATATATTATATATATTATATATAATTATAATTATGACTATTAGAAATAGTCATTCACGCTATTTGTCAGGGCATTGTTCTAACCACTTTATATTTAATCTTCAGATCAGATCTCTGAAGTGGGTGCTAAAAGTCCCATTTTACAGATGAGGAAAATTAAGGCAGAGAAAGGCTAAATAAGTTGCCCAGGGATAAAGAGCTAGCAAAAAGAAGAGCTGAGATTCAAACCCAGAGAGTGTGGCTCTAAAAGCAATGCTCTTCACCAGTATATTTAAGAGCCTCCGTTTTCCACAGCGGATTTGACTCACGTTGTGAGTTCAGATCTAGGGACTTCATACTCAGAGAAGGAATGCATTGGCCATGTAAACACAGTACCACTGAAGGAGAGAGCGCTGGGTTATCACATCTGCCAGCCTAGGGGAGGGAACTCCAGTGGAAGGGGATGATGTCCTCTACTCTAGGGCAGGGGTCCACAACCCCCAGGCTGTGGACTGGTACAGGTCCGAGGCCTGTTAGGAACCGGACCACACAGCAGGAGGTGAGTGACAGGTGAGTGAACGAAGCTTCATCTGCTGCTCCCCCCGTCGCTTCCCACCGCTCCCATTACCACCTGTGCCATATCCCCACCCCCGCCCCATCCATGGAAAAATTGTTGTCCATGAAACCAGTCCCTGGTGCCAAAAAAGGTTGGGGACCGCTGCTCTAGGGGACTAGAACAGAATATGACAAGAGTCCAGCCCAGAGAGGGCACATATAGCTGGGGTGGCACAGGAGCCCTGAAAACACTGGGAAAGGTTTTCCCCTTCACTTTGCACTTTGGAGACTTGGGTCTAGGGTAGAGTAATCCTGTTCACAAAGAACCCTGAAAGTCCACCGCACCTGCTCATTCATTTTCATGGCACTTAGCACTTTCAACTTTTTATTACAGTTATCAATGAATATATCTGATCTGCTCCTGAAGGGCGAGACCAGGTTTTATTCATTTTTATATGCTCCATGTGGAGCATTTAGTCAGTGCTTAGTGTAAGTTGGATGAATAAATGAATATAAACTAGTGAACATGCCTGAGCCCCAAGGGGATCTGGAGTTTGCTTAATTATGTTTTATTTTGTTGTACCACAATGAGCAAAATCCTAGTTTTAAGCTTTTTATCTGATAGCAAAAACATTTAAATGAAGATTCATATAAGCCAATATTTTAAACTGTTCTCTTAGTGGAGCACTTTTGTACTCCATCCATCTTCATGTTTTTATTTTTGTACTCATACCCATTTAAAACCACAAATAGTATAGCTTTAAAAAACCAGATGTGTAATTTAATAATAGCTATCCACCACACCTATTAAAATGTTTACTAATGCATGAAAGCCTACGAATATCAAGCCACAGCAGATTTTAACAGCTCTGTGTAAGTGTGTGAAGTGGATGCCATGTTCCTCCCCATGTGAGATCTGCCAGTAGTATTTTAGTGTGTTTCCACCTTTTATTCATTAGTGGATATGGCTGTAAATGGCAGCTTGAAATAAACTCGATCTGAAGTTCTGAAGACAAGTTTCACAACTTCTGACGTTTTATTCAGTGTAACTGGGGAAGGAAAAGCTTTTCCTCTACACTTTTAGGTTCAGTGTCTGGGGCCCTGTGAATAAAACTAACAAAAGATAGATTAACAGGAGACAAGGCACACAATTTTTGTTAATATTTATGTGCATAAAAGTTCACAGAAAAGGAATGAAACTCAAAGAAGCGGTGAAACTTGGGCTTATATACTATTTGGGGTTTTTTTTTGTTACGCGGGCCTCTCACTGCTGGGATCTCTCCCGTTGCGGAGCAGAGGCTGCGAACGCTTAGGCTCAGCGGCCGTGGCTCACGGGTCCAGCCGCTCCGCGGCATGTGGGATCTTCCCCGACCGGGGCACGAACCCGTGTCCCCTGCATCGGCAGGCAGACTCTCAACCACTGCACCACCAGGGAAGCCCGGGCTTATATACCATTTTAACAAAGAACAAAGGGTATGAGTTTCAAGGGATGATAAATTGTGGGGAAGGGATTTATGGGGGTACTAATGGAAAATAAGGGCTCTTTTAGTAAGGTTTGTTTATGCAGATTCATCTCGGGGTTGACAATTCACTGTCTTCTTCCTTGGCTCTTCTCTCCTTGCTGGGGGAAGGGGCACCTTCCTCAAAAGGAAATTTATGCCCTGCTTTTAGGTTCATAGTGGGAGGGCAGAGAACTCTTCCTGTACCTATTGATTCTCAGTGGCCTTTAGCTAAAATATTTCTTATGCCAAAGCATCTTTGGGGGTGGCATATTCTGATCTTCAAATGAAACACTAAGAATATTACAGCTGAAACACACGTGAATTATTTCCAATTTTATTTATTTCTTACAAGTCCCATTAATAAGAAACAGTTGCTCGCTTGTAAAAGAAATCTTTTTAATAATACCTGGCATATGTGCTCTTCCTTTCTGCGGCCTGTTGCATTTCATTAAATTCCTTTTAAGTTATTAAAATTGATTTAAGACTATATAAAGTATATTTACAAAAAGGGGAGGGGGAGGCAAGTCACCCATAATCCTACTGTCCTATTAAAAACTGGTTTTTGCCTATTTTCTTTCAGTGTGATCTATGCCTATCTATTTTATACCATTTCAGGGAAATGGGGCACACATATGGTAACTTCCTCAACTTAACAGTATATATCACACTCTCCATGTTCTTGCTTGATATAATCCTCAGTATTTAACAGCTGCAAAATTTGCCTAACCATTCTCCAGTTGTCAGACTTCTGGGCGGCCTCCAGGCCGGTGGTGGGGTATCTTGTGGTGGTTGTACCTCCAGACCGGGAGGGCAGGGCCCCCACCCCACCCCACCCCCGCCAGGTAGAACCTGGGTTTCCTGGGTGTTCAGAGTTACGTCTCAGGCAGAAACTGCGTGCAGGCCAACCAGGGCTTCTGGCTCCAGGCTCCCTTCCTTCCGGGCTGACGGTAGCGGAGCCCCGCCCCTGCAGGTGCCCCAGGTTAAAGTTCCATCCCCGTCCCCGGGCCCTCCCAAACCGTCCTGCCCGAGGTGGACCCTTCCCATATGCTCTCTCCTTCTGTCCTAGCCATCCGCAGAGCCACCGAGTGAAAGGAAGGAGCTAGGCGGCGCGTCCCGGGCGTCATGGTCCACCTGCTCGCCTCCGAAGTACGGCAGCTACTTCACAACAAGTTCGTGGTCATCCTGGGGGACTCGGTCCAGAGGGCCGTGTACAAGGACCTGGTGCTCCTGCTGCAGAAGGACAGCCTGCTCACACTCAGCCAGCTCAAGGCCAAGGGAGAGTACAGCTTCGAGCAGGACGAGCTGGTGCAGGGGGGCAAGCAGGGCCGCATGCATAACGGCACCCACTACCGCGAGGTGCGCCAGTTCTGCTCCGGCCAGCACCTGGTGCGCTTCTACTTCCTGACGCGCGTGTACTCCGACTACCTGGAAGCCATCCTGGAGGAGCTGCATTCGGGTGAGCACGACCCGGACCTGGTCATCATGAACTCCTGCCTCTGGGACCTCACCAGGTACGGGGAGGACTCCTGGCCGAACTACCTGCAGAACCTGGAGAGCCTGTTTGGGCGCCTGCGCCAGGTGCTGCCCGAGTCGTGCCTCCTGGTTTGGAACACGGCCATGCCCGTGGGCAACAACATCAATAGCGGCTTCCTCCCGCCCGAGCTCCGACCCGCGGCCTCCACACTGAAAACCAACGTGATTGAGGCCAACTTCTACAGCTCTGCCGAGGCCCAAAAGCACGGCTTCGATGTGCTGGACTTGCACTTCCACTTCCGCCGCCACACAGGGAAGTACCTGCAGCCCGACGGGGTGCACTGGAACGAGCGAGCGCACCGGCATCTCTCCCAGCTTCTGCTGGCCCACGTGGCCGACGCCTGGGGGGTGGAGCTGCCCCAGCGTGATCCAGTGGGCAAGTGCATCAAGGATGGCCCCGCGAGGGGAGGACCTGGCAGGAGACTTGAGAGGCAGCTCCCGGCCTGCAGAGATCAACCGGCCTTCCCTCCTCACCGACCCTTGCCTCTGCCTGGGTGCTGCCCCCTGCTCCCCGCGCCATCTCCCCACCCACACCAGTTCCCACTCCTGCCCCCAAAACCCCGTCCCATCCCCCTTCAGCAGGTGACACCCCCGTTCCTTGTCTGTCCCCAAGATGCCGATTTTTCTTCAGACCATCCTTTCCAATCGGATCAGTTCTCCTTGAACCATTTCCATTCAGATTTTCTCCCATCTACCCAGACAGAATTTGCCTTCGATGGTGACTTTATGTTTAGCCCCCAGCCACCTAGGCTCCCCTTCCCCCAACCCTGTTATCAGCAGCGGGCCCCTGTGGTCCATAGGGGTTTTCCCCGGTATTGTCCCCGTGGCCCCTACTTGCCCTGGAGAGGGCGGCCCAGAAATTCCAAGAGAAGGGCCCCAGCCTATAGAGAGCCAAGGCCTCAATAGACTGACTTGGGTGCCTTCCTCCTCGTGCACATGGACTGGACAGATCGCCCGACTCTCCCCAGACAGACTGACCTTGTTAACTGAAGCCTTTGGTCCATTGCTGTTATCAATAATGGCAGGGAAGGGCAGTCTGACCTATTCTTGCTGGCTGTCGCCTCTCACTGCTCTCTGCACTCTGCGAGGGGGAACCAGGCATCATTCCTGCCTCCCCACTGCCTATTCTCTTTGTCTTTTTGTAAATATAAAATTGAAATTAACAAGTTGTTTCATAAAAGTCGTTGTGGGTTTTGTGAGTCTGTATTTAATGGTGCCTCTCCCTTCCATTGAACACTTAGCTTCATAAGAGCAGGGACAGTATCTGCTGTAGAGTTACGGCCTCTTGATAAACTACTCAAAATGGAATTTCTCTAAAGGGTTTCCATAAAATGGATCTGATTCCTTACAAATAAATAAAAGAACTTGAACTTTTTGTGGTGATATTTTCCAGAGATTCTCGAAGAATCATGGAATTTTAGAACTGAGAAAACTAAAAACATAAAATTTAACTAACATTTACAAACAGGGAATCTGAAGTCAAGAGGTGAGTGACTTGTTCTAGGTCACACAGAAAAATCACTCCTCCACTAGTCTTTCACAGTTTATACTAGTATCAGTTTATATTAACTTTCAAACTTCATTTATACTGCAACAAACCAAGAAGAGAAGTTTACCAAGCATGGTCTTTCTATGGATTCTGAAGTCAAGAGGTGAGTGACTTGTTCTAGGTCACACAGAAAAATCACTCCTCCACTAGTCTTTCACAGTTTATACTAGTATCAGTTTATATTAACTTTCAAACTTCATTTATACTGCAACAAACCAAGAAGGGAAGTTTACCAAGCATGGTCTTTCTATGGAAGTGATGATGAAAAACCCTTATAGCTCCATAACCAGAGGTTTATTGGTTATGTAAACTAGAGTGAATGGCACGCTTATGACCTTATGATTTCTTTAATAGTCTTGAGTTTGGGGCTTGAGAAAATTCTGTTGCACTCAATGACAATATGAATCATCATAGAGTAAAACTAGGAGTTGGAAGGGACCACCCAGCGCACAAATCCCTTCCTTGTAAATTGGACAGGTGGACACCACCATCTCTTCTGTTTTGTGAGAATGTTAACATCATTGAGATTAAATGTTAGGCCCTTTGTCACACTAGACTAGTGAAATGTTAATGCCTAGATAAAACAGTCAAAATAAGGCATGACTAAAATTGTCCAGATAACAGGGTTTTTCATTGAATTGATTTGACTGTTTTACAGGTCCTCAATTGGACCATCCCTAACTTTGGCAACGAGGGTAAGGAAATGTTATTCCGCAAAAATGGAATCCATGAAATCACAAGACATGGATGAGATCAGCTATTTACAGAAGAAATACGCGGAAACTTTTAATCCACTAAAACACCGTAAGAAAATAGGGCCTTTATCTTACTTATCTTTGGGTCTGAAACCCTAGCACAATGTCTGGAACTTAGTAAGTACTGAATAATATTTCTTGAATGAATCGGTGAGTGAATGATGAGGTGGAGTATGTGTTCCTGGTGAGACTACATGAGATGAGGTAAACTGACATTTAATCTTTGTGGTCCATTCGAGGGAATCTTACCAAAATAGGGTCCTGACGATCTTTGAGGACTCTAGAAAGGTAGTGCCTACAAGTCAAAATTTGCCAGAATGTCCCAACATAATCAGGAGAGGGACCCGTCTGACCAGTGTAAATGTTCTCATCCCATGGAGGTGAGTGCAGTAGGCTGTGAGATTTGGTAACATCAGGCACCGAGATGAGCCCACTGCCGTCATTCTGGCTTTACAATTCCCAAGCAAGGTCAAGCAACATTTAGCTGCTGATCTAAGTAAGTTGACCCACTTAGTATTTCTACTTCTATGAATAAGCCAATTAATTGATGTGTTGTGGTTTATATCTCTCTCTTGTGAGTTAAGTTAGTATGTATTCATCCTCCTTAATCTGATCATGCCTAAAGAACCAAGGAGAATGAGTTCTTAGACAAACAGTACTGAGCACCAGACACTGACTCGATGATGAATCCACTATGTTGTGGATTAAGTGGCACCGATCACTTAACAGTCCTGTTTCTCTTAGCTGTTTAGGAGTACGGGTAAACTCAGATAATCTTCTTCCTACGTGTATTAATTTCCTATGGCTGCTGTAACAAATACTACAAACACGGTGGCTTAAAACAACACATATTTATTCTCTTACAGTTCTGGAGCTCAAAAGTCCCAATCCATTAGCCCAGAGTAAAATCCTTACCATGTCTTATGCTGTCCTACATGATCAGGATTCTGCTTGTCCCTGCAGTGTTATCTTTCGGAACTCTCTTCGTTGTTCTTTACATTTTCAACCCCACAGGACTTCTTTCTATTTTTACAAGATGTCAAACTGTTGTATAACTTGGGTCTATGCACTTGCTATTCCCTTTGCCTGGAACGTTCAACATCCTCTACTCCCTAGTTCTTTGGCTATCTAACTCTTCATCCTTACCCCCACACCTTCCAAGTCATCTCCTAAGTGGCCTTCCATGACCATCTAAGAAACACACTCTTTATCTCCTTTGTGTTGCTCCCCACTCAGTGGCATCAACGGCTGCTTGTTTGTTAGCTTCTCCAGGAGTCTTGCTTGCTGTTGAATTCCCAATGCCTATTAGCATGGTGCCTGGCAGAGAAGGTGTTCAAGCATGTTTACTTTAGTTAAATGTTCAAGAATACAATTACTTCACATTCTATCCTTAAGTAAGAATGCAATCTATATCAGAACTGAGCTGTATATTTTTACTTTTCTTTCCAAACTGTCTACAGAACTCTCCTATAACTTTACCTCAGTCATTCTGGGAAGCTAACGCCCCCTGGACCTCCCCACCCCCACTGGGAGTTAGAGCCTGAGAGCACCTTCAATGGCCTTCCTGTTAATTTCCTACATATCCTGACCTTATCTTCCAGCCTAGAGCTTTCTTCTGTGCCCATTTTTTTTGCTATTGTCTTCTTGTTCCTTAAGTCAAGAAACCTAGCAATGCAATCAAGCTATTGTCTGGTAAAAAGAGCCCAAATTATTCAACCTTTATGAGAGAAATTATTGCTCTATTGTTAAGACTTAGAATTCAGGGTTCATTTGGCCTATTCTTTCCAGCCTCAAGAAATGACAGCTTTTTTATATTTGACTCTTGTCTGCAGTTTTCTGGGGAAAAAAAAAAAAGAGGAAAATTAACGATTAAATTAACATCTGTGCAGCATGTTTCTCACAAGATTCTATAATAAGATACACTATGTTATACCAAAAGCCAAAACTTTAAAGCTGTAACTTTTTTTTTTTTTCCTTAGTACAAGCAAAGCAAGGCCCAACATTTGAAAACAAATGGAAACTTACATCCTCCCACAGGATCAGGATCAGCCCCATCCCTGGTCAGCCACAGAGCTCTTGTTCGTTCCCATGCGCCTCCCTCCAGCTTCCTACTCCCAACCCCTCCCCCGCATCTGCATTGCATTACAGCCAGGGACAATTTTCATTTTAAATTCTGGAGTTGTATGTAGCAGCAGCTCCATCTCTGGAGCTTTCAGTTCACGAATTCCGCAAAGGTAAGTTGTTCTGAAAACGTAGATCATGTCAGAGAAAGGATTTACCATTGTTTTCAGCTACTGTATGTTTGTTGCTATAAACTAGAAACAGTATTCCCATTGTCACCACTTTAAGAAAAGCCTTTATTACTGCATGCTTAATTTATAGATATAATTCTTCATGAGACTTTACCCATTAATCTTTAAAGAAACATGTTCTAAAACATGTCCCTTTAAGCCATAATCTTTACTCCTCATGCATTCTGTGGGCAAGGATGCTTACAAAAGGGTTCACTCTACAGTCACCCCACGTGGAAACTCACAATGGCTTTTAACGCATTAGAGGCTCTGAGAAGTTCTGTATGAAATAAACTTGATTAAATGTATTTAACCTAGTATTTCCAAGATTTATTTAACCACAGACCACTTTCATATGTAGCATCTTTTAAAAGCATGTTTGGGGAAATATTATGCTAGAGAAGTCCAGATAAAACAGTTGGGCTAAGTGAAGAGAAAAGGTTTGTTGGTGACACTTTATATATGAAGCCCTTTTTAAATGGAGCATTATAATAATCTGTGCCCAAATATGGGCTAAAATTTATCAGATAAACCTGGGACAAGTCCGAGATTAGCTAGTTAATCAAAGTGGGACGAAATGTACAAGGAATAGTCGCCCTCTTCTTCCCCTAAGATGGGGGAGGCATCAGGACAGCCTTCCTTGACAACAAGCATTGGGGCGGGTCTACTCCAGCCTGCAGAGTATGGCGTGGAGTGGAGGTATCCCACCCCAGGTATTTGATGCCCAGCACAGGGTCACAGAACATCCTAAGACACATCCCAGTGGAGCATGGTAATGGGAAGTGGAGAATAAACCATATTCTGAAACTGAGCAGGGATAGTCATCCAACACAGCACCCTCTGCCTATGGACTGAATGTTTGTGTCCCCCACCACCCCAAATCATATGTTGAAACCCTATCCCACCATATGAGGGTATTAGGAGGTGAGGCTTTGGGGAGATAATTAGGATTTGATGAGGGCGTGAGGATGGATCCCTCATGAGTGGGATTAGTACACTTGTAAGTTTCACAAGCGAGCTTGCTTCCTCTCTCTGCTCCTTGCCCTGTGAGGACACAACAAGAAGTTGGAGAAAGAGGGGCCTCGCCAGAATCCAGCCATGCTGACACCCTGATCTCAGACATCCAGGATCCAGCACTGTAAGAAATAGATTTCTATTGTTTAGAAGCCACTCAGTCCACAGTACAGTAGACTCCCTTATCCAGTTTCACTTTCCATAGTTTCAGTTACCTGTGGTCAATTGTGGTCCAAAAATATTACATGGAAAATTCCGGAAATAAACAAGTCATAAATTTTAAATTGTGCACCACTCTGAGTAATGTAATGAAGTCTCTCACCCACCTACCCCCACTCCACCCGACCCAGGATGTGAATCGTCCATGTATCCAGTGGATCCCACCCATTGGTCACTTAGTAGAGGTCTGGATTATCAGATCAACTGTTACTCTGTCACAGTGCTTGTGTTCAAGTATCTTTTATTTTACTTAATAATGACCCAAAGCACAAAAGTAACTATGCTGGCAGTTTGGATATTCTCTTACTGTGCCTAATTTATAAATTAAACTCCATCATAGGTATGTATGTGTAGGGAAAATCATAGTATCTATAGGGTTCAGTAATATCCAAAATTTTGGGTATCCACTGGGGTTCTTGGAACACATGACCTGCAGACAGGGGCGAACTACTGGACTTGATACAGCAGCTGAAATAAGACAGATATTCAGTCCCCAAAATGTTTTTGACGCCTATTCAGATTGGGATCCACTAAAGAATCACACATTGCATTGCTTATTATGTCTCTGGATTTCTTTTAATCTAGAAGAGAACCCAAAGCAGTCCCTTCTTTTTTTCATGGCATTGACTCATTGAAAACATTTGTCCTGTAGAATGTTCCACTTTCTGAGCTTGTCTAATGATTTCTTCATAATGTCATTTAACTTTTACTTTATCCCCTGTGTCTCCTGTAAAGTGAATGATAGATCCAAAGGTTGGGTTTAGAGGCAAGTTAAATGTTTTTGGTAGAACACGTCACAGACAAGGCAGTGAGCTTCAACTGTACCACAGGAGAGGGCATATAAGCTGGTTCCCAGCATTCTATGCTGAGATTGATCACCAAGTAAAGGGTGACAGTCAGACTCCTAAACTTCAAAGGTATGTTTTCCTACTTGCAACCAGCAAGTGTCTTGTGGGTGGTACATTGGTACCAAGTCAATATTCTGGTTCCTCATCAGTCTTTCACTTAATGGTTTTAACACACATTGATGATTCTTGCTCGAAACAGAGATTTCATTAGGGGTGGAAAAATGGTGATTTTCTGATTTTACCACTGTTTGCACATTTCTTAGCTTGGCATTCTTTTGTAAAGAAGAGATTTTCTTCATCTATGGGAGTTGTTTGTTTACTCTGAGATACACTTCCTACAGAAAAGCCTGGTCACCATGAGATATGGTAATGGATACAGGTGGCCTCTATTCTCAGACCCCCTTGTCCATTCCGCCCCCCATCAATCATCTAGGGCTCTACTGACACAGACCCAGACACAGGGAGAAAGGCATAACACTGATCATCTGAAATGTGATTCTAGACAGAAGCCAGATATTTGAAACAACCCCATAAAAAGCATAAAGAGCCCCAATATTAACACTGGGAAATAAGCTCGGAGCTAGAACAATACCAGAGATATAGACCAGATGGAGATGAACTTGCAAACAGTGGACAAATTGTCCTGTATTTGCAGATGGGAAGGAATCAAAGTCTGGGGATTAGCTTAGACTCTATAAAATCTACCCAGTGGGTTAGTTAATAAATGGCCAATAAAGTGGAAAAACTCCTTTGCATGTCAAGTGATCTTCGTTTTGGTATTATATCTTCCTTAATTGACTAATAAATAAATGATTACACATCAGAGTGAGGGTATTTATGTGTCTATGTCAATTTGCAAATGATATACTAGTCTCTAATTAGTTTATTGACAAATACATATTTGTTAACTCAATAAAAATACTTATTAGGCAATACATTAAATTTTCATGGCTAGAGATAAAATTTAGATAAGAAATCATATTATATAAGGTTATTCAAGGAAATTACTACTGGGTGAATTAACTTAAGAATGCTTTACTAAGTATTTCCTTAATACCATGTTCTCACTTTTCCACTGGAATACCTCTAATGGTGGAGGAGGCTGAACCTTTATCTACAGGAGGTCTCCCTGCAGCAGCGGAGCCCCCAAATTAAATTTATTTCATGCCTCATATTAAAATATTAATGGATAGAATCTAAACACAATGATACAAATGAACTTATTTACAAAACAGAAATAGACTCAGACATAGGAAACAAACATGGTTACCAAAGGGGAAAGAGGGTGGGTAGGTAAATTAGGAGTTTGGGATTAACGGATTCACACTACTATAAATAAAATAGAAAAAAACAACAAGGACCTACTATATAGCACAGGGAACTATATTCAGTATCTTGTAATAACCTATCATGGAAAAGAATCTGAAGAAGAATATATATATATCAGTTAGAACGAACAGGAGATGTCAGAGCATTGAGGCCGAAGTTGACTCTGAAAGTTACCGTGAAGTTCCAGAGCCAGACCAGAAATGCAGTTGAGATTACCAAGGTAAGCCAAAACAGCAGCACTAGAAAAAAGTAAACTTAACCTTGAGCAATTTCTCAATGAAGATAAAAGTTAGGAGAAGATATGATGGAGGTGGAGTCCTTTGAAAAATGTCCATTAGAATTATGTTCAGTTCTTTGCTTTAATAAATTTACCCTTGTATGAAAATTAAAAAAAATATATATATATGTATACACACACATACACATATATATATATATATATATATATATTCAGGGTTAATATATATTATATTGCTCAGGGTTAATATCAATATATATGTATAACTGAATCACTTTGCTGTACACCTGAAACTAACATAACATTGTAAATCAACTATACTTCAATAAAAATTTAAAAATTAAATATTAATTGAAATTCTATGTAACAAAAATTAAATTCTATGTTTAAATTCTATGTTTTAGAATTTAGAATCTATTAAATTCTATGTTTCTATGTAACAAAAATTAAATATTAATTGAAATTCTATGTCAATTCTGTACAGTTTAATTTAAAAAATAATGCTCTTCAAAACTGGGTAGTATCAGTGCTACAAGAATACAGTGGAACTTAGGGTCCTAATTTGTAAAATTAGGATGGTAGCACCCTACCTCATAGGTAGCGTCCTACCTCATAGGATGTTTATGGATGGACATCAACCAAGTTAATATTTATAAAGCCTTACAGCTGCGACTGGCACATACTTAGCACTATGAAAATATTTGTTAGATAAAATTAAAGGTTTGTTCCAAGTTCATCCTACTGTTCTAGCTACCACTGTATAATCACCTTCAGGGTATGAGTAACCTAGTTTGGTGTATTTTTCTTTTTACTTATTTATTTTTAATAGAAGTATAGTTGATTTACAATGTTGTGTTAGTTTCTGGTATACAGCAAAGTGATTCAGCTACATATATATATATATATACATACTTTTTTTCAGATTCTTTTCCCTAAGAGGTTATTACAAAATACTGAGTATAGTTCCCGAGTGTGTTTTTAATATTGAAAGACATTAAGTATGGTTGGAGTAGGATAAATAGAATGTGGTTATTTATTTGGGCTAAGATAGAAAAGGGATCAAAGAACAGAGGAAAATGGGCATGGAGCCGTGCAGCTGGTGGAGGGCAGCGGAGCGGCCAGGCAGGTTAGTGGGGCAGTCACTTAGCAAACATTTCAGACCACTGGCCACAGGCCCAGTGCTAAGTACTGGACTGAGGAAACTATAAGCAGTTGGTGAGACAATGAAGTGGAGCAGTGTTTTTGAGATCACTTCCATCAGAATCACTAAGGTGTTTGTGAAAAATGCACAATGTTTGTGGCGCCACCCTGATGCACGTGGTCAGAACTGCTGGGGCTGGGCCCAGGGATCAGGATTTTACACAAACCCAATCCCTCTGTAACTAGAACGTGAAAAGCACTCTTGTAAGGGATATTGCTTAGGGTTAATGAACTTTTCTTCTTACAAAAATAAAATTTTAAAATAATTTTTAAAAATACAACCCACTTACCAGTCAAAATAGCCTAGAATTTTTCGCTGGAAGAAAATTTAGCAATCATTTAATCCAGTAATTCCTATCCCTGGTGGCTTGTTAGTGTAATCTGGGGAATGAAAAAACAAAAACAAACAAAACAATAAGACAACAACAGAAGCCAGGGCACAGGCCCTACCCCAAGAAAATTAAATCAGAGATTCTGGGGCAAAAACCTGGATAAAAGTGTATTTAAAAGCTCTTAAATATTTCTAATTTACAGTCAAGATTAAGAATCGCAAATCTGGTCCAGCCTCCTCATTTTGCAGATGAGGAAACTGGAGACTCAGAAATAACTTACTTAAGATGGTAGACCTCTCTTCCAAAAGTAATTGTGTAAGATAGACTAGCTATGTATTAGTGTTATGATTTTCAAAATAAAGATAATAACCTATTAGTGAATTCTGATAACAATCTAGTGGTTCCCAACCAGAATTTTAAAAAATGAAGTAGAGTAGAATAAAATATATCAGAGCACACATAGAGTAGAAATGATATTATGGGGTGTGTGTGTACGTGTGTGTGTGTGTGTGTGTGTGTGTGTGTGTGTTCTGTGATTAGATGTTAAATGTGATTCTTATTATGGGTTGTTGTCAAAAAAGTTGGAAAGTCCTGCCCTGGAGTTTCTTTCAATTCTAATATCTAAGGTTAGAAGTTGACATCTGTGTATAGGAGGGATGTAGCTCCTTCCTCTGCCTGATGAGTAGCCCACAGGGAAGTTCTGGATGGCACTGAGGTCAAGAACATGGAATTAAGGATGCAAACACCTTGGGGTAAATGGTGTCTTGTGCCCCTTACTGGTGATGAGAGCTTGTATCAGAACCTAAACTCTTTATGGCTCAGCTACCTAAACTTTAAAATAAAAATAATAATACCCCCCCAAAAAAATAATAATAATACCCACCTCACAGGATTGTTAGTTTTGTTTTGTTTTTTAATTTTAAAAAATTTTATTTAATTTTTAAAGGTTACACCCCATTCACAGTTATTACAAAATATTGGCTATATTCCCCATATTGTACAATACATCTTTGTAGCCTATCTTACAGCCAATTGCTTGTACCTCCCACTCCCTCTTCCCCACTGGTAACCACTAGTTTGTTCTCTATGTCTGTGAGTCTGCTTCTTTTTTTGTTATATTCACTAGTCTGTTGTATTTTTTAGATTCCACATATAAGTGATATCACACAGTATTTTTCTTTCTCTGTCTGACTTATTTCACTTAGCATAATGCCCTCCAAGTCCCTCCATGTTGCTGCAAATGGCAAAATTTTGTTCTTTTTTATGACTGAGTAGTATTCCATTGTGTATATATAGCACATCTTCTTTATCCGTCCATCTGTTGATGGACTGCTAGGTTGCTTCCATATCTTGGCAATTGAAAAAAGTGCTGCTAGGAACGTTGGGGAGGATTGTTAGTTTTAAATGGCAGAATATCTATAAACACAGCATAATGTCTGGCGTATAGTAATAATAAATACAGACAATTAAAAATGCATTTGTGACCTATTGTTTCCTGACTCTAAGAGGAAAGAACTAAAAATATACCAGGAGTAGGATAGTCTTTGGAGGGATGTGCAATGGGTCTTGGGTCTAATGTTTCTTTTAGAAGGACAAAAGCTAAAAATTACCTAAAGTAATCGCTTTCTTTTCTGGTGGGTAGCTGGCTCCAAAATAAAATAAAAAATTAAGCTGTTGGCCCAAGACCTTACTGCTGCTCATGGACCTCACCTTCCTCTATTTGTTCAGATTCTGTGCCTGAATGCAGGAGAGTCTCAGACACAGCTCTCCACTTTTACTGCACGTCTCCTCCACCAAGGGATAAACTTACCATAGTCTTCCATGCTGCGATAGCCGTCTTGTGAAGGGAGGAGCGCTCAGGCTAGTCTTAAAGATGTGTCTGGGTGCTTGACATTTGCGTGGCAGCTAGTGAAAAACCTTAGTTTTCTTGTCTCCTTTATTCTTATGAGGGCATATGGTTCTATATGACATACTATAATGTCATTTACACATATGCACATACGTACGCACACACATACATGCGTATACACACGTGCATATATGTACATGTACACACATATAAAGGACCGTGATTATATGTTAAGTTCATAGGACATAAACCTATTGGGCTAAACATTATGGAAGATTTAGAGATGAGTCAAACACTAGCCCTGTCATCAAGGAACTTAAAATCTTGTGGAGAAGATATAATACGTGAATGAATAACTCTTTCAGGAGAAAATGCAGTAAATGCCAGGACAGGGAGAGACAGACACAGCACTGCAGAAGTTCAAAGGAGGGAGAGATTGCAGGCAACTGACAGATGCAGTAACAATGGAGGTTGAGGCAGAGGAGACATCTGAGCTGCATCCTGAAAGAGGGACAGGATTTGACTCTGCTGAAACGAGGTGGCGTGACGCCCTCATGAGGGAAAGCATAAACAAGGATCCAGAGGAGCTGGAAGAGCAGGCCAGGCACCACAGACAAGGTCACTTTGCCCAGAACACAGGACTCATAAGGAGAGTAGAAGTCAATGACTTGAGGAAAGAGATTTGTAGTAGTTTCCTTGGCTGCTGTAACAAATTGCAAAACTGGTGGTTTCAGAGAACATAAATGTATTATCTTACAATCCTGGAGGCAAGAAGCCTGAAATTGTGCTCACGGAGCAAAATTAAGGTGTCGGCAAGGCTGCGTTCCTCTCTGGAGGCTCTAGAGGAGAATCCAGTTTCTTGCCTTTTCCAGCGAGAAGCTGCTCACGTTTCTTGGCTCCCGGCCCCAAACGTCTTCAAAACCAGCAATGGCCAATTGAATCTTTCTCACACCATATCACATCACATCAGTCTGACACTGACCCTTCTGCCTCTCTCTTCCACATTTAAGGAGACTTGTGATTATACTGGGCCCACGTGGATAATTCAGGATAATCTCCCCATCTCAAAATCAACTAACTAGCAACCATAATTCCATCTGCAACCTTAATTTTCCTTTGCCATGAAACCGAACATATCCACAAGTTCCAGGGAATAGTATGTGGACATTTGGTGGGGACGGGAGCGGTGGCTTTCTGCCCATCAAAGGTTGGAACCAAAGACTAAGGGGTCCTGAGTGTAAGATTCTCATCTCCATTCTTCCTGCTGAGGGAGAAAACACAATGTCTGTTTTCAGATTAAAGATGGTTTCCTTTCAGATATTTTCTTGCTTTTAACTGGAATTATAGCAATTCTGTGTAGTAACCCAGGTTGTCTCATACCGATTGGATGTTCTGATTGGCAGTTATAGATGACTTTGATTAATAAAAAAATGGGAAGATAAATTAAATATTGATAAACGCAGTTTGGTGTGTTTGATTTTTCAAAACACAGGGCCCATGGGGATGCGAAGTCATAAAAGAGGATCTCAGTATTGGAAACCACTGTCTTAAAAAATATGGCCTCTGATTATTTCAGTTGGTTCCAGCTGTGTATACGGCATTTTTCTCTATTATTGACACATCTCTAGGGTTGGAGGATGAAAAGTTTGGAAAAGATTAAAATAAAACTGATTTAGCAAATGCATTTCATCTTCCAACTTGTTTATGGTTTGATCAATAATTCATCCCTTAACATCTGTCTCTAAAAGACTATCTTGTCTGTTGTCTTCATGGATGAAAAATTAGGATATTGGGGAAACAAAAGGTCTTCTTTTTAAAGTACACAGCGTCTCAAATGAAATGCCTGAAATTTATAGTGTGTAGATAACAAAAACAAATGACTTAAAACTGTGCAACAGGCAGAGGGAAGAAAGATCTGATAAGGCAGGAAGTACAAATAAGATAACAGAAAATCCATCTGGACATGAGCACCGAACTGTTCAAAGGACCTTTATTTATGTGTTTAGCCAATCTGAAGATTCTCTCTTTTAAAATATCATTTAAATTAAAATGTTCTACTATGAACCGAGGGGTAGGGGCAGGACAGGAATAAATACGCAGACGGAGAGAATGGACTTGAGGACACAGGAAGTGGGAAGGTAAGCTGGGACGAAGTGAGAGAGAGGCATGGACATATATACACTGCCAAATGTAAAATAGATAGCTAGTGGGAAACAGCGGCATAGCACAGGGAGATCAGCTCGGTGCTTTGTGACCCCCTAGAGGGGTGGGATAGGGAGGGTGGGAGGGAGACGCAAGAGGGAGGAGATATGGGGATATATGTATATGTATAGCTGATTCATTTTGTTATAAAGCAGAAACTAACACACCATTGTGAAGCCATTATACTCCAATAAAGATGTTAAAAAAAAAAAAAAGTTCTACTATGAACTACTGGAGTATAAGTTTATATAGCTGTTCATTGCCCTGAACATTAATACCTTTCTAGTATAGCTGTTTGTGTGGAATATATTTTTCTCAGAATTTTAGTGCTTGTCTTTTTGATTTGAATAAAGAAATGATGAGAAGGCAGAACAAACGAGTTCTATGAAGAGACACATCTAGGCAGGGAGAGGAGTGTCAGCTGGGCACAGACAGCGGTTTGTGGTGAAGTGTTTTGACTCATCACAGCTAATACTTCCTGTGCACCGGGCATTGTGCAGGATTACTGATCTTCATGGCCACTCCATGAGCCCTGCACTACCATTAATCTTATTTCTGATGAAGACGCTGAGGCTTGGAGACATTAATTTGCTTGTCAAACCTCACACTGTCGGTGAATGAGTGAGTGAAGGAGCAGGGTATCAATCCCTAGGCTGTCTTTTAAAAATACAAATTTAGAACCTTAACCCTAACCCGAAAAAAAATATATATATATATATGTAAATATAGTTGTTTCACTCCCCTGCTTTGTAAACATTATTTCTTTAAACTTCACTGTCTTGTGGTTCTCTACCTTGGCTTCACTTGGGGACCTGTTACAAAATAACATTGCTGGGAGGAGGGATAAATTAGGAGTTTGGGATTAACATATCACACTACTATATAAAATAGATAATCAACAAAGACCTTCTGTATAGCACAGGGAACTCTACTCAATATTCTGTGATAACCTATATGAGAAAAGAATCTGCAAAAGAATGAATATGTGTATACGTATAACTGAATCACTTTGCTGTACACCTGAAACTAACACAGCATTGTAAATCAACTATACTCCAATATAAAATAAAAATGTGTTTTAAATTGACATGCCAAAAAAAAACAAATCGACATGCCGCTTGATACTCTGGGCCATGAAACATTTTTTTATACCAAGGACCAGTCTCTGTGCTCATAGAATAAAGCAAACACACAAACAAACAAAATACCATTGCCTAGAATCCACTCCAGACTCTTTAAATACAACAACGATGACACTAATAATGATCAGGAACACTTATATTTGGGCTAACCATGTGCCAAGCATTTTTCCAAGTGCTGTATATATTCTCATTTAATCTTCAGAACGACCCTGTGCTGAAGACACCGTTACGTTTACAATTGACAAACGAGGAAGGTGAGGGTAAATGCTTAGCTCAGAGTCATGCGGCAAAACTGAGCTTCAGAATCTGCGCTCAGAAAACAAAAATCAGACAAATAAAACAATCACAATGAACACCTTCACTGGTAACCTCTGGATGCGATCCTAGAGAATCGTGCGTCTATTTTTTTTAAATGGCAAATAAAGAGAAAGAATCAAGCATTTATCCTGCCCTTATATGTATAAACTGTACCTCGGGATAACTATGAGGGGAAACCTCTCATTTTAGGAGAACTTCAACTAATAAATGAATGAGGGATAGAATTAGAATATTCTCATGTTGACACCCTCAAGGAAATAATCTAATCCATGATCATCAATGGATAAAACTTCTCAAAAAGGGATGTCCAGACTCTTCCTGAAAGAAGTACACATTATTACTTCTTATGAAGTGTTCTTTGCTAGAAGAATCAGGTCTCTTCAGGATTCTTGAATCAAATACCACTTTGAGATAAACAACATGTCACATGACACCTTGGGATCACAATCAGCGAGATACAGACTGGGGAACTCAACAGACAAGACCATCTCTTTCACATGTAAGTTAAGAGAAAGAAGAGAGAGAGAGAGAAAGAAAAAGAGAGATGGAACCTACAGATTAAAAGATTCGTATAAACTAATTGCAATGTAATGCATCATATTTGGATCATGATTTGATCAAATACCTATAAAAATTAAATTTGGAGAGACTTAAACATTGACTAGATGTCTTATGTCATTAAAATATTATTTTTTTTCTTTTTAGTGTGATAGTTATATTGTGGTTATGGTTTTGGTTTTTGGTTTGGGTTTTGGGGCATTATGTATATTTTTTTCTTCCAGTTTTATTGAGATATAATTGACATACAGTGCTGTATAAGTTTAAGGTGTACAGCGTGATAATTTTTTTTTTTTTTTTTTTTTGCGGTACGCGGGCCTCTCACTGTTGTGGCCTCTCCCGTTGTGGAGCACAGGCTCCGGACGCGCAGGCTCAGCGGCCATGGCTCACGGGGCCCAGCCGCTCCGCGGCACGTGGGATCTTCCCGGACCGGGGCACGAACCCGTGTCCCCTGCATCGGCAGGCGGACTCTCAACCACTGCGCCACCAGGGAAGCCCCAGCATGATCTGATTTACATACATCATGAAATGATTATGATAAGTCAGTGAATATCCATCATCTTGTACAGATTCAAAATTAATGAAATAGAAAAAATATTTTTCCTTGTGATGAGAACTCTTGACATTTACTCTCTTAACTACTTTCGTACATAACACACAGTAGCATTAATTATGTTTATCATGTTGTACATTTCATCCTTAGTACTTACGCATCTTTTAACTGGAAGTTTGTAACTTTAGACTACCTTCATTCAATTCCCCTGCCCTTTACCCCCCACCTCTGGTAAACAGGAATCTGATTTCTTTTTTTATGAGTTTGTTTGCCTGTTTTTGTTTTGAAATATAAATGACCTACAACACTGTGTTAGTTCTTGTTACACAACATAGTGATTTGTTATTACTATACACTTCAACACGATCACCACAGTAAGTCTAGTTAGGATATGTCACCATACAAAGATATTACATAGTTATTGACTAAATTCCCCCCACTGTATAGTTCATACCAGTAACTCATTTATTTTGCAGCTGGAAGTTTGTACCTCTTAATCTCCCTCACCTATTTTTTTCCTCCCCTCAGAGGGCCATCAGTTTGTTCTCTGTATCTATAACTCTGTTTCTGTGTTATGTTTGTTCATTTGTCTTGTTTTTAGATGGCACTTAGAAGTGAAATCAGACAGCATTTGTCTTTCTCCGTCTGACTTATTTCACCTAGCATAATATTCTCCATTTACATCCACGTTGCTGTGAATGGCAGTACTTCATTCCTTTCTTACGGCTGGCTGAGTCATATTCCATTGTATATGTATATACCACATCTTCTTTATCCATTCATCTATTGATGGGCACATAGGGGTCTTCTATATCTTGGTTATTGTAAATAATGCTGCAATGAACATAGGGGTGCATATCTCTTTTCAAATAAGCGTTTTTGTTTTCTTCATGTAAGTACCCAGGAGTGGAATTGCTGGATCATATGGTAGTCTATTTTTAATTTTTTGAGGATTCTCCATACTTTTTGCCACCGTGGTTGCACCAATTTACTTTCCCATCAACGGTGACTGAAGATTCCCAAACTGATCTGTTCCTCAGTTTAGTTACCTCTTGATCTGGAACCTTGGTCCCATCATGGGGCTTAAATAGAACTGTGAAGAAATATGCTCTTTTGTAGGTTATTCTTATCTGACTTCATTCCAAGAGCTCAAATTTTTTTCCACCAAACTCATGTAAATTGATCAAATAAAATGGAGAATGGAGAAGGAGCCCAGGGGGGTGTCCAGAGGGCAGAACTCTTCACCTTCGGCTCAGCTTTTAAAACATACACTGACACAAGTTCATGGCTGAGACTCACATGCTTCTGGAGAGTGAAGCGTGGAGATAACAATCCCCTGGCACGTGTATTTGAATCCTTGATTTACACTGAAGCTGAGGAGCCTCCAAGGAAAAAGACTTGAACCATGTACACCCTAGGGGATTAGTTGTGTGTGTGTGTGTGTGTGTGTGTGTGTGAGAGAGAGAGAGAGAGAGAGAGAGAGAGAGTTTTCAAAGCATTCCAGTGGTTCCAAAGCAGCCAGATTACAGTGAGAATTATGGGGACTGCTACAGGAGAACACGTTATGAGGGGGGAAGGTCTCCGGTCTTGGGAGTTCAGGGTGCTGGTGGTTCTAGAAATCAGGAGAGCCTTATAGTAGAAGTCAGCTTTACTGACACCCAAATACAGCAGGACTCTACCTGTAACAGCAACAACATATGGTGGGATTCCAACCTCATGGACAGATATTAATTTTGGCCACATGAATGCGGCATTAGGAACAATAATCTAGCTCACTGGCACTGTAGACCTGTCAGGTGAGGGACTGCAGAGTTGAGAAGTGAGCAGTAAGCAGGGATGATCCGTGGACACATGTGAGCCCAACTGGAGAGTTCCAGAAATTGCTGAGGAGGGGAACTTTGTCCAATCATCTAAGCCCAGGTGCTCACGCCTTTAGGTCTTTCTCTGCTATTGTAGCATCTAAAAAAAAAAAGGCCCATAAACCCAGTTCCAAAAGAATTTATGAATAATGTTAAGGTCTCTGAAGAAGCCTCAAACAGCACTCCTCTTCCCCATGCTGGGTTCTGAACGAGTTGAAAAAATAAAACAAAGGTAGAGCAAATGGAATCACCTTTGTTACCGCTAGAGACCAGGCTGGAAGACTAGGCTTTAGGTCTGGCAGTCAAATGGGCTGAAATTAGACAGACTTGCCCATATGCAGACACTTGCTGGATCAGAGCAGCCCTGCCCAGGCAAGACTTTCAATACAGAAAGACGTGCTCTCTTGGAAGGCTCACTCCAAACAGGAAGAAGCGGAGCTGATCCAATGGGCCCAGTGATTCTTCCAAAATTATGATCAGATCACTCGCTCCAGAGCTCAAAAAGGAAGAAGCAGAGCTGATCCAAGGAATGGAATAAGTAAAGGGACAAAGAGAGACAAAGCCTGTGTTTTGGGAAATCCTCACTATAGAAACAAGGAGAAGAGAAAAGAAGTCTCTCCTCTGTATCAATCAGGGTCTGCCAGAAAAACAAAATCCACACAAGGGTTATTAAATAGAGGGTATTAAACACAGGGGATTAGTTACAAAGATGTTAGAGGAGTTGAAAGAATAGCCTAGGTAGACGAGGCAACCCGAAAATTAGCAACTGGGAAGCCACTATCCATTCCTAGGGCTGGAGGAACAAATAGAAAAGTGGTGTTATCTGAGCCCAGGACCTGGGACCACTCAGTAGACCCTAATATCATAAGGGCCTAATTTGGGCAAGAGCTGGAGCCACACAGGAGTTGCTGCTGTGGCCAGGCATGCCTCCTAAAGCAGAGGAAAATACCCTGGCTTCTTCTTTCTTCCTAAACTCCAGTCTCCACCAGTGCCTAATATACAGCTGGTGGTCGAGAGAGCCTGGGAGTCATAGCTCGCAAGAGTCAGACAGAGAGAGCACAGGCAGGGAACGGGTCCAGAGCGAACAGGCAACTAGCCAGCACAACATTTAACAAGAATAGTTTTAATGTTTCTGTAGATAAAGAGGAATCTATATCTCATATCACACACCAAAAAACCTTTCTGAATGTCATTTCACCATTTCTTTAAATTTCTCTCCTGTAGCAGCTACCATATCGCGCTCCATCTTTTCTCCCCACCTCAGCTCTTCCCTCTTCCTCCCCTCCGCTCCCCCACAACTCTCTCCTGAATCTTCTCCACATAAGCTTTTTCCATAAGCTGGGGAGTTCAGTTTACCCGCTTCTCACCTTCTCTATCAAAGATGGCTCTCCACGGGGCCTCCCTCACTGGCTTAGGGCTTTAAGGTTGGGTAAATATTGTATCGTATACCTTGTACACAACAGTACGAATGTAACCAACTTGGTCACTGCAGTTTGGTTAAGCCTGAAGCAGCTGAGTCACCCACTAAGGAGAGAATATTCACCTGCTCAGCAGTTGACCACTTAGTTACCTTAGTTCATGTCAAATGCGGCCACTGCAGCGCCCCCCACCCCGCCGTTTAACAGAACTGAAAGGACTTCTGTTTCGTTTTCTTGGAACCACAGAAATTAAGTATCTGTGGTTTAGCTTGTGGACTCACTATTCGAGGGTGATAATCATTGCTATTTCAAGATAAATGAAAACGATTAGAATAGTGCCTTGGACATAATAGGAATTTGAAAACTGTGTTGATAAGACACACATAGATTATATAATTGTATTCATTTACTAAGGCTGTCATAACAAAGCGGTTTAAACAACAGGAACTTATTTCCTGCAATTCTGGAGGCTAGAAGTCTGAGATCAAGTATCACAGGGATAGTTTGTTCTGAGACCTCTTCTTTTGGTGTGTAGATGCTTGTCTTCTCCCTGTGTCTTCACGTGGTCTTCCCTCTGTGTAAATCTGTGTCCTGATTTCCTCTTCTTCTAGGGACACCAGTCAGATTAGATTAGGACTCACCCAATGACTTTCTTTCAATTCAATTACCTCTTTAAAGAGCCTGTCTCCAGATAAGGTGACATCCTAAGGTACTCAGGGTTAAGACCTCAGCATATGAATTTGGCGGGAACAAAATTCAGCACACGATCCAAAGTCACACTGTATCTCACGCAACGACATTAATATCTGAACTACAGAGAGCAACACAGATATGTACACGGTTAACTTTACTGTTGATAGTTGCAGGTTACAGATTTCCTGGAACACTATTCCGTGTCTGCTGGCTCTGTTAGACTGCCTTCCCATTATGTGGGGATTACAGCATAATTGTTAGATGATCAGTCAGTGTAGTCATATAGGCATGAGCCCTAATCCCAGACCTGCTACCTATCAGCTACTTGACCTTGAATCAGCTCCTTAACATCACTTAGTTTAGTTTCTGCATCGATACAGTGGGATAATCGTAGGACTTTCTTTACTGAGAGGGATGAGGGTTCAATGCAATGATGATGTATATTGTTAGAGAGGAAAAACTTTTCTTCTACTCTCTTAGGTTTACTCTTTGGGGCCCTGCAAGTTCAACTAAAGGAAGGCGGTTTAAAAGGAGAAAAAACAGACAATTTTTATTAATATTTACATGTACGTGAGTTCACAGAAAAGGAGTGAAACTCAAAGGATTGGTTAGACACTGTAGACCAATGGTAATTTATTAGCCTCATCTCCGGTCTGAAGTTCAGGGCTTCTGTAAAGAGTATATGAGGGGAAAATGAGGTTACTGGTAGTGATTCTGCAAAAACATGTGCGTGAAAAGAATGGTTGTAATGTAATGAAATAGCCTTCATACGTTTCCTTGTGAAAGATATATGTTAATTTCCCAAATGTATGAGCATCTGTGTGTTTTCATGGGGAATACACAGTGCCTTTTCTAACACTAAGATGCTTGAAATGGGGTTATTTCCCTTTCAAATGAAAACCAATTAAATAAATTATATTTTTTTCCCTTAGTGCTTACAAAGTGTGGGAGTTGTCTCCAAACATTACTAAATGTTCTAATTTAGTCATAAATAGGCTGGAAGAATGTAGCGTAATTACTAAGTCCAAAGTAAGTTGTTCTAAATATTTTATCTTGTTCAGCATATGCTGTTTAAAAAAACCCCTCAAACTATAATTGTCAACATTCAATTCACAAAAAGTAAACAACAGCTGAGTATAATGGGATGATAAAGAATCTCTCCATAATTCCCGCCATATGGCAAAGAGTATGTCCATTTTGAAGTGGAAGATGGTCACGTTTATCAACTGAGTTATTTTCTTTCTTGAATTCTTCCTATAGGGAAAATCATCCCCAGGAAAACTAGAGGCATTTTCCTAAAGCAGACAGGAGGACATGAGAAAAAGTTGTACGGTATGGCTGGATCACAGATGGGAGGAATTTAAAACTCACTATGGCAATCGAAAGGGGTGAAGTAAAAAAAATGCCACCTACTTCCGTATGATCAGTCATGCTAGAAGCATCACACGTGAAATGAACAAGCATAAGTGGAAAATGTATGGATACATTTTTATTTATCAGTTTCTGTGAACAAGCTCTCATGGGCCCAGCTCATGAAACTTCCTGTCATGATTTGGATTCATTTTAAATGCATGGACAATTAATCTGTTTCTAGGCAAGGGAAGCCGCTTGAAATTTCTTCCTTTTTTTTTTTTAATCAGATGTTTTGTATATGTGGGTTTTAAGCTCAGAGGAGATACTTACAAACCCTTTCTCTTCAGAGTGAAGTACTAGATGGAGAGGGGGGCATAACCCAGCCACTGTTCCAACCAGATACTTCAAACCTGTCCTAGAAGGGAAAAGTGGGACCCATCTCCAAAGAACGGGCTTTGGTTCTTGGCTGAGAGAGATAAGGAGCAGAAGTCCAGCTTGGGGACAAAGGGCTTTGTGAAAAAATGCTGAGGAACAAGACACCCCCCTTGTTTTTCCACAAGAAGGATGGCAATCTACCTTAAATCCTTTTTGGAATGAGCAGTGGGACTTGGGAGCAGGTATAGTATTGAATGCATAAATGAACAAATCATGGAACTAATTTGTTAATTACTAACCACAGCTAGGCAGAGAGGAATGAACAAGATTTACCAAGAACACTTGGGAGGGATGGGCAAGTCCTACATGGTCTGATGGAGGGGAAATCCAGCAATTTGGAGGCAAAGGACTGCTTTCTGAACTTTAGTTTTCTGGAGATTATATAATTAGTACCATGAATATGTTGTGCAACTCTAAAATTCCATAAAGCGGTACTTATTTCATTCTGCTTGTCTCCTTGAGATGCTGTTTGAAAATGATGGCATTATAATTAATCAGATTAATCTCTGAGTAAAAATAAAGGCTGTCTTTTCCAAGAGCTCTTCATCATGCCAGGCAGTGTGTCTGTCCACACACAATGACTCTTTCTGTATAGAGACACTGCTGAGCTCACAAGGAGCTCCAAGAAGCATCAAATGGTTGCCATAGAGACAGCACAATAAACAGGCACACACACCACTCAGTTATTTAAGTCTACTTGAAGGAGACCAAAGGAGAATTCTAAGAAAACAAAGGGACTTCAGAGAAAAACTCAGGATGATTTGTCTGAAAAAAAACCCTGTAATGTTCATCGTAATGATTCTTGATGGGAAAGATGGCATTACCATTGCGTGAGACACAGAAAAGGAAGAGTGAGATTCTGGACAGAAAACATCCTTATCGTGAAAGGAGAACATGAGTGACTGGGATGTTTGATTGATTTCACTTCCATCAATGTCTGAGACCTGCTCAGCGCTGTCCTGGAGGAATTAAGAAAAGTAGAAAGTATGTGTAAGGCCGGGAATTGCTTTAGGCGTGACAGTCCCATGGAGCACGCCAAAACTAGGACGGGACGGGGCGGATTGCCAAAGGGAACAGAATGGGTCTTTTCTCAAAGAAAAGAAAGAACAATATTAGCTGAAGCAGCAGGCAAAGAGCCTTACTGTGCTAGCAGGTAGCCCACCTGGCCCCTCCTCTTATGAAACACACAGTTATTTCTTCAGTGTTGGATAATGATGGTGATGATGATGGTGGTGGAAGAAACATGTCTTAAAGATGAAAATCTGAGAAAATGGTGCATCTTGGTCCCCATCCCAAGTCATTTAATCATGAGAAATAACTGGATTTTATTTAACATAACATTCTAATGACACCAAATTCATGGTATGGATCCTAAGGGCGGTTTCCTAGTCATTCTCTTCCTTGAACAATTTTAGTAATATTGATTCTTCCCCTTTAAGGTGTTCCTTTCCATCTATTATCTTCTCTGATGGTACTTACCTAACAACTAAATATCAAGTTGGGAGATGGTAATTATATGCCGTATCTTCTTCTTCCTATTCTTCAAGTTTAACTTGACCTTTTCTTTCTTTTTTTTTTTTTTTTTGCGGTACGTGGGCCTCTCACTTTTGTGGTCTCTTCCGTTGCGGAGCACAGGCTCCGGACGCGCAGGCTCAGCGGCCATGGCTCACGGGCCCAGCCGCTCCGCGGCATGTGGGATCCTCCCGGACCGGGGCACGAACCCGCGTTCCCTGCATCGGCAGATGGACTCTCAACCACTGCACCACCAGGGAAGCCCAACTTGACCTTTTCTTGATGGTGCATTTTTCTCCCCTTGAGTACTGGCGTTTGAATGCCACCTAAGCAAACTGTTATGGATTGTTCCTTGATAAGGAACTTCTCATATGAAGGGTTTCAGTTTGAAAAGTCAGTCCCTCATTTTGTTTTTGTAATTAACAACATTTTTACTGATTTAAACAGGTTCTGCACAGCTCTCTAGGCAAAGGCACAGAACATATGTGTATATTACATTACAGATCACAAGGGCTCCCAGAGGATGTAAATATTATTTTAGGTTCTAGATTTATCTCTATCTTATCTAACTTTCCATTACTGAACAGAGAGTCATAGCGATCTTCCTGCAGAAGATATGTTGTTCTTTATTCAAATTGGGATTTATACTGACTTACTTAACATATATTTGGGGGGAACACCTGTGCATGGTAGGAAGGGTGAATGATCTATCAGGTTTGCTCATTGGTTTTTCATAAAAAATTTCCTCACTTCATTGCTGTTAGAGAATTATTGATGCTGTGGTTTGTTTCTTTTAAGGCAGATCTTTAAGTTGGTGGAATAATTACATTTGCACTTGTCTTCTATGCCTAAGAAATAATTGATGATGCTTGTGGAACGTTCATATTTCATGTTGCCTAGTTAGATCATTGAGGATGTTCAGTTTTCTGGTCTGTGTTTTCTTTTGCTTGTTTTGTTTTTGAGAGAAAGAGGTCAGCAGGGCACAGAAAGCTACTTCTCTGAGATGTATACAGAGAGATTTACACAGGTCCCTTAAAAAACAATTACAGTCTAAAGGCTTGCAGGAAAAAGAGGTCCAAGCAGGGAAGATAGTCAGATTAGTTTCTCAGGATGAATATACTTTTGGGTGCCCCTTACATGTTATGATTTTAGGGCAATTTGGTCCCACCATAATCACAATACCACCATATATTTTTCTACATAGTAATACTCCTGTTTAGCTCAGCAAGCTTTACAGATGTTCGCTGATTCCTGCAGCAGCCAGAGCAGCTACTGAGTCCCTTGTCCATAAATCCTTAATGAGCCCTGTCTAGGAGCAGGACACTATGGGCCCATGCGGTAGACATTTTTAGATTAAATCTTAGCCCTAGTTAAGATCTGGTTAAGAGAGTTAAGGACCATTTTTACAATGTTTAATTACACTGTTCAAATAACCAGCATACATTTGCAAATCCTAAATAAGTGAAATTTGAAATAAACTTACTGTGACTCAATCACTGTGCCACAACTCATCACATGCGATGCTGCGGTCCTCCGATCTTGGCAGTACCTTGCACAGGAATATTTGTTGATGGCAGCCTGACTGAAGGTAGGTATAAGAAAGATAACTCCCGGTCCCCGATGCCCTGTGCAACTGGTTGCATTATAGTGGGCTTCTGACCATATTCTTCTAATGAACTCTTGGTAGCTATCAAATGAAATGGGCCCAAACTCTGACCACAAATCCAGGTTTATGGCTTAGACCAGATTGCCTCTCACTCTTTAAGTGTGTGAACACAAAGGAGTTAAACAGCAGAACCCAGGGAGACAGGAAGCAGACAATTTTAACCATAGCTGTTGTCCCTGAAGGGCGATGGGCAGGTCGGGCGTTATTGCACAAGAAAGGAAGAATCCACAGAGAAGGAAGGGCATGAACTTGTACTGAGTGCTGTGGCGGGCACTACTCCAGCTGTTGACATAAACCATTCTTGGGCCTCACGGCAGTCCTGAACAATAGGCATTTCCTGGTAGGAAGGACAAGTCTCAGAAGTAGGTAAGTAGGTAAGTAACTTGCCCAAAGCTTCACAGCACACACGTGGCAGATCCTGGCCTGCAGCTCAGACCTGTGTGCTTGGAAGACCATGCCTTTTCCATGATGCTCAGCTGTGCCCATTCCACCACCTTCTGTGCTGAGGGGAACTTTTGAGTCAGGCTCTCTAAATTTTAAGAATAAGACTCAGGGACTTCCCCGGCTGTCCAGTGGTTAAGACTCCGTGCTTCCAATGCAGGGGACGCGGGTTTGATCCCTGGCTGGGGAACTAAGATCCTACATGCCGCGTGGCACAGCCAAAAAAAAAAGACTCAGGTCACCTCAGGTAATGAAGAATGTGCTATCTCTAGTCTTATAGAAATGAGGAAACAGTGATCTCAGCTTCATGGTCAAGTCTCAGAGAACCCCAGAAAAGCAGAACACCCAGGTTTCAGGAAGGTTAGAATGGTGTCAGAGCCAGGCTCAAGGGGACTGCAATGAGAAACGCGTTGAGATGCTGAGAACCTTCTGGGAGCTCAGGTGGTGCAGTTTCTGGGTCTTCTGGAACGTGCCCTGCTTACTCTCTGCAGGTTTGCTCCTCTAGGCATCTCTGATTCTTTTTCACTCTCAACTGCCTTTCCCACATTTTACTCACAATATTTTCTCAAAGCACCCATGTGCACATTGATTCTGCTTCCTCTCAAGTTCACCTTGCTCATGGCTCCTAATGGCCTCTGCTCTACTTCAAGGCCTCTTTCTTTTACATAATCTGAACAACTCTCACTGCAAACTGCCCCCTTTTCTCAGTGTTTCTTAATTCTAACTCCTGAAAGTTAGATGACTGAAGCCAACTGATCCTTGTTTGGATAAGGCTTTTCATGCCAGAATATCATGGACAGTGAACCAGCCTATATGTTTCGACTGCCCTTGAGTTGGGGATTCAGCCTGGTCCAGTCACCCCAGAAGAGTTGTGAGTACACCTAGTTCCTTTAGGAGGGGCTAGGGGCTTGGCTGGCAGGGCGACTGGCAAGAATGAAAATTTATCTCCCATCAATATCAGGTCAGCAGCCGTAGGGAAGATCACAGACTTTCAGTGGCACAAGCTGCTAGCTTCGTAGACTCTCGGGAGGGAATTGAGAGTGCTTGGGGAATGAGCTACAGACTGTGAGTCATCAATAAAACATCTGCTGGGAACAGACAGCTTCTTACAAAGGAACCACTAAAAATGGCCAGGATCACTTCTCCCCTTTCTACTGGTTGTTGAGTTTCATGAAAATGTGTACAATCTCATTGAGAGTTGAGATTTTCTCTTATTTCCAACCTTGGTACAGAATCTGAGAATATGACATTTATCTTGTATTTTTCTCTCTCAAACTTATTTTTAAAAATTATTTTAATTATATAAATAACATACAAAAGTTATGAAAAATTCAAACTTCAAAGGTAAAGCCTTCGCTCTCCTTTTCAAATCTTGCTTCTTCCCCAGAGAGCATTCTGGGTACCCTTCCAGACCTGTTTCTATGTGAATAGAGAGTTCCACTTTATTGTTTTGTATGAATGAACAGCCATGTTTAGTACTCTGCAATCTAGAACCATTTAAACCAAAGTAGGTAGGTGAGATTTTTCACATCTCAGAAATATCTGTAACATTCCCCACTCACAAATATTGAATGCCAGCAAAAGCTAAACAATTAAGCAGGTAATTCAAAGGCCAAAAGAATCATTTAGTCAAAGTGTAAAAAGGCACACGGATGATATGACCCCTTATCTCAGGAACAGAGACTCTCCGTCCATGGCTTGGCTCCTGCCTGGTTTGGTGCTGTGAACTCTGTAAACATTTGCCTCATAAATAGCAGATGAATTGAACCAGTATAGAGGTCAGGGTCAGCTGATGAAAATGGAACTTCCCGGACACAAACAACTATAAAAAGTCACACTAGATGATAATAGAAAAGGGAAGACCTAAATAAACAAATGAAAATTTTATTTGACAGCCCTCCCTGTTCCCACAATTGTTGTTATTTCCATTCCAGCCTCATCAGATAAAATTCTTCAAAGGAGAGTTGAATCAGGAATTTAACCCTACATAGAATTCTCACCAATTTATGATTTAAAACTTCATGAATTTGGAAAAATTAGAAAGGAAAATACAGAATTGAAAAATTCTCTCTTCTAGAACAAAAGTATGGACACCAAGGGTGGGTGGTGGTGGTGGTGTGAGGAACTGGGTGATTGGGATTGACATGTATACACTGATGTGTATAAAACTGATGACTAATAAGGACCAGCTGTATAAAAAAATAAATTAAATAAAATTCAAAAATTAAAAAAATAAATAAAAATTAAAAAATAAAAATTCTCTCTTCTAAAGTGCAGTTTATGGAGAGGTGGGGGATGGGAGGGAGGTCCAAGAGGGAGGGGATACATGTATACATATAGCTGATTCACTTCACTGTACAGCAGAAACTAACACAACATTGTAAAGCAATTTTACTCCAATAAAAAAAAACAATGTTGCTAAGAGAAAAAATAGGGACTTCCCTGGTGGCACAGTGGTTAAAAATCCACCTGCCAATGCAGGAGACATGGGTTCGAGCCCTGGTCCGGGAAGATCCTACATGCCGTGGAGCAACTAAGCCCGTGCGCCACAACTACTGAGCCTGCGTGCCACAACTACTGAAGCCCACACGCCTAGAGCCTGAGCCCCACAACAAGAGAAGCCACTGTAATGAGAAGCCCGCACACCGCAATGAAGAGTAGCCGCAGCTCACTGCAACTAGAGAAACCCCTCGCGCAGCAACAAAGACCCAGCACAACCAAAAAATTAATTAAAAAAAAATAACTTTACATACTATGTCTTTCCAAGAATAGTACAAAAATACTCAATTTCTTTAAAAAATAAAAACAAATAAATAAAGTGCAGTTTAATTACTAATTATAAGTATTCTAATTAAGGTTGTGAGACTTTTAAAATGATCAACAATAAGGGCATCATTTAGTACTATTTACATATGAACATGTGCTTTTTTTTTACATATATATATTCTTTCTCAGATCCTTTTCCCTTATAGGTTATTACAAGGTGTTGAGTAGAGTTCCCTGAGCTGTACAGTAGGTCCTTGTTGGTTATCTATTTTATATATGGTAGTGTGTATAGGGGCTACACTATGGGGTGATGACCACAATGACCATGGAGTATCCACAGTCAGATAGGAGCAAGTGACTCTGGTGCAGGAGAGGAAGTTTTCCTGGACCCTATTAGGGTCCTTGGCTGGGTCTGAAAATTAAACTGACAAAGACAGATTAACAGGAGAAAAGTACACAAATGTATTTAATATAAGTTTTATGGGACATTTCGTGAGGAAATGAAGACCCAAAGAAAGAGTTAGACTTGAGTATTTAAATGCTGGGTTTGAGAAGAATGGACAGTCGTTGGGGGTACGATAGGGCAAGGAGTATGAGGTAAGTGTAGTAAGTGGGGCAACTTAGCAAGACCTATCTGTTAGGATTCTTCTTGGCGTCCTTTTGTCTTGTTTTAGAGACAAGGATGTTCCTTTCCTCCAGGTACAGGGAGGGGAAAACATAAAACACATGAGAGTTTTATGACCTGTTTCAGGGAAGCAGGGTGAGGTGAATGTTACTCTGAGCTCAGAATAACATTCCTGTTTCTGACATTTTCTCAAACTCTTTCAGCTTAAAATATTCAATACAGGGCTTCCCTGGTGGCGCAGTGGTTGAGAGTCCGCCTGCCAATGCAGGGGACAAGGGTTCGTGCCCCGGTTCGGGAAGATCCCACATGCCGCGGAGCGGCTGCGCCCGTGAGCCATGGCCGCTGAGCCTGCGCGTCCGGAGCCTGTGCTCCGCAACGGGAGAGGCCAAAACAGCGGGAGGGGGCTTCCCTGGTGGCGCAGTGGTTGAGAGTCCGTCTGCCGATGCCTGGGACGCGGGTTCGTGACCCGGTCCGGGAAGATCCCACGTGCCGCGGAGTGGCTGCAACCGTGAGCCATGGCCGCTGAGACTGCGTGTCCGAAGCCTGTGCTCCGCAACGGGAGAGGCCACAGCAGTGAGAGGCCCGCATACCGCAAAAAAACAAACAAACAAACAAAAAAAACAGCGGGAGGCCCGCGTACCGCAAAAAAAAAAAAAAAAAAAAAAAATTCAATACAAGAAGGAGCCATATTTTGAGGTCCATGTCCTGAATGCCATCACCGGTCTCAGTGTGTCTGTATCAGGTCTGGTGTGTGATCTCAGTCCCGGCACGCAGGCTCAGGTCCCAATCTGAGTTGCCCAGTTTCACCTGCTCAAAGTAATAGTAACACACTTGAGTTGTGCAGGGTGTTGCCGGTGGTGCTTGCTGGCAGGGTTTGACAGAGGTGAGAATGCTTCCCCTGAAGGTGGAGAGAAGCAAGGTGGGGCGGTAGAACCATAAGCAGATAGGTTAGCGGGTCCCTGGAGAAAGAGAACCAGGAATGGCTTTCTTGACATAAGAGAAGGCATTTTGGCCTAAGGCTTTTTGTGATCTAAGCCTGGCTGCAATGCTTGCCCTTGAAAAGTCTCAGTAATTAATGATCTTAAGGGAACAAAGGAATGCAAGAACAGGAAAAAAAGGCAGTCAAACAATCGTGTAGTGACAAAGCAGAGTCCTATTTCCTCCTCAAGGGATAGGCATAATAATATATCTTTGAGTTCGACAGGAACTCAACTCAGGTATGTATCAGAGTGTTATGTATATCCCTTTGAAACAGGGGGGAAGGGGGCAGGGCACAACCTTTAAAAGAATGACATAGCCCTTGTGGATACAACATAAACTGGTTAGAATCAACTGGGTCCAAGATGGTGGAAGATTCAGCTACCAGTAGACCTTGAGCCTCATTATATGCTCATTGCAATATATTAGCATATGTTAAATGACACACCCACAGGCCCCATGACAGTTCCAAGGCTGACCATAAAAGGCCAAAAAGTGGGTGGTGGCCCAAATCCTGGAAATCCCCACCCCCTTCTCCAAAATAGTTGGAATAATCCTTCCACTCATCAGAGTATGAAATTACCCAGCCCATAAAAACTAACCACCCCATATTTGGGGTCTCTCGCCTTCTGAGATGGCCCATACTCTGTCTGTGGAGTATATCTCTCCCAAGGTCATACTCACCTTTTGAGATGGAATGCATTCTGTCAATGGAATGTGTACCTCTAAATAAATCGACTTCTTACCTGTCACTTTGTCTCTCACTGAATTCTTTCTGCGATGAGACATAAAGAACCTGGGCTTCATTAAGTCCAGAGACTAGGTGTATGATCTCAATTAAAAGACAGTGGGTTCAAGTCCCAGTCTGGGTTCTGTCTGGGTTCGAGTCCCAGCCCGCGGGTTCAAGTCCTAAGCTGTGTGGTTTCACCTTGAGGAGGAACTAGGACTCTGTTTTATCACTGAACTATTATTTCTTGCCTGTTTTTCCTTTGTTTCTGCATTCTCTCATGTCCCTAGTTAGTAACTGCTTAAGTCTGCTCTTTAGAACTCAGGAAAGACCTAGGAGACTAAAGTCTTTCTATACAAACAGAAATGGAGGGCACCTAGGTGCTTTTGTACCAAGGAGGGCCCTGCAGCATCCTGGGCTTGTGTTCAATTTAAAAGGAAAATAGATGTTCTAGGACTAGGTCACAGAGAGAAAGGCTTCTCCACCTTGGAAAGGACAAAGCATGGGCCTGTGTTCCAGGCTCTGAGGGAAAAATTCTCATTTCCCTTCCCTGTAGGTCTGTGTGGCACCACCTCTCCCTCTACCCTCAGGTTATTTGTGTGTGTGTTTCCCGCCTTTCTAGACTGTCAGATCCCAGAGGGCAGGATGCCTCACTGATTCACCCCTGTGTTCTTCATGGTGCTGTTAGGGGAATCACTAACTCAAACTGCCCACCCTGCCCAGCCCTTATATAAGAAACCAGCTGCATGAGTTATCTTAAACAGGAGGTACTGGTAAGGAATGCAGAACTAACAAGCTACCACCAACCAGAAGAATTCAGGAAAGGTCAAAAGGAGAGAGGAGGCCCCAGTCCATATGTCCTACCTACCTCCCAGAATGCTTCTTGCTGGAATCCAGCTTGGCTGAGTGATGCACGCGCCATCAGGAAGGACCCTGAGTCAGAGGGATTGGCCAGAGACAACCCGGAAAATAACCCCATTACCATAAAATCCAAGACTGCAAGCCACGTGGCAGAGCAGTTCTCCTGGGTTCCCTGACCCTGCTGCTCTCCACCGGGGCGCTCCTTCCCAATAGTCTCTTGCTTTGTCAGCATGTGTGTCTCCTCGGACAATTCATTTCCGAGTGTTAGACAAGAGCCCGCTCTCGGACCCTAGAAGGGATCCCCCTTCCTGCAAGAGTGCTAGTCTAGTGCCTGTCACAAAGTTAGTTCTTGGTCATTGACTTATTGTCTTTGTATCTGTAACGTACTGGAAAAATGATTCAAAAATAGCTGGCTTTCTCTAATGGGACTTTTGCTGGCTGGGAAGATGATGTAGGGCAACTTCTCAGCAGGGTTTGAATTTTGAGTGCTAGGGAAAGAACAGCATGATTGGAAGAGAGGCACATTTTACTCAGATACACTCTGTTATTTTTGTTTTACATTGAAATGAAATATTTGGGTCTACATAAAATTTGGATGACCCATTAAGGGCAATTTCCTCAGTGTGATTCAGGTTGAACTGAGGCCTCCTGGAGTGTCCTGTTTGTGCTACTGATTGGTTAAGGGCTTTTCCAATGTGGGGTGAGCTCATTTCCCCTTGGAGAACTGAAGAGCAGAGCCTTTCAGGCCCCGCTAAAGTGAACTCTCTCTGCAAAATGTCTGATCCCCTGAGCTGGAGCTCTTGAGTTCTCTTCTTCACTACACAGGAAGCAAAGAGATGTCAGCAGCCCTGTGTAGTGAAGAATTAACCTCCATCACAAGAGGTCTGACCTTTGTCCCCAGCTGCTGGGAGGTGATCTCTGTTGTCTTTCTTCTCCTGGGGCAGTAGATAGTCTGACAATGTGATTTAGGGTAGGGCAGGCCACGCCAGAAAGACCAACCACAGAACTCAGGGCCGAGGCTTTGGGTCTCCCGGGATCAGGGCCCTGAACACTGAGATCGACCACATGGGCAATTGATCAATCACGTCTATGTAATGGACCTCAGTAAAAACCAAACACCTGAGCTTCCCTGGTTGGCAATACTCTGTGCATTTTGTCACATGTTGATGTCACAATGCCTCTGATATTTCACATTCATTTGCTCGTACTAAGTCTGTGAAATCTAGTGTGTATTTTGCACTTATGGTACATCTCACTTTGGACTCGTCGCATTTCAAGTGATCAGAAGCCACCTGTGGTTCCCATACTGGACAGTGTAACCCCAGATCTCATCCCTTCTTCCCTATCCAAGGACGTCACTCATTCCCTGAATCTCCTACACGGATCGGTTTTCATCTCTCACCTGGATCACTCCCTTTTTCATATAAATATGCTGTTAGTTTTCCCATTTTAAGATAGCCCTCTCATGACCCCACTTATTTTTCCGTAAACCCTATTTTGACTGCTCTTTTTTAAAGCAAAATGACGTTGTTTTGCTACTTGTCTTGTTTACAATCATTGTTTACAATTTCTTTCCCACATTCTCCCCTGAATCCACTCCAAATCAGGCTTTATCTGCCAAAACTCCGACAAAACTCTCTTCGTTAAATTTTCCAAATGACCGCTGTATTAGCCAGTTCAATGCTAATTTCCAATTTTTTTGTCTTGCTTGATTTAGCTGATGGCACTCCATCTAAAAAGACTATTTAACTTGAGGATATCACACTCACGCTTTTCTTCCTACCGTGTTGGTCACTTTCCTTACCTGGTTCCCTTCATCTTCTCAAACTGAATGTTGAGTGTCCCAGGGCTCAATATTTGGTCCTCTTCTCCAGCCTATTTATATCATTTTACTTGAAATTGAATTTCGTGGCTCGAAATATTATCCATATGGTCTCTACACACAAATGTATATCTCCAGTCCAGGTATTTTTCCTAAACTTCACTCATGTTTTCACCTGTCTGCTTCTATTAGTTTCTTAGGGCTACCCTAGCAAATTACCACAAACTGGGTGGCATAAAAATGAAATGTATTCTCTCACAGTTCAGAGGCCAGACATCTGAAATCAAGGTGTCAGCAGGGTTGGTTCCTTCTGGAGGCGTTGAGGGAGAAGCTGTTCCATGTCTCTCCCAAGGCGTCTGGTAGTTGCAGGCAATCCTTGTCATACCTTAGTTTATAGACACATCACTCCAATCTCTGCTTCTGTCCTCACATTGCATCCTCCCTTCTGTGTCCCTGTGTGTTCACATGGCCTTCTTATAAGGACAACGGTCATTGGACTTAGAACTCATCCTAAACCAGTATGATTAATCTAAGTAATTAAACCTGCAAAGGTCCTATTTCCAAATTAGGCCATATTCTGAGGTTCTGAGTGGACATGATTTTGCTATTCAGCCCAGTATACTACTCGGCATTGTCATTTAATATCAAATGGGCATCTAATTTAAGAAGTCAAAAACTGAACTAATCTTGGCTAAGATTAGTTAGATTATATCCCTCCTCCACCCATACTCTTCTTCATCTCAGTTGATAAAAAATCCATTCTTCCATTGGAATCCTACCTTGACCATATATCCAAAATCTGTCCACTTGTTACCATTTCCACTGTTAACTGTGGTCTGGGCCAACAACACAGCTTGCCAGGATTATTGTAATAGCCTCTTAACAGGTCACTCTGCTTCTAATCTTGTCTCCCTGCAGTCTATTTTCAGAAGAACGGCTAGAGTGACCTTGTCAAAACCCAACTTAGTTCATGAACATTCCAATGGCTCCCATTTTATTCAGAGTAAATGTCAGGGTCCTTACAATGTCACACAAGAGACCCCCTACCTCTCTGACCACATCTCTGGTTAATCTCCCACATTCTCACTCTCTTCCAGCCATGGTGGACTCCATGCTGTTCCTTGAACACTCCAGGCACCCTCTGACCTCAGAGCCTTTGCACATGCTGTTCCCTTCACCTAGAATGTTCTTCCCCCAAATATCTACATGGCTTATTCATGGACTCCTTTAAGCATCTTCTTCAAATGTCACCTCTTCAAATGAGCTCTACTCTGATAACCTTGCTTATAATTACAAGCCCCCACCTCCCAGCCCTTGTCCCGACACTATTGATTTCCATAACCCCACTCTGGTTTTTTCCCCATGGCCCTTATTACCTTCTAATACATCGTATAATATACTTATTAATTATGTTTTTTGTCTACTACCCCTACAAGTAAGATCCATGAGGGCAGGAAATATTGTCTGTTTTGTTTTCTGATGTATACCTAGAACACTGTCTCACATATTAGATGCTCAATATTTATTAAATAAGTGAAAGAGAATAATTAGGTGAACGAGAAATGAATGAGGAACTACTTTCTAGGCACAGAAAAGATTAAAAGGAATCACAAAGTAGGGAATTCTACATTGTACTACATACAAATTTAAAACTTTCTCATGTATAATAGAACACAAAGATAGGCTACAATGCTATATATTTTAGAAAAACCTCATATCTCTCCCAAAGTAAGACCTTTTAAAATTTTAGAATACATGAGTACTTATAATAAAAATTCAAACTTTAAGTCATCTTTTCCAATTCTAGAAAAAAAGAGTTGAGGTGATTATACTCACTTTTGCTGAAGGCTGTCTACATAGCTTTATGCTTTCTCCACAGTACTGATATAGATTAGGATTTAGTTATGGGACATTTACACACTTTTAATTTTCTATCCATGCTTGTTTATCCAAATTCCTATTGGCCCTTTGATTTAATTTTTTATTTTAAACACTATTTTAAGCAGATGAAACCTAAAAATATAGGAAAGACATTTTGAGACCCTAGGGGCAGGACAAGAATAAAGATGCAGATGTAAAGAATGGACTTGAGGACACGGGGAGGGGGAAGGGTAAGCTGAGACGAAGTGAGAGAGTGACATGGACTTATATATACTACCAAATGTCAAATAGATAGCTAGTGGGAAGCAGCCGCATAGCACAGGGAGATCAGCTCGGTGCTTTGTGACCACCTAGAGGGGTGGGATAGGGAGGGTGGGAGGGAGACGAAAGAGAGAAGAGATATGGGGATATACGTATACGTATAGCTGATTCACTCTGTTATAAAACAGAAACTAACACACCATTGTGAAGCAATTATACTCCAATAAAGATGTTTTTAAAAAAAGACACTGGAATTAAAATAAGTTTAAAAAAAAACCCACATGGAATTATCTTAATGATATTAAATGGCTTTACTATAAATAATCTTCTAATGAACTTATATAAAAAGCTTTTAGGTAATTAAGGCCAATTTTTGACACTTTTTTAATCAGAAAGGGTTTGGATTGAAGCTGAGAACAGACTAAGGAGATTGCTGGCTGATGCCCTGTGTTATCTCCTGTGCTAGGGCCCCATCCACAGCCAGAAGAGACTTTCTAGCCCGCCCCTCAGTGCGCAGGTGAGAAAACCAAAACTCAGGAGTTAAGTAAGTTCCATGCTGTTAGCTAAAACCATGATTTTGGTTTGATTACAATAAAACTCCAGAGGGCAATTCTTTACTTCACCTGTTTATTAATTGTTAGTGTTAATATTAAAAATATAGGAAGTTGGGCTTCCCTGGTGGCGCAGTGGTTGAGAGTCTGCCTGCCGATGCAGGGGACACGGGTTTGTGCCCCGGTCCGGGAGGATCCCACGTGCCGCGGAGCGGCTGGGCCCGTGAGCCATGGCCGCGGAGCCTGTGCGTCCGGAGCCTGTACTCCGCAATGGGAGGGGCCGCAACGGTGAGAGGCCCGTATACCACACACAAAAAAAAAAAATATATAGGAAGTTATGAGGAGTAAGGTATTAAAGTATTCTTTCTAAAGAAAGAATTCTCTCTAAAGAAAGTAACATTTAAAATTATCTAAATATTCACTTTTTCTATGACATTTTACTGAGAAATATGCAAATACAGGAAAGTGCCTAAGACAAATACACAACTTAACAAATTGTTGTGATGTAAACACCCATGAAATCACCATTAGGTCAAAAAACAGACTCTTTCCAGTATCCAGAAGACCCCTGTGTGCCCCCTTCTCAACTGCAACCGCCTCTCTTCCTCCTTCCCCAGAGTAAGCGCTATCCTGGCTTGAATAACAAGCAATTCCTTACTTTGCTTTAGAGTTTCACCACCTCAACATGCACCCCTAAGACATACGTTTAATATTTATTTTCTGTTTATTCCTTCTGTTTTTTGTTGTTGCTGTTGTTTTTTTGTTTCTCTTTTTCTGCATTCTCTTGAGCTATTTGAATATTTTATAGTATTCCATTTTAATTTGTCTACTCTGATTTTTTCTATATTGCTTTGTATAGCTTTTAAGTGTTGCTTTAGGGCTTACAATATACATACTTAACTTTTGACAGTCTACTTAGAATTATTATTTTACCACTTCTTATGGAACGTAGAAATCTTACCATTTTTTAGGTTCCTTTGTCTCCCCACCTTTTACATTGGCACTTTATTACATATTATAGCAACATACATTCACACCAATCAGACAATTTCATAACTTTTGCTTTCAAACTTCAAACACTTTTTAAAGAACTCAGTCTATTATGTATACGCAGTTAATTTTCATTTATGTTGCTCTTTTTCTTTCATATATTTATTTTATTTATTTATTTTTGGCTGCGTTGGGTCTTCGTTGCTGTGTGCAGGCTTTCTCTAGTTGCGGCAAGAGGGTTCTACTCTTCGTTGTGGTGCGCTGGCTTCTCGTTGCGGTGGCTTCTCTTGTTGCGGATCACGGTCTCTAGGCACATGGGTTTCAGGAGTTGTGGCTCGTCGGCTCTGGAGCACAGGCTCAGTAGTTGTGGCACACGGGCTTAGTTGCTCCATGGCATGTGGGATCTTCCTGGAGTAGGGCTCGAACCCGTGTCTCCTGCATTGGCAGGCATATTCTTAACCACAGCGCCACCAGGGAAGCCCTATGTTGCTCTTTTTAAAGTACTGATGTTCCAAGTTTCTTTCAGGTATCAGAGTCAGTTTGCCAGCAATAAATTCTCTTAATTTTCCTTCATCTGAGAATGTCTTTATTTCACCTTCATTTCTGGAGGATATTTTACCTACATATAGAATTCTGAGTTCTTTTCTTTCAGCATTTTAAAAATGTGATACTTCCTTTTAGCCATCATGATTTCTGATGAGAAATCCACAGTCGTTCAAATTACTGTTCCTCCATAAGTATGGCATCTTTTCTCTCTGTCCGCTTTCAACATTTTTTTTCATTGTCTTTCGTTTTCAGTTTGATTATGACGTCTGAGCATAGACTTCGTTGAATTTATCCTACTTGGAATTATGAGCTTCTTGAATCTATAGGTTTACATCATTTGCTAAATTTGGAAAGTGTTCAGCCATGATTTTTTCAAACAATTTTTCTGCACCATACTCTCTCCTCTCCTTCTGGGACTCTGATGACATAAATGTTAGAACTTTTGGTATTGTCTCTGAGGACAGTCAAGTCCCTGAGGCTCTGTTCTTTTTCTTTTTCCTCTGTTGTACAGATAGATAATTTCTATCAATCTATCTTCAAGTCCACTAACTTTTTTTTTTTTCCACTAACTTTTGGACTCGTTATTCTGTTGCCTCCGTTACATTATTAAGTCTATCCAGTGAGATTTTCTTTTATGGTTATTCTATTTTTCAGTTCTAAAATTTCCATTTAATTCTCTTTTTATATCTTCTATTTCATGAGTACTTGCCTTTATTGCTTGGAGCATTTTAAAGTCTGTCAGATAATTTCCACATCTGGGCCTTCTTGGCTTTGATGTCTACTCGTCATTTTTTTCGCATCTGAGTTGAGATTTTCCTGATTCTTCATATGCTCAGTAATTTTGGATTATACACTGGATGTTTTAAATGTTGTGCTATGAGACTCTGGGTCTTTTCCAAATCCTGAGGATTAGGTTATTTTTATTTCAGCAAACAATGGTTGTGACGGAAAGTTCTTTTGGTTGCGGTTTCACGATCAGTTTTCCTTTCAAAGCCTTCGCTGTGCTGTTCAGATATGTTCTGTGGATGCACCATGTAGCAGCCAGTCCAGGATCTGGATCGAGCTTTACTCTTTAATTCAGTTCTCAAAGTCTTTGGTGGTGTTTAGGATTGGATCCACTTTCAGAGGTAAGCCTAGGATTTCATAAAGAACTTTTATGGACTTATGTTCCAAAATTCCTCTCTTTGCAATCTCCCTAGTACTTTTAAGTTCATTGGGCTTCCTCCTTACAGTCTTTAGACCAGAAACCTGGGGCTTTACTCTGTTCTACCGTGCACTTGCCATGACTGTACCACATTTGGCACAGATGGGAGGGGAGTGGAAGGAGAGAAAGAATGAAGGGAACAACAGGGGCTTAAGTTTTCCCTTTCTTGACACTTCAGTTCCTGCACTTGGAGAGAAAGTTCTCTCTTCCTCAGAGTTTAGGTCCCTGGGCCTTTCACTGCTGCAGGATTGCTGGGGAACTGGGGAGAAAAAAAATGAAGAAAAAAAACAAAAACAAACAAAACACCATGAGCTCCCCTATTCTTTCTGAGCATGAGGAAACCCCCTGGCTTGCTCTCTGAGCTGAGCTAGAAGGCGTCTAGAGCTCTCTCTCTACGTCCTTCCAAGTTCAGGCTTACTTGAGTCCAAGGAGATACCAGGGTTAAAATAGAAAACTGACAGCCTATTCAGTGGTACTCTGAATCCTGGTCTTCTTTCCTGATCCTCCTACCACTATTTACTTTTGAGAATCACCAACTAGCTGTACCATGCATTCTGTCCAGGTTCCATAGCTGCATTTAGTGGAGGAACTGGATGGAATATGCTTATTTCACCTTACCCAGAGCTACAATGAAACATTTTAATTGAAAAAGTATAAAACTAGAAAATTCACTTAATCAAAAAATAAGTAAGAAAAAGTATTAGAAATTCACCATTCTAATAGAACTATTGTGTACGTTTGGCATATACAACCTTTCAGATATTTTCTGTGCAAATATATTAGTTTTAATACATAAAAATGTAATTGGTATAGATTAGTGGTAAAAGCATGAATGCTGCCCAGTTTGAATTTCTTCTCTACCATTTATAACTTGTGTGATCTTGAGCAAACTAGAAAATCTCTCATTATAAGATAATCATTAATAAATATTTGTAAAGTAGGAATGACATTACCTGTCTACATCACAGATTGTGAGGGTTACTTTAGTTAATATCTGTAAAGCATTCAGAATACTGCTTAACACATAATAAGTTCTATATAAGTGGGCATGCTTTTATGTGTGTTCTCTTTTTATTTAAAAAAAAAAACCACCCTCTAACTCATTCGACTAAGACACATTGAATAGTGGTATGTTGCTGTCATTAAAAAGCCAGAGACACTTTATTGATGGTAATAGTGGTCTATGGTCATGGAAACAATGATGTGCTGGCCTATAATTATCAGTTCAGATTTTTACCTTGGCAGGATTCTAATAGGCAAAGGCTTGGAAAGAAAGTCAGACTCCTCCCTTGCCTCCAGCTGCATTCCCTGTGACTGAGTCTTCTGTGCAGAAAAAGACCTCTCTATATAGCTGGGTTGGAGGAAACTCAGAAATGAGAATTGAGGTTGCTCTGGAAGTCACGTACCATCCTCTAGTTCTGAATCAGAGAAGCTGGGGTGGAGATGTGACTGTCCTTGAGGAAGACAGAGGGGGCAGCTGTGCGGCTCATTTTCTCATTTGTCTTTCAAAAAAGTCTATCTTTCTTCCCTTTTGGCCAGAGGATAAGGATGTTGATGGGTTTCAGAACACGCTCTTGCAGTATATGGCACCTTGACATGTTGAATATTTCAAGCTGAAGGAATATAGAGAAGCAGCAGGTACAGGAAGGTCACTCTGATCTCCCCCATTCTTCCCTGAAGCAGGTTGTAGGACCCTCTTGTGAGAGATACCCTCCCTACACCCAGTAAAAAGAAGGATCCTCATCTCCAAAGGCAGATGGAATCCCACAAACAGGCCTTGATAAGTTTCCCCCGGTTTACCACTCTAGCTTATACCTTTTGTTCTATCATGTTTTCCCATGACTTTCTACTCTTCATTAAACCTGGTATAAAAACGCTCAGGCTTGGGACTTTCCCGGTGGCGCAATGGTTAAGACTCCGTGCTCCCAATGCAGGGGACCCAAGTTCAACCCCTGGTCAGGGAACTAGATCCCACATGCCACAACTAAGAGTTCACATGCCACAACTAAGACCTGGTGCAACCATCCAAAGAAATAAATATTTTTTTAAAAAGTGCTCGGGCTTAACCTTGTCTCCAGGTCTTCATTTCTTTATGACGGCTCCTATGTCACTGAAAACTTACATTAAATGAATTTGTACACTTTTCTCCTGTAAATCTGCCTTTGGCAGTTTAATTTTCAGGCCAAGCAGGGACCCTAAGAGAGTCAAGAGAAAGTTTTTCTTCCTCTAAAATATTAAAAAGGAGCTCTAATTGTAATTTTTGAAAAATTCTTTGGTGTAAAGCCATTTATATTTGTGAGTTTCTATTCTATGAGCTTTACTAGCTCCTGAGGGAAATTCATATTTCAGCATTGTGCAGTAATGATGTTCAGATCAATGAAGCAAAGTCAATAAAAAAAATTCCAAGAATAAGAAAAATCGTTCAATATGGCCATCTAAAGTATTATTTATATGCATGTGTACACATACATTTAACAAATAATAGATATAATTACATAAAATACATTTAGGAAATATTTTTAGAGTTGTTTTTTTTTTTTGCGGTACGCGGGCCTCTCACCGTTGTAGCCTCTCCCGTTGCGGAGAACAGGCTCCAGACGCGCAGGCTCAGCGGCCATGGCTCACGGGCCCAGCCGCTCCATGGCATGTGGGATCTTCCCAGACCGGGGCACGAACCCGTGTCCCCTGCATCGGCAGGAGGACTCTCGACCACTGTGCCACCAGGGAAACCCTTTTTAGAGTTTTGATATTTAAGGGTTTGGTTTTAGTAATTTGGAAATTTTACTTAAGTGGCATGAATGCTTCATTTACTCGTGGTTCCAGATAAAGAAGATTTTACTCTACTGAAAATAAGTATTTCTATTGGTAATATTTTAAAAAGTGTTTTCTTTAAAAATATTAATACTATCATTTAAATTTCATGATCTAAAATTATTAAATAGTAATTCACATTATGCTAAATCTTAATATATTAAGACATTTAAACCAGCTGCATTCTGAAATGCTGTATATTGAAAAAACTCCTTAAAAAAAAAAGTTCACATATAAGCATTACAACGAATGGATGTTAGACAAATCCTCGAAAACTAAGAATGATTCTTAAAATTGATTATTCTTGACTATTCTTAAAGTTGACTATTCCTATGCTTTTCCTCTCTGATAAACCTTTTATGTAATTTCCCCCCATTACCAATACAGATAGCCAGAAGGCATTGAACATCGTGCTGTGCTTTACATACGTTTTCTCATTTAATCCTCATCACAGACCTACCTACTATGCTGTCTTATCTCCTCTTACTGAACAAGAAAATGGAAACTTAGAACTGTTAAGTAGCTTGCCCCAAGTCCCACAAGTCAATGGAATGCAAGGTTTCAAACCCAGGTCTGTTGGAAGCCAAGAACCTTAGTAAATTACCGACTATGGTGCAGAAATAAATAACCCATGGACATGTAAGGCAGATGTTCAATTTCTCCTGGGACAACTTCTTACTCTTACATTTAGTCCTTCAATCGCCATCTTCCCTACTTGATTTATAGAAGGGAGTTTTTCTTCAGGCAAAGAACACTTTCTTCTGACCTATGAAGGAGAAAAAGAATGGAAAGACAGCTCATGTTTTCCTTTGGGAAAGCAGTTATTTTTCAAAGCCCTTTATCAGTAGTTTCAACAAATGATGTCACAGTAGCCTGGTCTGGTATGTGGCAAGCACTCAGATATGTCCATCTGACGTGACCTCTGGGAGAACAGTGTCTCCATTTCTACTCTCTGAAGCGATTCCTCTTTTATGTGGGGCTGGTGTCATGCAAATTGGGGTATCTTTGATACTGTCATTTTACAGATGCACTGTACTTTTGGGCTGCTAATCTTAGATGTGGAAATGACGGTCTCGAGCTTCATTTCCCCTCTGTGAGAGCCGAACCCTGTAATTTTGCTTGTCAGATTTGCAAATGAAGGTTATCTTATTACTGTTTAGCTTGGTTTAAACGTTATCACCGTGGGTGGTTACAGGCCTCCTGTCATGCTGATGAGAAGCATGCCTCCCTGGCTATGTTCACCAAGGCCTCCTGCTTGAAGGGGAAGACGGTGTGGAAAAGGTGCTGGAAATCCATGGATGGGGCAGTTAAGGCAGAGGAAAGCCGGGTCCAGAGCACTCAGCTTGGAATGTCTCCACCTCCCTGGCTCTCGAGCGTTTAAACACCAAAGAGTGGTCCTTATCATGGTGCTTTACAGATTACAAAGCACTTGCACAAATTATCATCTTAATGCATATAATAAGCACAGTAGCCCTGCAAGATAGGTTTCATTATCCTCATTTTCTACACTGGGAAACGGTTCTATTAAGTGGAAAATATTTGATTCAAATGGGGTTTTCCAACTGGAAATCCAGACCCAAGCACACGCCACCCTGCGTGAAGGATGGTGATGGAAACAGGTCCTTCCCTGCCCCCCACTGGCTGCTTCTCTAACTTCTTCAGCTCTTACAACCCCCTCACTCCAGCTTCAGTCCCCTGGTTCCTTGAACGCACCAGCTGCATTCTGGCCTCAGAACTTTCGTTCTTGCAGGAATCCTCCTGCAGATAGTAGCATAGCTCATTCTTTCATTTCCCTGGATCTCTGCTTAAATATTACCTCATCAGAGAGCTTCTCTCTGGAAACCCTACACATAATAGCGTCCTCATTACTCTCTGTCTCCTTTACCACAGTGTCTGGAGGTTGAGGCGGAGTGTGCCCCAGGCACGGACCAGCAATAATACAACTGACTCAAACTCAGTCTGCTTTTTTTTTTTAATTTATTTTTGGCTGCATTGGGTCTTCGTTGCTGCGCGCTGGCTTTCTCTAGTTGCGGTGAGCAGGGTCTACTCTTTGTTGCGGTGCGCGTGCTTCTCATTGCGGTGGCTTCTCTTGTTGCAGAGCATGGGCTCTAGGCGCACAGACTTCAGTAGTTGTAGTACACGGGCTCAGTAGTTGTGGCGCACTGGCTTAGTTGCTCCACGGCATGTGGGATCTTCCCAGACCAGGGCTCGAACCAGTGTCCCCTGCATTGGCAGGTGGATTCTTAACTACTGTGCCACCAGCGAAGTCCCCAGTCTGCTTTTTATTATCACCATGCACCAGGATTACAAACAACATCAGTGATGGAATACTCTTGAGAAAATAAAAAGCAAAACTTTCCTTGGTCTAAGTTCTAGACAACTGCCGCAATTACTTTTATAAAAATCTATAATGCACACTTGAAATTAGCACATTTTAATTACTTATTCTTTAACAAACATGGTGTTCTACTTTTTTTTAAATTGAAGTATAGTTGATTTACAATGTTGTGTTAATTTCTGCTGTACAGCAAAGTGACTCAGTTATACATATATATACATTCTTTTTCATATTCTTTTCCATTGTGGTTTATCATAAGATATTGAATATAGTTCCCTGTGCTCTACAGTAGGAACTTATTGTTTATCCATTCAATATATACTAGTTTGCATCCGCTAATCCCAAACTCCCACTCCATCCCTCCCCCCCCCCCCTCCCCTTTGGCGACCACAAGTCTGTTCTCTACGTGTGTGAGTCTGTTTCTATTTTGTAGATAAGTTCATTTGTGTCATATTTTAGGTTCCACATATAAGTGATATCATACAGTATTTGTCTTTCTCTTTCTGACTTACTTGACTTAGTATGATAATCTCTATGTCCATCCATGTTATTGCAAATGGCATTATTTCATTTTTTATGGTTGAGTAGTATTCCATTGTATATATGCACCACATCTTCTTTACCCATTCATCTGTCAATGGACATTTAGGTTGTTTCCAGAAACAATGTGTTCTACTTGAAAGTGCTTGGACATGGTATTCTAATTGGAAGTTACTTCAGAGAACTCTGAGCTATACAGTCGGCCCCTGACACAAGTAGACAGGACGATACATGTTGTTTGTAAGTAAATTTGTAATAGTTCAGAGCCACTGAGCTTGCTTTGGGTGGAGCTGGCCATCCCAACCGCTGTGTGGTGTAGACAAATTCCTATGTAAGGATCAACTACGGTCAATGATAAATTGACAAACCTAGATATACTGTGTTGAACATGAATATGCAAAAGAGATCTATTTTGAGGAAGCCACTGACAAATTTGCAGATGTCAAGGCTTAAAAACAAAAACCATAAATTTGTTTATTCACTCCTGTGACAGACCAATATTTCCTCTTTTTCAAAAAAATTAATAAATAATAATAATAAAGTAATTAATCCAATAATTAAAATTAATAATAATTAAAAAATTTTAATCCATTTTCTCTTTTTATCTTTTAGTTATTTATCTTTATTTTACTTTTTATTATTTTTTCTTTTTTACTGGCATGATTATAAATGTGAAGTTTGATAAAACAAAAATGTCACTGTCTGCCCTTGTTTTCTGGCCATTATTAACATGTGTTTTGTATTAGTTATCTATTGCCATATAACAATATTACCACAAACTTAGCAGCCTTTAAGAACACACATTTATTATCTCATCATGTCTGTGGGTCAGGAATGAGGGCATAGCTAGGCCGGGCTCTTCGATTCAGGGTCCCCCATGGCTGCAATCTAGGTGTCAGCTGAGTTTAGGCTGGGGAAGGACCCATGCTCACGTGGTTGTTGGCAAGATTCAGTTCCTCGTGAGATGTTGGACAGAGGGCCTCAGTCTCTTGCTGGATGTTGGCCCGGCCAGAGGCTGCTTTCAACTCCTTGTCGCGTGGGCCCTCCCAACCTAACCCTTACTTCCTCAAAGCCAGCAAGTGAGGGAGCCTTGGAGCAGGATGGGTTACCATTTTATGTAATCTGTGATCCCAGCCCATCACCTTTGCCTTGTTCTATTGGTTAGCAACAAGTCACAAGCCCCACCCAACTCAAGGAGAGGGGAGAACACAGAGATGAACACCAGAAGGTGGGCAGCAGGCATGTCCTCTTAGAGTGCGTCTGCCACATGTTTCATTTCATGATTATTAAGTATAACTTTTCCCGTAATAATTCTGCCGTATAAAGAAGGAGTATATTGGGCTTCCCTGGTGGCGCATAGAGGCCCGCGTACCACAAAAAAAAAAAAAAAAGAAGAAGGAGTATATTAAAAAATGATCTGCTCAGGATGTCAAGTGCACTAGGTACACCGGTAGCCTGTACCCTACTTGATTTTCTTCATAGCATTTACTTGATTTATTGCATATTTTCATTGTTTTATACAACATTTAATATTATTTATATATTTTATTAATATGTAATAACAAATTTTATATTTAAGTATATATTTTATATAATATTATGTTATTTGTATTTCATATATTATATATTTATTTGTTCATTGTCAACTCCCATTTATAACCTTCTTGAGAGCAGAATTTTTTCTGTTTTGTTTACTATTCAGCATCTAGAGCACTGGCTGGTACACAGTAGGCACTCAACACAGATTTGATGTAATGAAATCTGAAATACGTGTAATGTTCAGAAGTATTCATTTTGATGAATATAGTTAATAATTTCCTCAGGAGTTTTCCAGTCTCAGATTTTTCAATTAATTTTCACTGCTGTCATTGATATGTACCTGGCTTAGAAAAAAGAGTTAACAGCATAAGGCTCAGATGAAGAGCAGTCCTCCCTGTGCCCCACCTTCTCCCCAAAGCAACTAATCAAGACTTTCAGTCCTTGCCCCTTGCTTCTACCTCCTCATTTCTAAATAATTTGTTTGTACTTCTAAGCCCTGTACCTCATCAATGTGATACTAAAATAGCTGAATAAAAAATAAGGTTTTGGACAATGGCCCAAGATTCTTTGTTTCAGTAATACCAAATGACAGTTCATTGTAACAGGTCCATCTTCTAACTGTTCTACTTTCTGAACTTTGTCCTTTGTGGCAAGAGTCTTACACCTCTCAGGGAGAGAAAGTGAAGTTGACTTTCTGCAAATTTCGTTTGGGTAAAAATAGGGTTAAAGAACAACCCCAGAGGCTGACCGGGGTGGTAACCTTAGTGGTGTATGACTCCTTCAGATACAAGGAAAACTCTGCAGGAAAACAGAGTTTAGAGCAAAGGACTGCTGTCCTTAGAGAAAGATGCTGCTTTGACCATAATCCCAGACTAAATAAATAAATAGATAAATAACTATCCCACAAAACTCTGGTTGGCCTCACAGGTTAGGGATCTGACTATGGCAAGAGAGAAGGACTTAAATTTTGTGAGACCTGAAAGAGAGATGTTCTGTGACCTTGGTCAAATGAGAGAAAATCAGAGGTATGTATTAGTGATAGTGCAGAACTTGCCTGAATTCTATCAACTTTATATGTGTGTCAGGGAGAGGGAGTTGGGTAGGATGAGGCTGCAGCAAGAATTTGGTGGCTTTGCCAAATATTACTGTGTATTCAAGTTGAATATAGACCCACAAATTATGGAGTCGTTACTCACAGGGCTCCCAAAGCCCTGATATCAATGGACATCTCCAAAGCATTTTAAGACTTTCATAGTATATTAATTGTGTTCTCTAAAACTTAATAATAGCCTTATTTTTTTAAATCAAAGCCTTCAGCATAAATTTATGTGCCTTTCATGCTTACATTCGTCATGGCTGCCATTAGCCCAGGCTCCTTTCTGCAGGAGGCATTGTGTATTATTATTAAAACATCCAAAAGAAAACAAAAAGATCTCTTGTGACAACTTTGGATTTTCTTTGCAAGGAAATACCTGTCTTGACCTCATAGAACATTTGGAACTATCACCCTTATAAATAGAACTCTCACTATTTAGTACCATTCTTTTCCAAGGTCTCCATAGTTCTTAGTTCTAGGAAGAGCAGTATGAATATACTCATTCATTTGAAAAAGAAAGAGTCTGCTCCTACTGCAGATCCAAGTACTCCACAAGGTCTGTCCTTGGTACCTCACTTTAGCCTTCTTAAAAGAAGGGACTAGCACTATAACATTCATTCATTCATGCAAGTAAACATCCATATTCTAAAATTAAGGCCTCTGGAAAAGACCTTTAAAGGGAACTGAATCAATTATCATAGGCCCTTTATTCTCCTTTGCCCTTCTCCTTCCTTCTGACTGGAACGTGAATGTGATGGCTGGAGCTCCAGCAGCTCACCTGTGACCACAAGCACATGATGACTAGGAGAAAGGATAGAAGAAGCAAGGATCCTGATAATATCATAGAGCCATCAGACCATCCCGGGAGGCCAACCTTAATCTCCTTGTTATGTAACAAAAATAAATAAATAAGCATTCATATTTTAAAAGCCACTATTGTCTGGGTTTTCTCTTATATACAGCCAAATTTAACCCCTAACTGAAAAGCACCCACTATTTTTGGATTTTTTCAAGTCTTCAGATGCCAAAGGAGTTATCTCGTGGGCTGCACTCACTCTCTGTAATCTCAGAGAAAATTATCCCAGACCATGAGTGTGGCAAAATATCAAACTATTTGACTTTCTTATCCTTTCCATTGCTGTAACAATAGGACCGCTTTCATAGACCTACAAGCTCAAAAATGAATTTTCCACTGTTGGTCCTTTCACTTAAGGTTAGAATGAGGAACACTGGACAGACCTTGTGGAATACTGTAGCTCATGTCAAGAAAACTCTGAGAGAGTCTTATATATTTCTATAAATTGAAGAAATGTTATAACTGAAGTGCTCTCCTATGGTAGAGTACATTGATGAAGAACCTGGCTCAAACCATATTGCTGGATTCAAATCCCAGTTCGACCACTGACTAGCTGTGTGATTTGGGCACAATAGTTAACCTCTCTCAGCCTGAGCGTCCTCATCTATAAAATGGGGAGAGTAAGAGTCCCCACATCGTACAGCTGTATGAGGAATAAAAGGTACCAGGTACATAATTAGTGCTCGGTAATGCTTAATATTATTATCACAGTCTACCTTATATTATAATTATTTTTTACTGTGTTTTAATCCCTATAGTTTATAAGCTTTTTCAAAGCAAGGATGTGTCTTATTTATTTTTGTGCCCTTCCCACCCATCCCAGAGAGAGGAAAGTCAGCGGCACATAGTAAATCTTTAGTACATGTTTAATGTTGGATTGAATAATTTGCTTTATTTTATTATCTAATAAATTCTTGATTCAGTTAAAAGGATGGCTGTAAAAAAAAAAGCATTTGGGGACTGATAATATATATCTACACAGAGTAATAATATCTTACAAAAATCTACTATATATATGTGAAAAGAAAGCCATCAAATTTTAATAGCAGTGAGAGTGTCTATTTTCTAGATTTTCTTCACTTGACATGTATAACATTTGTAATTAGAAAAATAGTTAATCTTATAAAAGCAATCTGCTTGGAGAAAGAGCAGAGTTTACAGTAGAAGAAAAAGTAATGAGATGCATATTAGTAAATTTGATTTCCCAATAATTTTAGTTCGTTATGCCTTCCAAAAAACACAATGGCCTAATAAAATTGAGTTTGAAAGTTCTCAATAGATTAACATATTCTGATAAATCTGTAAGAAGAAATGGAAGCACAATCTTTGGTCTAGGAAGTAAATATCCAGTCATCATCTGAGCAAGGAACACCATCTTTCACAAAGTAAACAGCCTGCAGCTGTTTCCATCATGCTGACTGTAAGATTATCATACTCAGAATGGAAATTCCAGGAACCTACATTCTAATTAACATGGAAATGAAATCCACAAAATAAATAGGTGTCCAAAGTGTATGTAGTCCCAGGGTACACGGAGACAGATGCATATTGATCTAATCTGGTTGTGTTAGAAACACAAGTGCGTGCCGGGGAATGTCGCATGGAAAGTTGACATTTGATCCAATTAGGAGGGACAAAGTAAAAATGATGAAAGCAATTTCCTTTGTCCAGTTATATTAGGCATCCAAATAACAGATGACTCTTTGACCTTCCTAGGAAAGGTAAGGATGATTTCAAAGTGGTCATTAAGAGGGGTGGGATAGGGAGGATGGGAGGGAGGCTCGAGAGGGAGGGGATATGGGGACATGTGTAGGCATATGGCTGATTCGCTTTGTTGTGCAACAGAAACTAACACAGTATTGTGAAGCAATTATACTCCATTAAAGATCTACTAAAAAAAAAAAAGGTCATTAAACGTATAACCAGCCTACTCTTGGAATTGCTTAATACATAGGATTTAGGGAAATACATTCTACACTGAAAGTCAGCCAAGAAGGAATCTGCAAGAATTTCTCAAATGTATTCTTATTATTTTTATTTATCAATTTTTAATTTGGAGAAAGAAGGACTGGTAAGAGTATCAGACCAAACTGAATATGGGGTCTATTAAACAAAATTAAGAGGTCACGTTCTGCTTCTTACTAATGTGTGGTATAACTGCTAAAGAAAGATTTTTTTAAAATAGCTCTTCTGGGGGCTTCTCCAAGGTCCCTCTTGAATAGTTGAGAACATCCTTGGCATTTGTAAAGGTACATGATTTCTTCAATTAGACTGGTGACTTGTAGGACTAGAGTTTAAGGGGCCCCTTGATTCTGCCCTAGGTTATAATTCCCAGCTACTGCTACTTATAGCAATGGACAAGCTGCTATTTCATCCACCAGCCCATGCTTGCAAGTGTGTGGAAGTTAAATGAAATCTCTTTTCTTACCCATTAAATTCCAAGTTGCCATGATAAAAATTGATATAAACAATGAATTAATAGGACAGATTTTAAAGCTATTTTCCCCTGATACATACATCTTTTTTGCTCCTATCCTCTCATTCAGATTCAGATTCAGCCAACATTTATTAAGCATTTATCATGTGCTGAGTTCCATGCTGGGGATTTCATGAACTCCTTACCTGGCCTTACAGTTAGAGGAAAGCTGAAGACATACCCTGAATTAGGTGTTGTGACTCAAAATCATGGGTCCTTCTAAGTGTCAGTGGATTATTATCCTGGGGTGTAACTTAAGTAATACAAGAAATATTTGAAGTTATATTTTAGTATTATTATCATGATTGCTATTATTATAGAAATAATGTGTATGTGTACATGATTTTAAAAATTCAAACACAGTGGTATAAATGAAAAGTAAAAGTTGTCCATCCCTCTCTTCCCCTACTTCCAGTTTTTTTCCACTGAAATATAGTACTTTGTAAAAATGACTATAATACTAGGCAGTTCCTCCTGCCAAGAGATAGGATTCCTTTGAATGTGGGATGGCCTTGAAACTTACTTTAATAGAACATTGTGGAAGCGGCAGTGTATGAGTTCCAAACCTAGGCTTCAAAAGGACTTGGAGCTTTCTACTCTGAAAACTACAAGACAGTGATGAAAGAGATCAAAGAAGACACAAAAGGAAATGTTAATGTTCATGGATTGGAAGAATTAATATTGTTAAAATGTCAATACTACCAAAAGCCAGCTATAGGTTCAACATAATCTCTATCAAGATTCCAATGGCATTTTTTACAGAAATAGAAAAAAACACTCCTAAAATTTATGTGGAATCACTAAAGACCCTGAATAGCCAAAGATGTCCTAAGAAAGAAGAACAAATCAGGAGGCATCACGCTTCTGATTTCAAGCTATACTATAAGGCTATAGTAATTAAAACAGTATGGTACCAGCATAAAAACAGACAAATGGATCAGTGAAACAGAATTGAGAGCCCAGAAATAAAACCAAGTACACACAGTCAACTAATATTTGACAAAGGAGCAAAGAATACTCAATGGAGAAAAAGACAGTCTCTTCAATAAACAGTGCTGGGAAAACTGGATATTCACATGTAAAAAAATGAAACTTGACCCCTATCTTACACAACTCGCAAAAATTAACTAGGAATGGATTGCAGCTTTAAATGTGAGGCCTGGAACATGAGGAAAACATAGGAAAAAGACTCCTTGATGTTGGTCTTTGTAATGATTTATTGGAAATCACACCTAAAGCACAAGCAACAAAATAGAAAATAAACAAGTGGGACTACATAAACCTAAAAAATTTCTTCACAGCAAAAGAAACCAACAACAAAGTGAAAAGACAACCTACAGAATGGGAAAAATTATTTGCAAATTACACCTCTGATAAGGGATTAATATCCAAAATATATAAAGAATTTATACAACTCAATAGCAAAAAAAAAAATCCAATTTAAAAATTGACAAAGAGGACTTACCTGGTGGCACAGTGGTTAAGAATCCGTCTACCAATGCAGGGTATACAGGTTTGAGCCCTGGTCTGGGAAGATCCCACATGCTGAGGAGCAACTAAGCCTGTGCACCACAACTACTGAGCCTGTGCTCTAGAGCCTGTGAGCCACAACTACTGAGCCCACGTGCCACAACTACTGAAGCCTGTGTGCCTAGAGCCCATGCTCCGCAACAAGAGAAGCCACTGCAATGAGAAGCCCATGCACCACAACCAAGAGTAGCCCCTGCTCGCTGCAACTAGAGAAAGCCCTCACGCAGCAACGAAGACCTAACGCAGCCAAATAAATAAATTAAATGAATTAATTAATTTTAAAAAATTGACAAAGAAACCAAATAGACATTTTTCCAAAGAAGAAATACAAAAGACCAACAAGTACATGAAAAGATAGGCAACATCATCAGTCATTAGGGATATACAATTAAAACCACGTGAGACATCACCTCACATCTGTTAGAATGGCAGTCATCAAAGAGATAAGAGATAACAGATCCTGGTGTGGATGTGGAGAAAAGGGAAGACTGTTGGTGGAATTGTAAATTGGTACAGCCACTATGGAAAACAGTGTGGAAGTTCCTCAAAAAGTTAAAAATAGAAATACTATATGATCCAGCAATTCCACTTCTGGGAATATATCCAAAGGGAATGAGAACACTAACTTGAAAAGATATATGCACCTGTGTGCTCATAGCAGCATTATTTACAATAGCCAAGACACGGAAACAATCTAAGTGTCCATTATGGATAAATGAATAAAGAAGTTGGGAGATATATATATATATATTTTTTATATATGTGTGTGTGTGTGTGTGTGTATTTCCTATATCCCCATATATATATAATGGAACATTACTCAGCCATTATAAAAACAAGGAAATTCTACCATTTGCAGCAACATGGATGGACCTTGAAGGCATTGCGCTAGGTGAAATAAGTGAGAGAAAGACAAATACTGTATGATATATGTGGAATCTAATTTTTAAATAAAAGCCAAACTTAGAAAAAGAAAACAGATTTGTGGTTACCGGAGTCAGAGGTCGGGGGTGGGGAGTTGGAGGAAACTGGTCGAAAGGTACAAACTTCCAATTATGATTTAAATAAGTCCTAGGGATGTAATGTACAACATGATGGCTATGGTTAACACTGCTGTATGGTATACAGGAAAATTGTGGAGAGTAGACCCTAAGGACTCTCATCACAAGGAGAAATTTTTTTTCTTTGCTTTTTATTGCACCTATATGAAATGGTAGATGTTAATTAAACCTATTGTGACAATCATTTTACAATATATGTAAATCAATCCCTCACGCTGTACATCTTAAACTTATACGGTGACATATGCCAGTTATTTCTCAATAAAATTGGGGCAGGGGAGGGAAAGATGCCTTGCAGCTTCCTATATCCTTCTCTTGAAACCATGCAGTCACCAGATGACCATGCCTGGGAGAACATGCTGGAAGGTGAGAACCCACGTACAGTAGAGAAGGGCCATCTCAACTGAGGCCCCCCAACCAGCCAAGTCCCAGCCAACCTGACCAGAACTACCTAGACGAACCCAGTCCAAATTGCCAAACTGCAGAGTCATGAGCTAAAAAACAGTTGTTATTTTAAGTAACTAAGTTTTGTGGTAACTTTTTATGCAGCTAAAGCTACATGGTACAAGAAGTAATCATTTCTAACACCTGCAGGCTATAAGGACACAGGAACACCTAAAAACCCATGGAATAATGAAGTGGTAATGGAAGGAAGTAGAAGTGGGAGCCCAGTAGGACCCTGGGGTAGGTAGTATTGTACAACTGTCATGAGGGAAATACAAGGGAAATGGGGAGAGCAGAGACTGAACAAAGTAAGGAAGGGGTTTTGACCTTGTACGAATATGTAAATTCAAGTATGCATCCGTAAGTACTCCTCAGGCACAGTGCCTACCCACCCATGGGTTTGCTGTCAGTTTAAGCAGATTCTTGTTTCCTCACCTTCTCCACTTGATAGAAATGCTGTGTGGATCGGTCTATGGTTTGGGAATCAGCAGAGAGAATTCTAGTGATGGTGTTTATAGATTGACTCAGCTCCAAGCAGGAGAAAAAAAGGGGTTGTCAACATCTTGGTGTGACAAGAGCAGATTGGAGCCAGTCTCTGCAGACACCCAGTAACTGAGGCCAGCTGGCCTGGGATAAGGAAATCCACATTCTATACTCAGAAGATAGGCCTTCAGAAGAAAGGGTCTGACCACAATATTGCCTCAGGTGGAAGAAAAAATATCTCTGTGAGTGGCAAGATTTACAAGGCTACAAATAATGCCATTCTTAAAACCAGTCCTTTGTGTGTAAAGTGGTTTTCTCTTTATCTGGAAGCTTTCAGGATATTCTCTCTATCCCTGGGCTTTTGAAATTTCACAATGATGTAGCTTCATGGTGGACATATTTTTCATTCATTGAGCTGAGCAATCAGATCAACTTTTCAATCTGGAGACACATGCTTTAGTTTGGAAATTTTTCTTCTATTGTTTCTTTGATAGATTTCTCCCCACTATTTTCTCTGTTCTCTCTTTGGAACTCCCGTTTCCTCTTCCTCCCGCATTCACATTCAATTTCTATCAGCTATATCATCAATTTACAGTTTTCAAGGTTTAGATTAAAACATTTACACTTTGTTCTCTAAACATACTTTGTCTATAGGTTGGTTCTGAAAACTGAAAACGGAACACATCACTCACAATACATGAGTATATGATCATTATTCACTGAAGAATCAAGTAATGTGATTTGATTCATTAAAAAACAAAAAGGAAATATAATTCCTCTGTCAGTACACTTCTGCAACTTCAAGGAGAATGTAAAGTGTCTATTTTTCTTATGTTACATGAACTGCTCAAAACACTACCATATTTAATTTGATTTGTATATGGACGAACATTTTCTTCTAAGCTTTATGTTTTTCTAAGAGCTTCTACTTGAGTTTGCTGGAGGAATAGAGGGAGTTTCTATTCTTCTAAGGGAATGTTTGCTAGAAAATGGGAATTAAAATATTAATAACCTTTAAAAATCTTGAGAATTAATAACCTTAAAAAAATTATTGACAATTTTCCCTATTTGCCTGTCATGTTGCTCATTGCAGTTAGACGATTATTTGGGTAGAAATGTGACCTGATAATACCCAAATCTGTGTTTAACTCTGGGAAATATAAACTGTCAAGTTCAGATGTCCTTAAAACTTCAGGAGGAGTGCTGTAAGGCAGAATGTCTTTGAGAATCAATCTCTTTTTTTTATGTGAAGCATACAAAATATTGAAAACATAAAAAAAGGGACAGTGTTGGGACAAGCTACAAGGATGTATTTTTCTGTGAGCATACCTGTTGTACATACATGGCAGAAATTATCCCCAAACATTGCCGGTATCTTTTTTTTTTTTTAATGTATATATTTTGGCTGCACTGGGTCTCTGTTGTGGCGTGCTGGCTCTTCCTTGCAGGCTTCTCTCTAGCTGCGGTGTGCAGGTTTAGTTGCCCTGCGGCATGTGGGATCTTAGTTCCTGAACCAGGGATAGAACCCGTGTCCCCTACATTGGAAGGTGGATTCTCAACCACTGGACCACCAGGGAAGTCCCGCCAGTAACTTCTTGATGTCAACTCAGTCGGTACTAATCTTTAGAAAAGTTGAACTAGAAGGATTTAAGTAACACATCAACTGCTATCGTGATTAAGGAGGAAAGGGGAAACTAGCCTACTATACACTATGTATTGTCCTGATGCCTTTGTATGCAAATACTGTTTAATAGAACATATGTTATCACATACAATTATTTATATTATATTATTATATTATTTTATATTTAAAATATTATTACAGAATATATTTGTTTAAGGCCAGCAGAGTTGGTCCACCTTGCCTGGGAGTTAAGATCGCCCTCTCCTCAGCTTCCTTTTTTTAGTGATCCTGGCATCTGACCCTCTTCCTGGTATGAGCCTGTAGTGTAAGCCTTGACAGTTGTTTTTTTTTTCCTTTTTTGTAATGCAAGTGCCTGAATTAAAGTTTTGTGAAAGGCATCACTTCAAAGCCGGCTATCTCAAATAAACACATGCCAGCCACCGGCTAGATAAAGAGCCAGGTGGCCTCCGCTCAGAGGTTCCTTTGTTTTAGAGATCTTGGTTGATTTCAATAAGTGACCTTTTAGGCTACTTGTTTTCTCTTCCTGTGCTTTAAATCCGGCACTTAGTGTTTTAAATTCACCAATAAAGAGTGAGTTTGCAAAACCCTAGGCCCCCATCCTGGACCCCAATAAAAGCAGAACCCCAGGCCCACATGCGTGCTCTCCCTACCCACAACCTCACTGTATGACCCCAGGTGTGCTGGGTAATTTCCAGGTCTTGGAAGTAATAAACCTTTATTCTTTCAAAGTTTCCTGATAATTATTGCTGAAGGGCATCTTGCAATCATAATAAGAACCACAAGGCTGGTCCAGCCACAACACTGGTTTTTGGTAGGCTGAGATGGGCACAAAACAGAGCCACGTTATGTAGCCCTGCTCCCCATCCTGTCTCCCAGTTCCTCCCACTGTTCTTAGTATTGGTCCTTCCATCCAGCTTCTCCCTCAGCTCAGATTCTTAGACCCCGAAATCTGCCTTAATTCATCTCTCTCAAAAACTTCTAGCGCTGCTCTTGAGTCTGGTAATATTTAATGTCAGCTTTCCTCTTGAATAAATGAATGTTTTCTAAGGAGTCCAAATTCTTCTGACTTGAATCCCAGAATATTAGAGCCGGAAGGGACCTCAAAGTCAACTAGACCATTGGTTCTAGCCTGTGGCATTTGAACTCACAGAGACTGGAGTTACTGCAAGTCTTGGAACCAATATACACTTACAGGTTTTTTTTTCTTTCACTTAGCAACAAAATTGACACTATCGTCACGTGGTATCCATAACTTTTTGAACTGAAGAAGAGTTTTCATATTGTAAAAATCTGAAAACCGCTGATTTGCACCATTTACAAATGAAAAGGAAAACAAAAACAAGATGCCCAGAAAATGCTTTGATTTGCCCAATGTCACAGAGTGAGTTAGGATCATGTTGGATTCCCACCTATCAACCCATTGTTTTTTCAAGTACCCCAACTCCCCAAATATCACAATTCTCACAATTTCATAACAGCTCCCACAGGCTCTATTGCCAGGGGCAATAAAGGGTCCCCATCTGGCCCAGGCTGAATTGTAAGGGAGCAACTTTTCCCTCCAAAGCTTTATTGAAAAGTATTGCCAGGATATAATAAGCAAATAAACAAATATCCTTAGAGAGTATGCTAGTATTATAAAGAATTGCTCCATCTTTTTTCAGCTAATCTTATCTTGCTACGGCCCCTGCCACAGGTGAGTGAGAAGCCCTAGATCCCAGAGGAAACCTAATCCTTCCCTAGGATTCCAGAAGCTCTCTAGATCTTAAAATGAGTTCTTTATACGTAGGCTGATTTGACTGGAGTTTGGGGGAATAAATTCAGATCTCATGAATAAAAACCTCAGAGCCCTCACAGCCTGAGATACGGTGATTACCCACAATGCCTCATGGCTGAGGCTACCTCATCAGGAAAATGAAGGACAAGAGGATTTTTGATGGAACCAGAATTGCCCAACATGCTTCAGTGCTGATGATGGGCACTGGTTGGGGAATTGAAATCATCTATTATAAGAGTCTCAGGACACACCTGACTCCATGATACACAACTCTGTAGAGACCTCATCTTAGTCCCAAATATTTCTGAATTCTTTTCCTGTTCAGAAGGATCCTCTCTCTAAGTACTTGAGGATAGGAAAGAAGATTTTGTATAATCGCTCTGGTATCCTTCATTTCAGCAAAATAATAATAATAATATTTGATTTTGAGATCTCTGTTCTATAAGGCACTTGACCTGAAACCTCTAGCTCTGAGGCAATTCAGAAAAAGAAAAAAGTTGACTGTGGTGTTGAAATCTATTTATCTTTTTTGATTCTCAAGGGCAAGAAACAAAAATAATAATAAATAATAATAGGTTTCCAGTGTGGTGACAGAAAGAAAGTATCGGTAAAATCCCATGGTGGAAATGAAGAAGAAAAGAGAAGACAAAGCAAGATTATGGAAAACAGGTGATTGTTAGTGACAACCAAGATTCTTAAAAGATAAAAGATACTGATTCATCTACATAAGTAGAGGTAACACACAAAACAAACAAACAAAAAACCAAGGGATGAAAACTTGTTGACACTTTGATCGGAAATCTCAGGGATACAACATTGTAGTTGAATTCTGACTTTGGCTTAAAAAAAATCAGAAAAAGAGATTTGGGGAAATAAGCAAGGAAAATTGTGTGAAATGAGTTGTTGATAAAATAAAAGCCAGTATATGAGAAACTGTGTCATATCTTTCAACCACTGTCTCTATAATGCACATTCTAAGTTGTTAAGAGAATTAATGAACAGATTTAGAGAAATTCTAATCATTACATTAGAAATCACTTTGGAGGCAGTATTTCAGAGAGCTGTCAAAGTAAGAACAGTTCTTTAAGATATTAGAGGGAAAAGAAAAAATGAGCACACGTGGACCTAATTTTCTGCTTTTCACTCTCCTTCCTAAGAAAGGCCTCCCTGGAGGGCATTTTGTTAAGTGAAATAAGCCACAGAAGTATTTTTGTGATGACTGCTTTAAATCTTTGTCAGACAATTCAACATCTCTGTTATCTTGGTGTTGGTATCTATTGAGTGTCTTTTTTTCATTTAGTTTGAGCTCTTCCCTGTTCTTGGTGTGATGAGCGGGTTTTTAAAATTGAATCCAGGACATTTGGGGCCTTCTGTTAGGAGGCTCTGATCTTATTAAACCTTCGTTGTCTCTGGCTTCCTCTGATACTACTTTGGCAGGGAAGAAGCAGGGACCACCTCATCATTGCCAAGTCAGGGTCGAAACACTGGTTTCCCATTTGGCCTTTGTTGACACCCAGGGTGGGGCTCCTCTTTACTGTTGGGTGTGGGTGGGAGTTTGGCTCTGCGCTAGACCAATAGTGATGTTACCTCTCTGGGTGGGCAGAACAAGGGTCTTCATTATTGCTCCTCTCACAGCCTCACTGACTTGACGGTGGAGATGTGAGAGGGCCTTGGGGAAAATCCTGACACCCCATTAGGCCTCCTTTGACACTCTCCCAGGGGGCATGAGGAGGGGTGCCCCATCCTTGCCAGATGGCTCTCTGCTGATCTCCACCGATAGCAGAGGAGGAGGCCTCACTACCTCCCTGGGATGAAGAGATGAACGTCCTGGCTCTCTGTTTTGCCTTTTCTGACACCATCCTGGCAGAGAGACTGGGGCTTCTGGTGAAAGCCACACAAGGATGGATATCTAGGCTCCACACTGGCAGGGGTAGAAGTGGGACTACAGATCTGCTGTAGTGTTTGGCTGGAGAAGAGCGGTTACTGTCAAAGAGGTTTCTGTCTTGCTAGGCTGCTCCTTTGACTGGAGAGAGCAGGCATCTGCTGGGGCTTCTTTTGTCCACATTCACTGGCATTTCCAAGTTGCCAGTTTCTTCAGCTACACGTCTGGGATACGTGAGGCAAAAAAAAAAAAAATGCAGGCAACTCACCACCATACTGTTCCTTGGATTCCAAGGTCCCTGGTCAGTCTGCTTTCCCCTCTCCACCTCTCAGGGCCTTTCTGTGTTTGGTTTATATACTGTACAGGGTTTTCAGTTGTACTCAGCCGGAGGAACAGGGGAAGGTACATCTACCTATTCCACCTTCTGGAACCAGACTGCCAGGGTTTAAAATCCCAGCCCTTACACTTAATAAATGTGTTACACTTTGGGAAATTACTTAATCTCTCTGTGCCTAAACTTCCCCACTGTAAAGGCCAATAATAACAGCTTCTTCTTCACAGGGTTACTGTGAGAATTAAAATAGTTACTATATCTAAAACACTTGGACAATTGCCCGGCACAAAATAAGCTCTATTTAAGAATTAGATATTACGCTTTTAAGCTAAAGTACTTCATTTCTCTCCTCAAAACACCTCATGACATAAGTAGTAAAGCATCGCCATCTCCATTTGTAAATAAAGAAACAGAAGTTCTGAGGCATGCAGTGACCTGCCCAAGGTCACAGAGCCAGCCTCAGCCCCAGGTCTTCTAACACCAAGTCCAAGGCTCCTGCCATCATGTCAGCACTGAGCCAAGGCTGGGTTAGGAGTGTAAGGGGAAGGCCAGCATTTGTGCTCGGACACCAGGGCAGGCAGGCAAGTACAGAAACCACACCGAGCTGGAAGGTGGCGGGAGGATGGGAACAGGATGGCGAGAGGGACAGGAAAGACTATGGTTGTTGGGCTAAGTCTATGTCAAGAAACTGGTGTTGAAGAAACCACCAAGGTAATTTCCAGCGAGAGACTTCTACCCCAGAGAGTGTTCCATCAACATCACCTGTTGGCAGGGCAGGGAAGGGCAGTGTTCCCTAATAGCTCACTACTCCCACTCCAGGGCAGTCAAACACTCTTCAGGAAGAGTCTAGTTCCAAGAAAGTGGAGGCTGTGCCTTCTTCAGTTCAGTGTCCTCAGGTCTCCCTCCTTAAGGATTCTCACCGTCACCCCTGCCCAGCCCGCTGTCTTTATACTTCTCAGCCTGTCCAAGTTCAGCTGGAACCTCTGTGCTGGTATCAGGAGCCACCAAGCCTTTCTGAAGACACCACCCAAGACTGAGCTATCTTCTTCCGAAACCCTGAGCAGTAACTATTTCTGCCACATGTTTTGGGGTGTCTCTAATTAAGCACCACATACTATCTGGTCTTATATTTTTCCTGATACTTTTCATATGTCAGAGTTTTGTGGAACCAGCAAGACTGTGATTCTTGAGGGCAGTGGTTGCATCACAGAGGTTTTGTGGTATGACTCACGGCATTTGACATAGAACATGGTACTCTGTAGTGGGTCAATTAATACTCACTAACTTTGAAAGAAAAGGTCACAGACAAGCAGAGCTGCCCCTATTTCGATATTTGGGGGTCCCAGGCTTTTCTTTTTGCAAGACCCTAACTAAATACTGTGATTAACAAATATTTTATAAAATGTGTGGGCCCCTGGAAAGTATAGTGACTTATTGATGAAGATTCAGAATAGTGGGTAGAAAGAGGTGGAAGAGATTCTTTGATATGTATTTATTGTCCAGTCCTGGCAAATGTCCAAGGGCCGCCTTCTTCTGTTTAGGTCCAGGATTCATCTCTTCATGTTCTTTATCATTGAATGTGCCATTCTTGGATAATTTCATATTTTCCACCCCCCAGAAAGGAGTAACGTGCTATTATTACTCACAAAGTCATGACTCTGTGAAACAAGTTTATATTGAAGCCTTGCAGATCTCCTCATCTCTGCATTTATTTAATGCCGGTTGTATCATTTATGTATGACACTAGATCATCCATCGTGTGGCCTGTGAGTATCAGTTTCCAAGGACTCTCTCAAAAGTAATGACTGTGCTTCATTGATGATAAGCACAAATGCATGTCTCAGCCAGAGGATGCCAGAGAATGTGAGCAATAATCCGTCTGGGGGTCATGTAAAGTTTACAGTTTGGAATTTTCTCTTTAAACTAATGTTGAATTGTACAGTAGAGTTTGGAATTTTATAGGATAGAGGTAGAGCAACTTGTCTTCCAACTCTGTCTTCTCTTTCACTGCATTCCCAGAACGTGATCTCTTTCCCTGCTGACCACACCCCTACTTCCACCCATCCCCACCAGCCAGGACTGTAGGAGAGGAGTCTGTGGGCAGAATTAGTAAAACCATCACATTCTGCAAGAGATATTCTTCCATTACCCCAGGGGAGCATGAAGTCATCATATCCACTGGGGGCAAAGGAGAATCCGGATCAGAAGGGCCCATCAGCGTGCTAAAGCAATGGTCTGAAAGCCCTTGGAGGAGATAGGCTTGACCACCTCTGCGGACTGCCCAACTGGGCAAGGAACTTACAGAGGCGTGGGGTAACCCCTGGGTGCCAGCAGTGAAGGGTTTACAGGGTAAGGGATGCCTGCAGCCTCCCACTGCCCTTGGATGTTGATCAGAGGAGGCCACAGAACGGGGGACAGGCAAGTGACAATGCTGCATGAGCTCAAGTCCAAAGCTGGGGATGGGGGGGTGTTCTGTCCTGTCATCCCAGAATTCTGAGTAGCTGTGTCCACTGTGAGTGAGTCACCTCAAATCAGAGTGTCAGACCCTTTCGGGGGTCACAGTCTCATTAAAAAAATACTGGCCAGTAGAAATCTGTACAGAAAAAAATACTGTGCTGTACAGCTCACAAGCCCGCCCTCCTGGAAGCAGTCCAGGTCACAGGCCGGGACTATGACCCCAAGAGCATGAGTCCTGGAGCTTCTTGGGACTAGTAGAGACTTCACCTGCAGGGTCAAGGGTCAAAGAGTGCCTCGGAGGATGGAAATAGGAACCAAGACTCACAGGGCTTTGTCCAGGTTGGGGGTGTTCCACCCAGGTGGCACTGCCAGCCCTGGTGGGTCCCAGGCACCCCAAGAAACTTTTTAAAAATTAAGGAAAGCACTGAACTCCTGAGATGGGCCCAGGGCAGCAGCCTACTTCCCCAGGTCTACAGGTCTTCCTGAAGATGAACCTTTCTGTGCTTCTGTCAAGACCAGCAGCCTGTGTGACGAGGGGGCTCACCTTGTTTAGTTCTTTGAAAAGAACAATTATTGTGAACTAGTTCACAGGACAACCTACCAAAAAAAAAAAGCATTCCTTTTTTTTTCCATGTTAATAAGTGTTAAACAACAATGAGTTTTTCTTTTTTCCTCGTGTGGGCACTTCCCATTATACCCGGCATTTTGAGCCACATACACATGCTGGATTCTGCAAAAACTGAGAGGTAGAGGCTAGAAGGTGAGATGGGGGAGAGACATTTTATGCATCATGAAAATATAAATTTTTAAAAATCGCTAAAAATATCTCACTAAATTATATCATTGGTAGCATCCATTAAAATATCCCATCAAAAATATCACTGATAGGATCCATGATTTGTTATTAAATCTCATTGATCACTAGTTGGTTGATTCTCTGTCGCCATCACCTTCACTGCTCAGACTACAACCACCCGTACTTCTTAGTTTCACTCAAAAGAATGTTGTCCATATGCGAATTTCTGGTTACCCTGAAATCAGATAAAGCAATGGGCATGCCGGTAAACACAGAACAAAGTATTCGTTTTTAGCTTAAAACAATCTTTGAAGGCCAGTAACTGGCCTTTACTCATATTCGCCTTTGTTTTCCTTTCTAAATAGACTGTGCTGGGGCTTCTCCCATTTAGAAACGAGAATTCCTAACTCTTATGGCAGTTCAGGCACAGTTTCTCACACTAACCTCACAATATACAGACAGGACTGGTATTTATATAATAGAAATAAACTCTTATAAACTAATGTTTACTGTGAGCCCCCTGCTCTGCTGGGTGGTTCTCTCCTGTTATTGCATTTGATTAATTGAGCAACTAATGTTTATCCACTATTTGGTGTTTCTTTTAAATGCAGTGAGTCTCAAATGTCAGTGGACGCTGGTATCACCAGGAGAGGACGTGTTAAGACACAGACGACTGGACCCACTCCCAGAGTTTCTGATTGAACAGGCGGGGAGTGAAGGCTGAGAATTTGCATTTCTAACAAATTCCCTGATGCTGCTGGTCTAGGGACCACACTTTGAGAATCCCTGGCAGAGAAGTTAAAAACAGTGACTTTGTTATCACACCGACCTGGATTTGAGGACTTTAAGTTTTTTTTTTTTGGCTGCGCAGCGTGGCTTGTGGGATCTTAGTTCCCTGACCAGGGATAGAACCCCAGCCCTGGGCAGTGAAAGCACAGAGCCCTAACAACTGGACTGCCAGGGAATTCCTGAGTCCTTTAACTTGAGTAAGTTATATAACCTCTTTTGGCACAGTTTCCTCATCTGTAAAATTATACCTTCATCATTAGACTATTCGAGGGATTAAATGAGATAATATATATGTAGTGTTTAGCATGGTGTCTTGTATGAGTTAGAGCTCAGTAAATGTTAGCTGTTACCGTTGTAGCAGTTACTACGGTACTACTGTCATTACTAAAGTTAGAAAATGACTGATTTCAAAATAATTTCTAAATTGTTAATGCTATCCCTTCTCTAAAGTGAAGATGATCTCCAACAGCTAATATGCTATGACATGATCATGTGATTGATAACTAAGACTGTAAGGAAGGATATATTAATGGATTTTTCATATTATCGTAGAGATACTATCTCTATCATTAGAGATAAAATTTCATATTATCATTGTAACTAAGAAAAATATGTAAAATGACTGTCTTCTTTAATAAGGAACATAACCCTGAAAAAAATCTCTAGGGAAAAGAGCTGTAATTAAGTTAATTTATTAGCTTCATAAACTTTATTGAATATGTTATTATTGGCTATCTAAAGAAAACGCAGCTTCCATTCAGTGGTTAAACACACACACACACACACACCCCAAAACAAACAAAAATGTCAAGAACCTTCACAAAAAATTGCTTAATCTTAAATAATACTTGAGAAGACTTAGCATGTACTTAGACCATAGAAAATTCCAGTAACTTTTTCAAGTGAAATTACCCTGCTACTGGTCTGCACAATTTTAGAGTCCCAGAGATGGCAGAGTATACAAGTTGGAAAGATATTCGTCATCTGTTCGTCAAATACCACCCTAGCACTGCCATCGGTTGTGTGACTCTGGATAACCGGAGGTTCATCCCGGACTCTTTCCATCATCCACAACCAGATTCTTCTCTATTTGAATGCAGAGCCACTAAGAAGTACAACAGATAAGCGAACACCAAAGATTTCATCCAAATCATTTAAAACGTGAATGGTAAACATTCACATTACAGAAATGTCACATTCAATGTTGGCTTTGAATGATCTAATATTAATAGTGATGTAAAAAAATTAATAAATGTCACTTGGCTTCTTTGGTTTGAAAGTCTGTTGGGCATATAAGTAGAAGCAACATTTATCATCTGGTGCCTTTGACCCTGTAGCCCAGGGATGAGGAAACTATAGCCCTCTACCCTGTTTCACAAATAAAGTTTTATTGCAACACAACCATGCTCATTCTCTCACCTGTTGTCTAAGGCTGCTTTCAGGCTACAGTGGCTGCAACAGAGACCATGAGACCTGCAATACCCAACATAGTTACTCTTTAGTCCTTTATAGAAAGGTTGCCCATCTCTGCTGCAGACTGTTAGTTGGGATACTTTGGAGAATAATGTAGCAAGAAAAAAATGTAATCTCCATCCTTAAAATATCTGCCCAGAGAGATCACTTGTCTTCCGTAACATAGTTTCCTACTACAACGACCATCAATCAGCCTTACAGTTGGTTTCCCCTTAACCTCAGGCCTTTCACCAGCTCTTCCAAATACTTAACGTCATCAGAGTGACGCATCCACCAGCCACGGGCAACATCCTACTCCGGGCCAGAGGTTGTCCTCAGTTTTGCATTATCCTTGCTTCATTTAAAGAGCCAGACCTAATTTTATTAAGGTTAAGGAAATCCCAGAACCTCATCAATGGCTAAAGAAAAACCTCTGTCTGGGAGCCACACAGTTATTTCACAAGTAGTACTTCACTTAATGCACCTATAAGCCTATTTTATTGTACTAGAACATGGTACTGGCCTGTGTTTTAAAATAGATTTCTTTAACTAGTGTCTTTACAAGTACTTGAGGTACAAGTTCTATGATTTTTCCAGAAAAAAACTTGACACACATTAGCTAGGTGAATGTTGCATTAACATAGCGTAAGTATCACAGTGGGAAGAGCATGTCCTTTGGGGTCAGAGGGACTGAGTTCAACTCTCAGGCTTTCCTCCTCCTACTAGTGTGTGACAACCCTCCAAACCTCAGTTTCCTATCCTTAGTATAGAGATAATACCTACATCATGCATACACAGGATTGTACTAAGGATTTTAAATAATGCATGTAAAATGCATTGTCAGAGCCAGGCACACAGCAGGTTTACAAGTGGTAATTTGGTGAATGGGAGTTAAGTGGGTGCTATGGTCTGAATGTTTGTGTCCCCTCACCCTCCAAATTCATATGTTGAAATCCTAATGTCCTATGTGACTGTACTGGGAAGTGCTTTGGTCGTGAAGGGGGAGCCTTCATGAATGGAGTTAATGTACTTATGAAAGAGAGTCCTCAGAGGTCTGTGGCCCCTTCCCCCATGTCAGGGAGAAGACTGCAATCTGGAAGACGCCTCACCCTACCATGCCGGCACTTGATCTCAGACTTCCAGCCTCCAGAACTGTGAGAAATAAAATTCTGTTGTTTATAAGCCACCCAGTCTGTGGTATTTTGTTATAGTATCTCAAATGAACTAAGATAGTGGACATAGTCATTTTTCTTTTCAAATTTCTTTTTGATTTAATTAGATTTTCCTAGAGGTGAATGAGATGCTTAAAAGCAGTGACACTTATGTTTATTCAGGTAAACTTTAACAAATCTAGGAAGCTGTACCTTTACTGTAAACAGTAGTTTCAAAACACAGTTTCTAGCTTAAACTAGAAAGAGGATATGGAGATAAGGGAACCCTTTGGTTTCGAGGGTGCCCAGGCACAACCCTGGTGTCAAGGATGTTCCTCGGCCCCTTTCCTCACTCCTGCAGTGCTTCACAGATGCTTGCCATTGGAAACATAGCATCCAGGGAATGAGCATTTGCATGATTCCTTGCAAATCTTCCATCCCAACAGGAAAGATAATAGCCATCCTTGCAAATATGATACACAGCTGTGTACTGCATTCAGCCGTTTGTGGGGAGTGGTGCCTGTAAAGCACAGGCTGCAAGCTCAGAGGTCTGAACTGCAGATCCACTTCTGCAATTTAGCAACTGTGTGATTTCAGACAAGGCACTCAGTGGTTCTGAATCCCAGCCACCTTTACTGAGGTAAAGGAGATCTCTGTGGTCCTTTCAGAGCGATAAAGTCTTCTCCATCAGTGAAATGTAGCATATGCATGGACTCGTCTTTTTTTAAAAAATAAATTTATTTATTTATTTTTGACAGCTTTGGGTCCCCGTTGTTACGCACGGGCTTTCTCTAGTTGCAGCGAGTGGGGGCTACTCTTCGTTGTGGTGCGTGGGCTTCTCATTGCGCTGGCTTCTCTTGTTGCAGAGCATGGGCTCTAGGCACACGGTCTTCAGCAGTTGTGGCGTGCGGGCTCAGTAGTCGTGGCTCGTGGGCCCTAGAGCGCAGGCTCAGTAGTTGTGGCCCACAGGCTTAGTTGCTCTGCAGCATGTGGGATCTTCCTGGACCAGGGCTCGAACCCGTGTCCCCTGCATTGGCAGCTGGATTCTTAACCACTGAGCCACCAGGGAAGTCCCATATGTATGGACTTTACTGGAACAGGTGACTGACTGTGCTAACCTAAAATACTTGCTCCCTCTGATTTGGGACAAGTTTCTCAGACATTTATACCCTAAAGAATCCCACATTTGCTATTTTCTGAGAAGCTAAAATTGGGCCCTTGCAATTATCTGGTTTTCAGACATAGTAAACACAATAAATTAGTAGTCCCTAGCTGGCTTGCACTGGCCATCTCCTCCCTATGTAAAGACTCATAAACAGTCACTCAGTCACCCATTCTAGAACCTTGTTAGAGGTTGGTGTCAGTCTAATTGGTTTGCTCTTTACAGAAATCACTTTTATCCCCTCTTTGAAAACTAGGACTATATCGACCAATCTCTGGTCATTTGGGTCATTTGCTTATGTGCCCTCAGCTGTGTACTGCTCTGGATTGTAAAGGGCTTGCGTCCTGCCAACTGTGCTTTCCAGGCCCCCTTGTTCTCTGGCTTCCCATTGGATTCAGGCAATGGGGGGCAGTGAGGGGAACCTGGCAGGTAAGAAGAAGGGAGAAGTGACTCTCTTCCCTTCTTGGGTGTCAGTTTGGGATGCCAAGTGGCAGCAGCTACAGCAGCAGTGTCAACAGCATGGGTGATGGGGTGGGGTGGTGACCTCAGCTGTGGCAGTGGACTTGCATGGCTCAGCAGGCCAGCTCTGGAATTTCTGCTCCTGACGCCCGAGTAACGGTGGCATTGGTTCAGAGAGAAATCGATTTCCTGTGGTTACTAATCTTTCAGTAAACGAATTCTTTTTTCTTGCTCCTCCAGCCTAACCAATATCCTTGTAACCAATTTTTGTGTTAAGTTTCCTCTGTTTGAAATATCTCAATGATTTCTCTTTTCCTAAATGAACCCTAACTAATACTATATACAAATTTTCAGAGCTTGAATCCTTAAACTAATTTAGAGTTGCTCTATCATCTTTATTTTGAAAACTGGAGCTTTAAAAATCTGGATGCAACCCACTTCTCATTTCATAGAATCAAACCAACAGAATGTAAGGGGGAGAAAAGTGCTCTTATCAAACTCCAATAAACCTCAAGAAAGGATCTAAATTAGTTAATGTATTGAAAAGTGTTCATAATAGCGGCTCATCATATGTTGTTTGACAATGTACTGGTTATGAAAATATTTTACCATGACAATTCTCATTGTGATGAAATTTGTTCTACAAACAACTTTCTTTAGAGTCTTTTTTTTTTTTTTTAATCTTAGGATTATACAGAACTACCTGATAAAAATAGGCACTATAATTCCTGGGCTTTTAGTTTCAAAATCTGTTTTCCCATCTGTTATCCAAAGTCTAGGTCTGCACAACCAAAGCAAAATGGAAGATTGTGTAATTATCCTTTGACTCAGAGACAAATAAGAATATCAGAGTAGGGAAGGGACATCTGTGCTCATTTGATTTAACACCTGGTCCAATGTATGATTCCTTTGAAATATCTAATAACCATGGAGTGGATATTTATGCTATATTTGAATACCTTCAATGATGAGTAAGTCATTACCTTTCCAATCAACCCATTCATTTCCTGGAGAGCTTGGATTTCCAGAAATGTGTGCCTTTTATTGAGCCTAAGAGCAGGCATGACAGTAGCTTCTACTAATGGGTGCTAGTTATTCCACTGAGGTTTATAAAGAATAACTAGATTCCCTATTCTACTTAAAAGCTCTTTTAACCAATGTAAAAAGAGACACGATGTCTCTTTATGGAAACACTCTTTATGGAAACACTTTCAGCGTCTCAGAGGCAGGCCCAGTGACCTGGGCAAGTTCTCAGTGTCAGGAGGATCCTGTGACCACAAACTGAAGGCTTACCTCTTCTCTGGAAACAATGAGCTTGAAAACAAAACAGGTTTTCGTTAAACGTCTGTACAGGTTCCTTCAAAGGCACAGCTCTACCCCTTCCAGAAGAGATCTCAGCCAGAAGTGAGGTTACCATCAGATATTCTATCTCTAAGGACCCTCCCTCTACCCAGAAACATGAGGACCCTGCATAACCAAGAAAAACATACTTCTTTGAGAATGTGACTCAGAAATATTTATTCAAAATACGTCTCGCACATCATTGTGCAAGTGTGATGTAGCTCTGCACATCAGAGCATCAGAGTGGCATCAGAGCAAGACGGAGATGAAAGAAAGAGAAATGGCAAGAAGTAATTTTTAGGAATTAGATATGGACTTAATTTTAAATGGTTTTGTACGCCATGCCTAAAAACTTGAGTGTTATCCTACAACAAAAAGGATCCACTGGAGAATATTAAGTATGATTGTAGAAAAATTTCACTGGTGGTGGGTGGAACATGAATTGGTGGGAGACAAGATTGGTGGTAGGGCAAGTAGTCAGGCAATAATTCAGGAAATAAAGGATAAATCTGTGGATGATATGGTGTCAGTGGAGCTGCACAGTCAAAGGGATAGAATCGACAGGATTGGATGTGGAGGGTAAGAGAGAGGAACGAATAGACCATGATTCTCAGGTTTCTGGTTTGGGCAACTGGGTAGATGATGAAGCCATTCACAAAAGAAAGCATGGTAAGAGAAATGGTAAGTTTAGGTTATGGGGGTTGATGCATTATCTTTGGGGTATGGAATAAGGACTCTTCTGGTTACAGATAGCTGACTTAATATATGCATTTACCTCTGCTTCCTCCAAAATCTCACTAAATGACAGTAAGGGAAATTTTTAATCACTTACCCCTCCCCAAATACAATTTAGAAGCTGGAAAACATGGAGAGAGTCACAAAGAGATGGAAAAACAGGTTGTATACAAAAGAATAAGAGTAAGAATAGCTTTGGACTTCTCAACAACTGTGGAAATTGGAAGTTAATGAAACAATGTTTTCATAATTTGAGAGAAAATTATTTCTTTTTTTTAAAATTAATTAATTAATTTTTAGCTGCGTTGGGTCTTTGTTGCTACGCACAGTCTTTCTCTAGTTGCAGCGAGTGGGGGCTACCCTTTGTTGCAGTGCGTGGGCTTCTCATTGCGGTGGATTCTCTTCCTGTGGAGCATGGGCTCTAGGCGTGCGGGCTTCAGTAGTTGTGGCTTCTCTAGTTGTGGCTCACGGGCTCTAGAGCGCAGACTCAGTAGTTGTGGCTCATGGGCTTATGTGCTCCGTGGCATGTGGGATCTTCCTGGACCAGGTCTCGAACCTGTGTCCCCTGCATTGGCAGCTGGATTCTTAACCACTGCGCCACCAGGGAAGTCCCTGAGAGAAAATTATTTCTGACCTAGAATTCCATACACAGTAAAACTCTTAAGTGGGAAGGTAAGCTAAGGACATTTTCAGACACACAAGTCCTCAAACATTTCCTTTTCATGGTTACTGCTGGAGCAATAGCAAAATGAGGGAGTATGTGAAGAAAGGGGACAGCATATCCAGGAAACGGGGGAGCCAAGCCAAGAAAGAGGAGAAGGGAATCCCCAGGATGGTGATGGGAGACCCAGGATGCTGACTGAGCAGCAGGCTCAGAGAGTAACCTGAACAGATGGTGTAGGACAGAAGACTTGGGGAGAAGGGACTCCAAGAAGTGGAAATTGATGTGTCTGACCATATGGAAAGAACATTTACATTTCTGGGAAAGAGACTGGGGTCAAACTCATGATAAATGTGGACATAACTAAGCAACTTTTAGAAAAAGAGCATTAACTCTAGGGAAAGCAAAAAGATCTGAAGGAAAAAGTAATCATGATATATCACATGGACCACTTGTGAATAGTGGCACTTCTTAATAATGAAAACACTGAATACTGATCTAACCATAAAATAATGTATTCTTTTGGGAGATAGGGAAACAGGAAGTGTACGCGTGTGTGCAATGTGATGGATTTAATGTTGTCCCAGTGGTCTCTTACTGTGTCTTCATTTCTTTTCATTCTTTTTTCTTTATTCTGTTCTGCAACAGTGATTTCCACCATTCTGTCTTCCAGGTCACTTATCCATTCTTCTGCCTCAGTTATTCTGCTTTTGATTCCTTCTACTGTAGTTTTCATTTTGTTATCGTACTGTTCATCTCTGGTTTTTTGTTCTTTAATTCTTCTAGGTCTTTGTTAAACATTTCTTGCATCTTCTCAATCTTTGCCTCCATTCTTTTTCCGAGGTCCTGGATCATCTTCACTATCATTATTCTGAATTCTTTTTCTGGAAGGTTGCCTATCTCCACTTCATTTAGTTGTTTTTCTGTTCCTTCATCTGGAACATAGTTCTCTGCCATTTCATTTTTTCTGTCTTTCTGTGAATGTGGTTTTCATTCCACAGGCTGCAGAATTGTAGTTCTTCTTGCTTCTGCTGTCTGCCCTCTGGTGGATGAGGCTATCTCAGGGCTTGTGCAAGCTTCCTGATGGAAGGGCCTGGTGGTGGGTAGAGCTGGGTGTTGCTCTGGTGGGCAGAGCTCAGTAAAACTGTAATCCACTTGTCTGCTGATGGGTGGGGCTGAGTTCCCTCCCTGTTGGTTGTCCTGAGGTGACCCAGAACTGGAGGCTAAAGGCTCTTTGGTGGGGCTAATGGCAGACTCCAGGAGGGCTCACACCAAGGAGTACTTCCCAGAACTTCTGCTGCCAGTGTCCTTGTCCCCGTGGTGAGCCACAGCCACTCCCTGCCTCTGCAGGAGAACTTCCAACACTAGCAGGTAGGTCTGGTTCAGTCTCCTATGGGTTCACTGCTCCTTCCCCTGGGTCCTGATGCACACACTACTTTGTGTGTGCCCTCCAACAGTGGAGTCTCTGTTTCCCCCAGTCCTGTCAAAGTCCTGTAATCAAATCCGTCTAGCCTTCAAAGTCTGATTCTCTGGGAATTCCCCCACCCATTACTTGACCCCCAGGTTGGGAAGCCTGACATGGGGCTCAGAACCTTCACTCCAGAGGGTGGACTTCTGTGATATAATTGTTCTCTAGTTTGTGAGTCACCCACCCAGTGGTTACGGGGTTTGATTTTTTTGTGACTGTGCTCCTCCTACCATCTCATTGTGGCTTCTCCTTTGTCTTTGGATGTGGGGTATCTTTTTTGGTGAGTTCCAGTGTCTTCCTGTCGATGACTGTTCAGCAGTTAGTTGTGATTCCGGTACTCTCACAAGCGACACATATATTCTTTAAAAAATGAAAGAACTGAACATGATTGCTTGGAGAGTAGAAAATGTGGAAAGGAATGAAAAAGCAGTTGCAGAGCCTTTGGGATCTCTATGCACATGTATGAATTTGATATTAAAATGTTTTAATTACAAAAAGAATGATAGGGCTTCCCTGGTGGCGCAGTGGTTGAGAGTCCGCCTGCCGATGCAGGGGACACGGGTTCGTGCCCCGGTCCGGGAGGATCCCACATGCCGCGGAGCGGCTGGGCCCTTGAGCCATGGCCGCTGAGCCTGCGCGTCCGGAGCCTGTGCTCCGCAACGGGAGGGGCCGCAACAGTGAGAGCCCCACGTACCGGAAAAAAAAAAAAAAAAAAAGAATGAGAGTACGAAGTGAAGATGAAGTATAGAGTAGCACTGTCTAATAGAACTTTCTTCAATGACGGAAAGTACATCAGTATGGAAGTTACTTGAAATGTGACTAGTGTGACTGAGAACTAAATTTTACATTTTATTAAGTTCTAATTAATTATGCCTCGTGGCTGCCATAATACCCATACATAATGGCCTGCTCCTAACTAGGAACAACTTTATTTCATTGACTCTTCCTTCTCCTGCTTCATCCTTTTTTCTGTCTCTCCTGGATCATTCCCACCAGCCACGCCAACATATCACTTATCTACCTTTTTAAAAAATGCCGCTTCGACCCCCATCCCTCGTGACTATCCATCCCACTTCTTTTTTCCCTTTACAGCAAAACACTTCTAAGGAGTTCTCCACACCTGCCCTGTCTTACACGGCAGTCACTAGCCACACGTGGCTATTTAAACTTAAATTAATTAAAATTCAATAAAATGTAAAATTCAGTTCCTTGTTGCATGCTGCACTTCAAGTGCTTAATAGCCACGTGTGGCTAGTGGCTACTGCATTGAACAGAGGCAGAGACGGGACATTTCTGTCATCGCAGAAATCTCTATAGGATCGTACGGGAGTGGGGCAGAGGGTGCAGAGTAAATGCACACCGTTGCTGGTTAGTTGGCAGATTTGCTGCTGGCTGGATAAGACCATTGTCCTCTGGTTATTTTTTGTCTCAGGGGAGAAGGAAGTGAGGTCATCAACTGAGAGTGAGAAAGGAGAGGGGATGTTGCTGGGGTCAGAAGAAAGCAGATGGTAGGAAAGAACATTTCCAGAGAGCAGGAGAGTAAATTGATAACAGAAATAAAGAGTAGCTTCTTCCAAGAAAAACTGGAGTCATTATATTTCATTTTAATATGATTGTTCTTCAGTGTCATTACTAAAGAGGTAATCCTGAAAACTGGCCAGCGTTGATGGGGACGGAAGCATAAGCCAATTTCCCAGCTACTCTTCTTCCCTCATAATGACTTTGAAATCTGACCATGCTGAGAAATCTCATTGCCCTGGCTGTGACCACAACCATAACCTATACAGCAGGAAGGAAGGGGAGGTCCCTTCCTGGAGATGTTTCGCTGTGATAAGGTTTGGGAACTTCCTCAGTCAAGTTTGTTTTGATTTTAAGAAATAAGAACCAATTCAATCAAACTTAGAGAAGAAAAGGAGATGAACTAAGATACAGGGGTGTCTTCTGGAACCCTCAGGAATGCAGCTGGTCCTCAAAGGGACTTGAACCAGGGCTAGCCAGGGGGACTAGAAAGCTCCGAGAGACTCAAGCAGAAGCATATCTCTCTCTCTCTCTCTTTCCCTTCTCCCCCTATAAATATGGTTTCTCATCTCTGCTTCTGCACAAGAAGCATTTTTATTTCTTTTCTTTAAAAAAAAAGATCTCTACAGAATTCTCGGCAACTTGATGCATGAGAGGTGGCCACCCCCATAATACCCTTAGTTCTTGTTACCAAGGAACAAGAAAACATCTCAGACTAATAGGCACAGGGCAGTCCCAGCCTCAAACATCCAATTGAAACTGATGAGTCAAATTTAAGACAACAGCCTTACACTGGTTCAAGCAACTCTGACAGGTGGCAGGGCCATGGGTACAGATTTGACTTCTGGGACCCATTTCCAGGGTGTGGGGCAGTCCCAGAGCTTCTTGCCAACTTGACTTCCTCTGAGAAGTCCTTCTGTTCTATTACCTTCTCAGTCACACCTGAAGTGGGTATTGTGGGTGTTGCCTTGCCACAGAGCTACTTCCTGCCCCAGAATGGAGGTTGGGGCCTCAGGCTTTTTAGACCAGGCTCATGGCTTCTTTGTCACTACTTCACAACTCTCTCAAACATACAGTGGACCCAGTCCATCTGCTTCCAGACATTTCCATGAGCGAGGAACCATATTCAGTATTCTCTTTGAGGGACTTTGATATGAGCTTTATGCCTTTACTTTTTTGTCGCCAACCTATTCCAACTCCTTCTGTCTCTCTCTGTCTCTTTGTCTTTCTCTTTCTCTGTTTCAATACTTTGCCAAACACAACCAGTGGCAACCACATATAGAACTAAGGTTCTGTTTTCTGACATCTTCCCCTGAATTACAAGTTCAATAGGTAAAGGATCTGCCTTCAAGGTAATCACAAGTAACACCTTTACCAAATGTTTCGCCTTCTTCCCATTGTTTCCTCATTGTTACCACTGTTTGCTAAGCCAATAGTTTAAGGTTTCTTTTTTCAGCAGCATATCACTTTTGGTACCAATTTTTGTATTGGTCAGGGTAGGGGTTTTTTGTTTGTTTTATTGCAGTAGCAATTTACCCCAAGAGTCTCAGTGACCTTAATACAATAAAGGTTATTTCATATGCACACCAGGTCTGATGTGAGCCAGGTGAGTCTCCAGAGCAGCTGCCTCCCATGAAGTGACTCAGTTATTGGGAAGGTGTCTGTCTTGGGCTCTGTCACCTCGATTCATGACCTCAGCAATTGACCGACAAGGGAAGAGGTCACATCAGCTTTTCCCATTGGCCAGAAGCAGTCTTATAGCCCCACCTGACTACAATAGGGCTGGAAATTCGAGGGAGAACATGGATAATTTTTGAGCATTAAATCTCTTCCACAGTCTACGGAGGCCTCGTGTTGAGAGAGCAAAGCTATAAGATCAAAATAGCTTGGACAGACAGTGGAGGATCCTATCCTAGAGAGCAGTGTATTGTAGTTTGTATGAGTGAGAAACAAAATTTTGTAGAATTAATCCACTGAGATTTAGAGATTTCACTATTCTTGTGGCATGGTCAATCCTATCCTGATTAATACAGGAACATAAAAGAAGATGGGGTAAATGAAACAACATAGCTTACTTTCCCTGAAGCAACTGTAATTCCTATCCAAGTACTAGTAGAATTTTTTGGAGAATCTGACAAAATGATACAAAGCTAATGTGGAATAATAAAGGAGTGAGAATAGCCAGTTCACTGTAAACAGAAAGATGAGAGAGAACTAATTTTACCCAACAGTAAGACATTTTATAGGTAGAGAAATTACGGGAAATTGAGAAAGACATTACAGAGAAAGTACGGGAAATAACAAAGATGTTAGTGGAGAAGAGAGATCCCACAGATAGACTCAAATACATTTGAGAATTTAGAATATAAATATGCTGGTATTTTAGGTCAGTGGGAGAATATGAATAATTCAGAAATGTTGTGACAAACAAGACATTAGGAAAAAAGTACTGAAGTACCTCACTTCTTACACCCAAATAATATCTCGGTAGATCAATCACTTGATGTAAAACAAATAATATCAACACTAGAAAAATCATTGGTAATTTTTTTTCATAACTTTGAACTGGGGAAGGTCAAGAGTCATATAAGACAAGATTGACAAATTTACGCAAAAGTTAAAACTTCTGCAAGACAAAGAATACCATACACAAAGTCAAGTGATAAACCACAGGATAGAAAAAAAATGTTTCAATTTCTATAACAGGAATGGGGTTAATTTCTTTAATATACAAAGTGATCTAAGAATTAGCAAGAAAAAAATGAACAATTCAATGGAAAAATAGTCTAAACGTAGACAGTGTGCGGCAAAGAAAGCAAATAGACAGTAAACATATTAAAGTGTTTCCAGCTTTTTAAATAATCAAAGAAATGTAAGTTGAAATAAGATACCATTTTCCACTTACTCAATTGGCAAAAATAAAACTTTGCTCATACTCAAGGGTATGGGAAACATGAACTCTCACAATTGTTAATGGAATGTAAATCGCTACAACTTCTTTGGAAAGCAATTTGGCAATAACTATTAAAATTTTAAAAGCACATTCTCTTTAACTTAGCAATTTCCCTTCTAGGAATTTTTCCCACAGAAACACTTGCACAAGGAGGCAAATATATACAGTACAGAGACAGCGTAATAACATTGCTTGTAATAGTAAAAAACTAGATGAAATTTAAATGCCCATCAAGAGAAGATTCAATAAACTACAGTAGCCCCAGAAAATGGAATACTACATAGCTGTTCAGAAGAATCAGTACAGTTATCTGAATTGATAATAAAAAACATCAAAACTAAGTTATTTTAAGTGAAAAAATAAGGTGGAATACAGTATTATAAATGAAAATTCCAAGGATTATATTTTTACACATATATTTACATACATGTACATATATACATACAAATTTCTGGGGAAAGAGAAATAATAGCTATAATTATGTTCAGCTATAATTATATTATATGTGAGGGTGCAGGTATAGAGGTAAGCTTTTACATTTCATGTTATACCCTACTGTATTGTTACAATTTTTTAAACTTGCGCATTCATTACTTTATTATAAAAAACCAAAAATTTAAACCATTAATTCTTTCATACAAATATCAATTCTATATTTTCACCTGTCAATCTGGATCTAAAATGATATTAGCAAACACCAAAAAAAAGAAAAAGAAAAGAAATAAAGTTAGATAATCAAAATATGTTACAAATGAGTAAACTAGTCACCAATCATAAAGAAAGAAGAGAGCCACAATGTTCAGGAACTGTCAAGTCCTATTCCACTGCCAGGAAAAAAATCCCGAGGTTTAAATCGTAGTCTTTCCAAAAAGAAAATCAAAAATAATTGTAGTAGCTCATATTGACTGAGCAGAGACTAAGCTGGATTCGGTACATGAATTATCTCACTGAATCCTCATAGACTCTGTGCCGTGGGGCACTGCCATCAGCTCCATTCTACTGATGAGGAAACTAAGAACCAGAGAGAAATTAAGGGATATCACAAGAGATCCAGGGCTTATGTTTGAAAGCATTTGTAATACGGTTCCACGGGCTTCCATGCTGAGTCCACTCACTCTCTGTGTCCTCAGGAAAGTGACTTAACATTCCCCATCAGTAAAACGAGGAGAGTGATAGCACCTACCTCACAGGGTTGTCATGGGGATTAGATGAGATAACACATGTGATGTGTTTCACTCAGTGCCTAACGCAGAGCAAGTTCTCAATAAATGTCCGCCATTGTGGTTGTTGTGGCAAGGTCTCTTATGATATGGACTCTTTACCTGTCCAATCTGGTACCTTTGCAGGCCCTCCTCCTACCCTCCTTGAACTCATTTTCCATTCCTCCTAAACTCCTTGCCTTTCCCCCACGGCCTCCCAAGGTTTCTGTTTCTCTATTGCCCCCTCTGCTAGAGTGTTCGTTCCCACCTTCCATCCCTTCTTCACCTGGCTGACTCTATCCTTAAGACTCACCTGAGATATCACCTCTTCCAGGAAGCCTTCCTTGACCTCAATTTTCTGGGTTAGGTGCTCCCCTTGAGTTCCAATACCATCCTTTGCTTCCTTCTCTCATTGTATTTGTCAAACTGCAACCTTCTGCCCCCACGCCCTAACCTCTGAGCTCCTGAAGTTAGGTTTTAATTTTTCTTTATCTGCTTTCCTCCAGTGCTTGGCACACAACCTGGCAATAACTACTTGCTAAATAAATTAAGGCAACTGAAAAAAGAATGGGCTACTTGTCCTGAGACGTCTGTTGACCATTCCCAGGAGGTTATTCCTTTTGGAAAGTAGGATGTAAGTCAGGCAAACAGAGTTATTCATTCATTAAATTCCTATTATTATTTGCTCCTACTATTGTTCTAGGTGTGGAGGTCACCATAGTAAATAAGACAAAGTGTCCTGCTTTCTGGTGGTGATAATCTAGTATGAATGGGAAAGACACAGAAAAGCAAACAAATAAGTGAACAGATAACTTCAATAACAATGCATTCAAGAACAAAACTAGAACAAGGTTAAGGGTAGAGAGTGATGGGGGACAAAGGGCTAATTTAGACTGCCCGATCAGGGAAGGCCTCTGTGAAGAGGACCTTTAAGCTGAGACCTGAGTGACAGGAAAGAGCCAATCATGCAAAAGTCAGGGAGCAGAGCAAGTTGAAAGGCCCTGGGTGGGAGCGAGTCTGCATTTTCACGGGCAAGAAAAGGGTCTGGGTGCCTAGAGCTGAGTTTCACCAGATGAGGTCAGACAGAGAGAGGTCAAAACAGGATTGGGTAAGGCCTCCCAGGCCACAATAGTGTATCTAGATTTTGTTCTGTCCACAACAGGAAGCCACTGAAGGGTTTTCTACACGGCAGTGAGATGATCTGATTTAATATTTTTAGAAGATTACTCCGGCCTCTGTGCAGAGAGCAAGAATAGAAGCTGCATCAGGTGATCACTGCAGGCCAATGAGATGACTGGAGTTGGAGATGGAGAAAAGCAGATGGATTGAGGCTGTCTTGGGGAAGAGATGACAGGAATTCCTGATGGAGTATGTGAAGGGCCTCGCTTGGGAGAAGAGGAACCAAGAAGGACACCCAAGTTAGACTGTAGCAGCTGTGTAGATGGTTGTGTCACTCACTAAGGGGGTGATGATTAGAGGAGAAACAGGTCTGAGGGATAGAGGATGCGGAGGAAACAAACGTTCTGTTTGGTGCGTGTTGAGTTGGAGATGCTATGAGACGTCCAAGTAAAGGGCGCGAGCAGCCAGTGGGCGCCACCAGGCCAGAGCTCCAGGCCTGACCATCACCTCACCGGCCAAAGAATGTTTAAACAGGGGGTAGAAAGGTACGCTGGGGCCCATGCACGTGGAAGGAGATAGAGGGGGAGGAAGGGAAGGAAGAGGAGAGGAGAGGAAGGAAGGAGAAAAGAATAAGGGCTCAAATCAAGCTCAGACATGCCCAGAGAAGAGAGTGGGAGACACGAGTGATATAGCAGGGAAATCCACCTGAAAATCCACCCAGGAGAGAGTGTGCTCTAGAAGCCAAGAGAAGAACATGAGGGGTTGAAGAAAGTGCTGAGGAGTCAAGTCAGACAAAAGCAGCAGGCGCCTGGATTTGGCAAAAGGGAGGCCTTTGATTCCTTGGATTAGAGCCCTTTCAGGGGCCTGATGATGGGGTGAAAAGCTCAAGGTTGGCCAGTTGAGGGGATGAGGACTGAGAGTGCACAGACAGCGATTCTAGACAACACTTTAAAGAGGTTTCTTTGGGGGAAAAAGAAACAAGGCATGAGCAGGAAGGAGAAGGTCGAGGAAGAGGTTTGGGGCTTTGTTTTTAGCAGGCAAGCTTCTGTCACCTTTGTGAGTCCATAGAGTTGGAGAGAGGGGCTGATGGCCGGAGAAGGGGGGATGGGGAGGGGACCGGAGCACAGACGGAGGGAGAGGGGCCGGGTCACCTACTGTGACCACAGGGCAGGCAGAGCACCGGCCAGAGGCCGGGTGGGACAGGTGATCAAAGGAACAGTCTGGTAGCTGCTATTTGCAGAGTGAAGTCTGAGAAAATGGTGTCAGAAGGGTATGAGGAGAAGAGGAGGCAAGTGTTGGTGTTTCAGCGGTGAGAAGCTGTGAACAGCTTCCTGTCAAGGGGATGGTGAACCACCAAGGGGCAGGTAGGCAGGTGGCCAGCACTGGGAGAGCCATCCTGATTTGTGGTCATGAGTTACAGTGAGACCAGTTTCTACGCTTTCTTCTTGTCACATTTAGCTGCTCGGAATAGCTAATGGTGGATGATACCATGGGAGGACTTTTGACCAGGAGCAAAGATGCTTCAGGGATGTACACCCCTGGTGTCTGAGGGAACAGAGCTGGCCTGAGGCCACACTGTGAAGTAGGAAAGCTTCCTGTAGGAGTGACTACATCTCTGCCAGCATCCTTTTCTCTTTCCTCTTCTGTAGTAGAATCCAGGGTTTTTTGGGGGGGTTTTTTTTTGACTTGGTAAATGAAAGCTAAAGTTTATTCTTTCAAATACACATAGTTCTAGAGATTTTTACATGAAAATAAGAAGAGAAAACACAAATAAACAGTTTTAGGAAAGAGAAAGTATAAATTAGGAAATATGGAAATATTTGTATGTTTATAAATAATAACAAGTACTTGTGGAGAGCTTTCTATGTTTCAGGCACTGTTGTTGAAATACACTATGATTAAATAAACTGTTCATACAATAGAATACTGTGCAACTATTAAATGAAAAAAGGTAAATCTACACATATGACAGTGAATAGAATCCAGTTTTGTTCAGGTGTTCACGCAGCTCCTGGGATTCACGGAAATGGGAAACTGAACTTATCTGCAGCTCCAGGAATGGATGCTGAGGTTCAAACCAGCCAGCACGTGCCACTCCTCTGATGATGGTTATTAAGAAGTCCGGGGTGGTCACGGGGCCCAAGTTGGGCCAGCCAGGTGGAGGGGAAGGACCTGATTCCTGGGTGGATACCTGTTGTTCCTCACTCCCACTTAATAAGAGAGAGGAAACCTGAGGCCCCAGCTGTTGGCCACAGTTTCAAGATGAAGCTGATGTTGTGAATAGCAGCATGGGGGGGGGGGGGGGAAATAATGTGGGACCTCCGTGTCACTGTGAAATCCCTGAATCCACCAGCCTTGAAACCCATCTTACTTCTAACCTGCCTGCTATTTGAGATAATTAATCTCCTTATTTTTTAAAAAAAAACAGCTTGAGTCCAGGTTTATGTTACTTGTAGCAAAAGCACCCTCCTGGACACAATCGTTTTCGTATCTACAGTGTATCAGAAACCTTCAAAGCTGGGTTGACCGATGTGTGCCTTGCTCTCAGTTAAACATTCTGTCTGATGGCAGAGCGAACGCTTGTGTCCACGGTCAGGACTCAGGGTCACTGGGCCACTTCTGCCCCCACGGTTTAGGTTCACCAAGAGGCAGATAATGTTGTCCACAAACTGGTTTGGCCAGTTGTACTTGTTTTTGTAACTACACAAAGCAAGGAAATATGACTGAAGAAAAGAATTGTTATTGTGTAAAATCCAAACTGAATTCTTCTAATAAACAGTAACAAGAAAGTATCAATACCTTAAAAAATAAATCAAAAGCAAAATCGTAGAGTTTGACATGGGCCAGACAAATGTAAACATTCGGGAAATTTTGTTTAATCTAGAAGAATTCTGAACTCAGGTTGATTCCCAACTCTTTCTGAGTTCTCTCCTTACTTTCAAGATGTTGGAACTGGAAACCAGTGACCTTGTGTCAACTTTTACCTTTTAAAAAATCAGCACAGGACTCCCATCAACTGTCACACACTTAAAGAAGAGGCCTCGTCCCTTCAAAGTATTGTCAAATGAAGTTATATTTTATGCTTTACTTTTTTAAAAAAATGTGTTTTACTTTAGTAAAATATTCAAAGTGACTTCCATTCCAGAGTGGAGGCTTCTGAAAGGTTGTGTCCACTGTCCGCTCTCAGCACCCTCTCCCACGTGGTCAACCTACTGCCCTCAAATTCTCCCCTTTCTCCACCTCTTCAGCATCTGTTTTTACAAAATTATAATTACAGTAACAAGAGCACCTTTCCTTTTCATAAAAGCTCTCAAAGGATCTATAATAAAGTGTTAACTGCTATTTCTGCATGAAAAGATTACAGCTTTTTTTTTCTTATTATTATGGATGTGAATAATAATGATGTGAACTAGTATTGATTTGGTGATAAGAAAATAAGAATAAAAGTTTTTCCCCCAAGAACTAAGAATACCATGGCTTTTTATGAGAATTTACTCTTTACAAAGAACTTTTAGGTGATGATCAATGGTGCTTGATCATCACCCTATGAAGAAATAATTTATTCCCACTTACAGATGAGGAAACCAAGGTGGAGAGAAGGGAACAGTTTGGCCTCAGATGACAAAACTAGTAAGAAATAGAGCCTGTTTAGGATACAAAGTCCAGAGATAAACCCACCCACCTATGGTACCCTATCTATGACGAAAGAGGCAAGAATATACAACAAAGTCAGTCTCTTCAATAAGTGGTGCTGGGAAAACTGGACAGCTACATGTAAAAGAATGAAATCAGAACACTCGCTAACACCATACACAAAAATAAACTCAGAATGGATTAAAGACCTGAATGTAAGGCTGGACACTATAAAACTCTTAGAAGAAAACATAGGTAGAACACTCCTTGACATAAATCACAGCAAGAACTTTTTTGATCCACCTCCTAGAGTAATGAAAATAAAAACAAAATAAACAAATGGAATCTAATTAAACTTCAAAGCTTTTTCACAGCAAAGGAAACCATAAACAAAACAAAAAGACAACCCACAGAATGGGAGAAAATATTTGCAAATGAAGCAAACAACAAGGAATTAATCTCCAAAACATACAAGCAGCTCATGCAGATCAATATCAAAAAAACAAACAACCCAATCCAAAAATGGGCAGAAGATTTAAATAGACATTTCTTCAAAGAAGACATACATGTGGCCAAAAAAGCACATGAAAAGTTGCTCAACACCACTAATAATTAGAGAAATGCAAATCAAAACTACAGTGAGGTATCACCTCCCACCAGTCAGAATGGCCATCATCAAAAAATCTACAAACAATAAATGCTGGAGAGGGTGTGGAGAAAAGGGAACCTTCCTACACTGTTGGTGAGAATGTAAATTAGAACAACCAATATGGAGCACAGAATGGCAGTTTCTTAAAAAACTAAAAATAAAGCTACCATATGATCCTTCAGTCCCACTCCTGGACATATATCCAGAGAAAACCATAATTCGAAAAGATACATGCACCCCAATATTCATTGCAGCACTTTTTATAATAGCCAGGACATGGAAGCAACCTAAATGCCCATCGACATAGAGAGGATAAAGAAGATGTGATGCATATATACGATGGACTAGTACTCAACCATAAAAATGAACAAAATAATGTCATTTGCAGCAACATGGATGGACCTAGAGATTGTCATACTGAGTGAAGTAAGTCAGACAAAGACAAATATATGATATTGCTTATATGTGGAATCTAAAAAAATGGTACAAATGAACACTATTTACAAAACAGAAGTAGACTCACAGATGTAGAAAACAAATTCATGGACACCAGGGGGGAAGTGGGGGGAAAGATAAACTGGGAGATTGGGATTGACATATACACACTACTATATATAAAGTAGATAACTAATAAGGGCCTACTTACTGTATAGCACAGGGAACTGTTCTCAGTGCTCTGTAATGCCCTATATGGGAAAAGAATCTAAAAAAGAGTAGATATATGTATATGTATAGCTAATTCACTTCTCTGTACAGCAGAAAGTAACACAACATTGTAAATCAACTATACTCCAATAAATACTTTAAAAAAAAAAAAGAATGAAAAGAAATAGAGCCTGTTCAGATGTATGGGTCCCTGATGCCTGCTTCAAATCGTTTTTGCATTCCTCTAAATTACTAACAATTTAGTGAAAACAGAGTGATCAAATCTAAATGTACTACCTCTGCCAGAATAAAGAAGTCTGTTACTATATTTTAGCAATATAAATAAGTGCAGTTTTATATGGTAGAAGCACAAGTCCAAAAAGGACACTGGAGGGGGAGGAAGGCCTTCCCAGCAGAGCCGACAACTCCCATACAAGGTCAGCGTCATTTGGGAGATGGCAGCAAACTTTCTTGTCCGACTCCCACTTAAGACGTCAAGATCAGCTTTCCTGGAAAATTGAGGCCCTTTGTTTAACCTCTTTAGGCTTTGACACTATCTCCTAGGAATTGAGAGTGATAATACGAAAATACATGAACACTCTTGTTAGGGTTTCAATGGTAATGTATGTAAAGCCCTTAAAACAGTAGCTAGTAGAGTCTAGTATCGTTTGCCATCACCATCATCACTAGTCATACTGTTAGAAGTAATCTCACTACCACTATCTTCATAGAAGGTAAAGAGCGTGTTGTGTGCCACCTTGGTTGATGGGCATTAGAGCCAGATGATAATGAATCGGAACGGCACTCTCTAAGGATTCATCTTTTAATTCGCACGCTGAGAATTTGGCCTCTTAGAGTTTGGGGAGCAACCCAAACTCCAATTTAGCTCCCTAAGTCCAATGAGAAGGAAAAACTAGTCTGTTTGTGGAGGACTGGCATGCTTCCTCAGTTCCTTCCATTCTGGTAGTTGATCTTGATACCCCACTGCCATAGAGGGTTCCAGGAGGCTGCTACCCTATATATTTCCTTACAGAGAAAACAGAAGACAGAGGTCTCATTCACAGGTGGCCTGAGCAGCCCTAGTGTGAGCCGTCAGTCACAGCAGCGCCCACAGCCTGTCTGTGGCTGCCCCCCACCCGACCTGCCCCCCATCCTTCTAACCAAATGGCCAAACCCACCACAGGTGGACGTGATTTAGTTTGCAAGCATTTCCCAAAATACATCATTTGCACGGCGACCTTGTAAGGAGTTGTTACTATTCCATTTTGTACTTATAAAAACCAAACAGTCCCTGAAAGCTGACCCTGAAGAAAACCTTCGAAGTTAGCCAAACCCCACCCCTTCCTTGTTTTTAGATGAGGATGTTGAAAGGTTAAGTGGCTTGTTCAAAATCACAGTGACACTGGTGACAAGAGGGACTTGATCTGCTATGGCACTAAGCACTTTACTTATATCATCTCCACCCCTGGCATCAGGGCATCCAGATGGGGGACGGACATGCTCCGAGCTGGGGAGAGAGAAAGGGGCGAGGCCTGCCGCAGAGCAGGAAGGTATCCGGACAAGGCACAGCACTGGGAAAGTGGGTGAGTCGCAGGGAAGCTTGGCTAAAGATGATGCTTGGAGACGGGTACCAGTAAAACGGGCAAAACCAACACTGCAGCTCTTCACTCCAACGACCCAGGAGTCCTCTTAGCAGGGATGAAATAATATTTATATTTTAAGGCAGGACAAGAAAAATGAAACATAAAATTCTCTCTGTGTCTGTTTGGGGCTCCACCCTCCCTCCTTAATGTGCAATGTGCTTCTGCATTACACATGAACCTGATCTCCTCAAAGATAGGAGTGTCTGTTTAACCATAAAGATCTTTTTATTTTCCCCTTAAAGATCTTTTTTTCTCCCCTTAAAGATATCTTACCCCCATTCTTCTGAAGCTAGCAATGTAACTTCTTAAAAGAATAGCATTCTTGGACTTCCCTGATGGCACAGTGGTGAAGAATCCACCTGCCAATGCAGGGGACACAGGTTCAAGCCCTGGTCCAGGAAGATCCCACAGCCGCAGAGCAACGAAGCCTGTGGGCCACAACTACTGAGCCTGTGCTCTAGAGCATGTGAGCCACAACTACTGAGCCCACATGCCACAACTACTGAAGCTCGCATGCCTAGAGCCCGTGCTCCGCAGCAAGAGAAGCCACTGCAATGAGAAGCCCGTGCACCGCAACAAAGAGTAGCCCCCGCTCGATGCAACTAGAGAAAGCCCGTGAGCAGCAACGAACAACCAATGCAGCCAAAAATAAATAGATTAATTAATTTTTAGAAAAAAAGATCAAGGTAGTGATTGTGCTCTCTCATCAAATTCATTAAAAATAAAGAATAGGGTTCTTTTTCCCAGCTCTGTAGGGGGTCATGGTGACTTGCTGCCTTGCTGCTGGCTTTGTACTTGCTTACCTGGACTATGTATTCTTGGTGAACTTTATGTAAAACATCAGGATCTCATTTTTTGTACGATCCTCTGTCTCAAAAATGTACATGACTGTACATTGGACTTCCTGGACTTCTAACAGGCAAAACAGTTTCAGAGCTTTCTGTCTCCCAGGTTATAATCCTCAGTTTGGCTTGAATAATGCTCCCTTTTTTTCTTCTCAACTTGATCGCTAATTGAATTTTTGTCAATAGCAGCAACACAGTATGAGTAAGGTTGAGTTGCACAAGGGTAAAGAACAGGCCAGAGATTTTGAGCAGGATTTTTTTTTTAATTGAAGTATAGTTGATTTACAAGGTTGTGTTAATTTCTGCTGTACATCACAGTAATTCAGGGTTTTTTTTTAACGTTTTTATTGGAGTATAATTGCTTTACAATGGTGTGTTAGTTTCTGCTTTATAACAAAGTGAATCAGTTATACATATACATATGTTCCCATATCTCTTCCC
>NW_020185339.1:30379645-30427368 GCF_003031525.2 Neophocaena asiaeorientalis asiaeorientalis | reverse complement strand
TATCCTGCTACTTTACCAAATTCATTGATTAGCTCTAGTAGTTTTCTGGTTGCATCTTTAGGATTCCCTATGTATGATATAATGTCATCTGCAAACAGTGACAGCTTTACTTCTCCTTTTCCGATTTGGATTCCTTTTGTTTCCTTTTCTTCTCTGATTGCTGTGGCTAAAACTTCCAAAACTATGCTGAATAATAGCAGTGAGAGTGGGCATCATTGTCTTGTTCCCGATCTTAGTGGAAATGGTTTCAGTTTTTTGAGGATGACATTGGCCTTGGGTTTGTCATATACGGCCTTTATTATGTTGAGGTAAGTTCCCTCTATGCCTACTTTCTGCAGTGTGTTAGCTCATCTCTAAGTGTTTGATAGAATTTGCTTGTGAAGCCAGCTGGTGCTGGGCTTTTTTTTGTTGGAAGATTTTTTTTATTTATATAAATTTATTTACTTATTTTTGGCTGTGTTGGGTCTTGATTTCTGTGCAAGGGCCTTCTCTAGTTGCGGCAAGCGGGGACCACTCTTCATCGCAGTACGCGGACCTCTCACTGTCATGGCCTCACTGAGCACGGGCTCCAGATGCGCAAGCTCCGTAACTGTGGCTCATGGGCCCAGCTGCTCTGTGGCATGTGGGATTTTCCCAGACCAGGGCTCGAACCCATGTCCCCTGCATCGGCAGGCAGATTCTCCACCACTACGCCACCAGGGAAGCCCCCTTGTTGGAAGATTTGATATGAGAATTGCTACTCCAGCTTTATTTTGATTTCCAATAATTCAGTTTTATATATATATAAATTTTTATATATATAAAATAATATATAAATATATTTATATATAAATGAATATATATATTCATATATATTCATTCATTCATGAATATGTATATATATATTCATGATTATATATATTCTTTTCCATTATGGTTTGTCACAGGATATTGAATATAGTTCCCTGTGCTAAGGAGTAGGACCTTGTTGTTTATCCATTCCATATATAATAGTTTGCATCTGCTAACCCCAGACTCCCATTCCATCTCTCCCCCCCCAGCAGAATTTTTTTTAACATAAACCTCCAAGAGTCTGGTGAACTATGAACAGGTGAGACAAAGATCCAAAAGAAAAGTCTACTTATTATATGAATTTTCACCAAGAGTAAATCAGTGGTTCTCAACCGAGGTGATTGTGTCCCCCAGGGGACATTTGACAGTGTCTGGAGACATCTTTGGGTGTCACATGCAGGTGACAGAGTGCTGGGTTGCTACTGGCAAATAGCGGAGAGAGGCGAGGGACACTGCTAAGCATCCCACAGTATACAGGACAGCCCCTATCCACAAGGATTATCTGGCCCAAGATATCCATAGCGCTGAGGCTGAGAAACGCTGGTGTAAATGAAGCAGAGCTGCATATAAACATGGCCTCAATTGTACACCAAGCACCTCAGATTTAGAGAAATAGTGAAGTTGGGCAAAGGCCCTTGGAGTAGAGGTGGTAAGACCTATTTTCCAGTCCTGACCTGATGATGATTGGTTTGGAGCTTGGGGAAAGTCATTTACTTTCTCAGGGTCTTTTTGTCTTCCTGCATCTAGAGCAGCCATGTGGTGGGTCCAGATCCTTGCTGGGGTTGGCTGGTGGCACACTGGAAACAGCAGGGCTACTCTACCCTCACAGATCATTGTGACGCTGTGATAATCAAGCATCTCAAAGGTTTGTGTACCATGGCGTCTTTAGTAGAGAATCATCACTTACCCCTCCACCTATAAAGGTAGTCCACAATCATTATAGAAATGTTAGAAAATATAGAATAACACAAAGACAAGGAAAAAAAATCCTATAACCTCACCCGTTAGAAAGAAGTTTTATTCTAGAAGTCTCCAGATACTGAAGTCCACTATTGTGAAAATGAAGAGGAAAAGGAGAGCACGAGGTCTCTGCACTCCCTTTTTGCTGTTGCTGGGTTTTTGTTTTTTTCTTTCTCACTTCCTTATAGTGCAACAGAACTTTACAGACTTTGGGTCAGAAGTGGAGTGCAAATATTTTTAACTTTGGTTACTTTGCACTGGTGTCTTAACTTCTTTTTTTTTTTTAACTTTTATGTTTAACTGCGGTAAACTATAAATAACAAAAAATTTATTCTTCACCATTTTTATGTGTACAGTTCAGTAGTGCTAAGTATATTCACATTGCTGTATAACCTAGTCTCCAAAACTTTTTCATCTTACAGAACTGAAACTCAATGTGCATTAAATGCAACTCCCCATATCTCCCTCCCCCCAGTCCTTGGCAACCACCATCTACTTTCTGTTTTATGAATTTGACTACTCTAGACACCTCATATAAGTGGAATCACAGAGCATCTGTCCTTTTGTGACTGGTTTATTTCACTCAGCATATGTCTTCAAGGTTCATCCATGTTGCAGCATGTGTCAGAGCTTCCTTCCTTTTTTATGGCCAAATAATATTCCATTGTATGTTTATAGCACATTTTGTTTGTCCATTCATCTGTCAATGGGCACTTGGGTTGCTTCCACCTTTTAGCTGTTATGAATAATGCTGCTCTGAATGTGAGTGGGCAAATATCTCTTTGAGACCCTGTTATCCATGTGTTAATCTTTTGAGTTTTCTTTTTTTGTACAATGGGGAAAAGAAGCATACTTGCCTTGCACACCTTGCAAAGAGAGTGCTCGAGAAACAGTGAATGGCCAACAGCAGTAATGTTGCCATCAGAGCAGCAGTGGGGATTGGATAGGGAGAACCAGCCCTCATTGGAGATGTTGGGTAGGATTGACAAGGCCTGGGACGATGAGAAAAACAGAGGCCTGTGCTGTTCCTGCGTGAGCGCCCATCCTCACCCATCGCCACCCAGTCCCACAGCCTGGCCCTCCTACTGTTGTAGCTTTCCTCCTTGTCTGTGGTTTGGTACCCTGGTTTCTTTGTAAAAGCTCTTTTTCCCTTCCTCTGCCTGGAAAATGTCTATCACTTTTCAAGACCCCCTAAAAAGCAAGTGTCCTGCCTACAAAGCCCTTATATAAGAACTCACATGTTTTGTTTCACACTGTAAGGTAAAGCCTGAGTAAGAAAAATCAGATTATGTCAGTGTTTAACGATTCCTATGCTGTAAATTACAAATCTGGAAAACAACTCTTTCAGAAGTATAGGCTTATACACTTCTACTTGAGGAGGCTAAATCCAATCCTGGTGGGCTGAAGACACATGTCTCTAAGTTTCCTTCCAGAACTTAATTGACTCCTAAGAGACTTGGGTCACTAATCCCCCCAACTCTAAACTTTCATAGGTCTTTGAGCTCTCTATTCACTGGGATGTAGAAATGACAATAGTATCTTCCATGCTGAAGCACTTGATGGCTTATAAACCATTTTTGCATATTTTATCCTGATTCTCACAATCCTATGAGGTGGGCAGACAGGGATCAGTTCATCTGTTTCAGAGGTAAAGAAGTATTTACTTCCAGTTTTAAGTCATGATAAAACAATGACACAGAAGAAGAGAAATACAGTGTATGCATATGTGTGCACGAGGACAGAAAGAAGCAAAGACATTTAAAATATGAGAAAAAAGGAAAACCAAGTAATGCCTGATCAATTATGAACTAGCACTGTCAAGTAAAGATTGCAGTTAATTAAATTTGTAGGTGGCCCTACTTGAAAGGATCTCTTACAGGCTTATAATCGAGACTTTGTCAAAATGCTTAAACTATTAGCAAAAGAGAAAGAGTTTTCTGTTGGTTAGTATGATGCATTGACCTGCTGGAAAAAATTCATCACCTGAATATAACTGGAAGCATTGCCATCAGGAAGAGTTCATGCGGTGAGAAAAATATAATTACAGCAGCTCTGAAGATGTGCCCTTTTAGAATCCCTCCAGAATCAAAGGATGTAAAAAGGATTTAGCCACATCACTAATATGCCTGCTGCTGTTTGTTTCTGTTCTGCTCCATTCATTACAACTAACTACTCACATGTGAATAAATAGTGACATAATCAAAGCCTTTGTGATAGTTTATTAAAATACTTATATAGCTCTCCACTATCTCTTTACACCCCACTCCTACAGCTTTCATACTGAGGCAGGAACGTAGTTGCACTTTAATAGCACAGAAGCATCATTTTCCTTCTTTGATTGCTCCTATAGAGTGGTAAGGCTTGCACTTTTATGAAAGGGGGACATGGACAAATTCCTTGTCTTCGGAGGAAGAACTGTCCACATTTAAGAAAAAGGAAATCCCATGTTTTCCTTGAGGATGATTGAGGGATTTAAAGAATCTTTTCTAGACCTCCAACTAATTAGAATTTTTTCCCCCATTATACAGCGTACTTTGTGAGTGGTCCCTGTTCAGATGAAGTTAAATGTTCGAAATGAAGTATGTTGCTCTGTTTGGGAAATCACCAGGGCCTGCAGAGAGCTGGGAAATTGGCAGTGGATGTGCCTCTGATGTGTGAGACCAACAACTGCCTCAAGGCCACAGAGACTCTAGTCTGTTTGTCCCAAGGAGATATTTGGCCGTGGTGGGAGACTTTGTGGGTTGTCACAACTGAGGGAAAGAGGTACTAGCGGCATCTAGTGGGTAGACGCCCGGGGTGTTGCCAAACATTCTGCAATACACAGGCCAGCCCGTCACAACAAAGAGTTATGAGACCTGCTGGTTTGCTAGGGCTGCAGTAACAAAGTACCACAGATTATTTTTGAAGTTGATGAGTCTGTTTCTGGTTTGTAAATAAGTTCATTTTTTAAGATTCCATATATTGTGTTTATTTATTTATTTTTGTATGTTTTCAGCTTTAATTAATTTTAGTTAAAAATTAGTCACATGTCCCCCCCTGCTGACCACAAGTTCATTCTCTAAGTCTGTGAGTCTGTTTCTGTTTTGTAAATAAGTTTATTTATTTGAATGGGTAGTTTTATTTATTTAAGTGATTCAATCATTTCTTTTTAAATTCTGCATATAAGGGATATCATATGACATTTCTCTTTCTCTAACTTACTTCACTCAGTATAACAGTCTCTAGGTCCATCCATGTTGCTGTAAATGACATTATTTCATTCTATTTAATGGCTTAGTAATATTCTATTGTATATATGTACCATGTCTTTATCCACTCCTCTGTCGATGGACATTAAGATGCTTCCATGGACTTCCCTGGTGGCGCAGTGGTTGAGAGTCCACCTGCCGATGTAAAAAAAAGATGCTTCCATGTCTTGGCTATTGTAAACAGTGCTGCAATGAACACTAGGGAGCATGTGTCCTTTCGGACCATGTTTTTTTCCAGATATATGCCCAGGAGTGGGATTGCAGGATCATATGGTAGCTCTATTTTTAGTTTTTTAAGAAACCGCCATTCTGTTTTCCATAGTGGCTGTACCAATTTACAGTCCCACCACCAATGTAGGAGGGTTCCCTTCTCTCCACACCCTCTCCAGCATTTATTGTTTGTGGATTTTTTAATGATAGCCATTTTGACTGGTGTGAGGTGATATCTCATTGTAGCTTTGATTTGCATTTCCCTAATAATGAGCGATGTTGAGCATCTTTTCCTGTGCATCTTGGCCATCTGTATGTCTTCTTTGGAGAAATGTCTATTTAGGTCTTTTGGCCACTTTTTGATTGGGTTGTTTGTTTTGATGATATTAAGCCTCATGAATTGTTTGTAAATTTTGGAGACTAATCTCTTTTTGGTCACATCAGTTGCAAATATTTTCACCCAATCTGTGGGTTGTCTTTTCATTTTTTTTATGGTTTCCTTTGCTGTGAAAAAGCTTTTGATTTTAATTAGATCTCATTTGTTTATTTTTGTTTTTATTTCCATTATTCTGGGAGACAGATTGTAAAAGATATTGCTGTGATTTATGTCAGAAAGTGTTCTGCCAATGTTTTCCTCTAGGAGTTCTATAATGTCCGGTCTCACCTTTAGTTCTTTAATCCATTTTGAGCTTATTTTTGTGTATGGTGTCAAAGAATGATCTAATTTCATTTTTTTTACATGTAGCTGTCCAGTTTTCCCAGCACCATTTGTTGAAGAGACTGTCTTTCCATTGTTGTGGTCTTGCCTCCTTTGTCATAGATTAATTGACCATAGGTGCATGGGTTTGTTTCTGGGCTTTCTATCCTGTTCCATTGGTCTATATATTTCTATTTTTGTACCAGTACCATACAGTTTTGATGACTATAGCTTTGTAGTATAGTCTGAAGTCACAGAACCTGATTCCTCCAGCTCTGTTTTTCTTTCTCAAGATCGCTTTGGCTATTTGGGGTCTTTTGTGTCTCCATACAAATTTTAAGATTTTTTGTTCTAGTTCTGTGAAAAAATGCCACTGGGAATTTGATAGGGATTTCATTGAATCTGTAGATTGCCTTGGGTAGTATAGTCATTTTGACAATATTGATTCTTCCAGTCCAAGAACACGGTATATCTTTCCATCTGTTTGTGTATCTTTGATTTATTTCATCTGCATCTTATAGTTTTCGGAGTACAGATCTTTTGTCTCCTTAGGTAGGTTTATTCCTAGGTATTTTATTCTTTTTGATACAATGATAAATGCGATTGTTTCTTGAATTTCTCTTTTGGATCTTTTATTGTTAGTGTATAGGAATGTAACAGATTTCTGTGAATTAGTTTTGTAACCTGCAACTTTACCAAATTTATTGATGAGCTCTAGTCGTTTTCTGGTAGCATCCTTAGCATTTTCTACATATAGTATCATGTCATCTGCAAACAGTGACAGTTTAACTTCTTCTTTTCCAATTTGGATTCCTTTTATTTCTTTTTCTTCTGTGATTGTTGTAGCTAGGACTTCCAAAACTATGTTGAATAAGAGTGGTGGGTGTGGACATCCTTGTCTTTTTCCTGATCTTAGAGGAAATGCTTTCAGCTTTTCACCATTGAGTGTGATGTTAGCTGTACGTTTGTCATATATGACCTTTATTATGTTGAGTTGTGTTCCCTTTATACCCACTTTCTGGAGAGTTTTGATCATAAATGGGTGCTGAATTTTGTCAAAAGTTTTTTCTGCAACTATTGAGATGATCATATGGTTTTTACTCTTCAGTTTCTTGATGTGGTGTATCACACTGATTGATTTGTGGATATTGAAAAATCCTTGCATCCCTGGGATAAATCCCACTTGATCATGGTGTATGATCTTTTTAATGTATTGTTGGATTCTGTTTACTAGTATTTTGTTGAGGACTTTTGCATCTATGTTCAACAGTGATATTGGCCTGTAATTTTCTTTTTTTGTGGTATCTTTGTCTGGTTTTGATATCAGGGTGATGGTGGCCTCACAGAATGAGTTTGGGAGTTTTCCTTCCTCTGCAATTTTTTGAAACTGTTTCAGGATAGGTGTTAGCTCTTCTCTAAATGTTTGACAGAAATAACCTGTGAAGCCATCAGGTCCTGGACTTTTGTTTGTTGGGAGTTTTTAAATTACAGTTTCAATTTCAGTGCTTCTGATTGGTCTGCTCATATTTTCTATTTCTGGTTTAGTCTTGGAAAGTGGTACTTTTCTAAGAATTTGTTCATTTCTTCTAGGTTGTCCATTTTATTGGCATACAGTTACTTGGAGTAGTCTCTCATGATCTTTTGTATTTCTGTGGTGTCTGTTGTAACTTCTTTTTCATTTCTAATTTTATTGATTTGAGTCCTCTTCCTTTTTTTCTTGATGAGTCTGGCTAAAGATTTATCAATTTTGTTTATCTTTCCAAAGAAGCAGCTTTTAATTTTGTTGATCTTGGCTATTGTTTTCTTTGTCTCTATTTCATTTATTTCTGTTCTGATCTTTATTACTTATTTCCTTCTACTAACTTCAGGTTTTGTTTGTTCTTCTTTCTCTAGTTGCCTTAGGTGTAAGGTTGAGGTTGTTTATTTGAGATTTTTCTTGTTTCCTAAGGTAAGATTGTATTCCTATAAACTTCCCTCTTAGAACTGCTTTCCTGCATGCTGTAGGTTTTGGATCATTGTGCTTTCATTTTCATTTGTCTCTAGGTATTTTTTTATTTTCTCTTTGATTTCTTCAGTGACCCATTTGTTGTTTAGTAGCATATTGTTTAGCTTCAACGTGTTTGTGTTTTTTATAGTTTTCTTCTTGTAATTTATTTCTAATCTCATAGCATCGTGATCAGAAAAGATGCTTTATGTGATTTAATTTTTCTTCAATTTACCGAGGTTCACCTTGTGGCCCAGCATATGCTCAGTCCCGGAAAATGTTCCATGTGCACTTGAGAAGAATGTGTATTCTACTGCTTTTGAATGGAATGCTCCATAAATATCAATTAACTCCATCTGGTCTAATGTGTCATTTAAGGCCTGTGTTTCCTTATTGATTTTCTGTCTGGAGGATCTATCCCTTGATGAAAGTGGGGTGTTAAAGCCCCCACTGTCATTGTGTTACTATTGATTTCTCCTTATGGCTGTTAGTATTTGCCTTATAGATTGAGGTGCTCCTATGTTGTGTGCATATATGTTTACAATTGTTATATTTTCTTCTTGGATTGATCACTTGATCATTGTGTAGTGTCCTTCTTTGTCTCTTATAAGAGTCTTTATTTTAAAATCTATTTTGTCTGATATGAGAATTGCTACTCCAGCTTTCTTTTGATTTGCATTTGTGTGGAATACCTTTTTCCGTTCCCTCACTTTCAGTCCGTATGTGTGCCTCGGTCTGAGGTGGGCCTTTTGTAGACAGCATATATATGGGTCTTGTTTTTATATCCACTCAGCCAGTCTATGTCTTTCGGTTGGTGCATTTAATTCATTTACATTTAAGGTAATTATTGATATGTGTATTCCTATTGCCATTTTTAAAATTGTTTTGGGTTTGTTTTTATGTCTTTTTTCTTGCCTTCCTCTTTTGTTCTCTTCTCTTGTGGTTTGATGACCATCTTTAGTGTTGTGTTTTGATTGCTCTTTTCTTTTTTGTGTGTGTATCTATTGTAGTTTTTGGGTCTGAGGCTTTGATATAGCAGTCTATATATGTAAAAGGGTTTTTTTTGTTTTTTAAGTTACTAATCTCTTTCCTACCTAGAGGAGCTCCTTTAGCATTTGTTGCAAAGCTGGTCTGTTGGTGCTAAATTCTCTTAGTTTTTGCTTGTCTATAAAGCTTTTGATTTCTCCATCAAATCTTAATAAGAGCCTTGCTGGGTAGAGTATTCTTGGTTGTAGATTCTTCCCTTTCATCACTTGAAATATATTGTGCCACATCCTTCTGCCTTACAGAGTTTCTGCTGAGAAATCAGCTGATAACTGTATGGGAGTTCCCTTGTATGTTATTTGTCATTTTTCCCTTGTTACTTTTAATATTTTTTTCTTTGTCTTTAATTTTTGTCAATTTGATTACTATGTGTCTTGACATGTTCCTCCTTGGGTTTATCCTGCCTGGGACTCTCTGTGATTCCTGGACTTGGGTGGCTATTTCCTTTCCCATGTTAGGGAAGTTTTCAACGATAATCTCTTCAAATATTTTCTCAGGTCCTTTCCCTCTCTCTTCTCCTTCTGGGACCCTTATAATGTGAATGTTGGTGCATTTAATGTTGTCCAAGTGGTCTCTTAGGCTGTCTTCATTTCTTTTCATTCTTTTCTCTTTATTCTGTTCCGCAGCAGTGATTTCCACCATTCTGTCTTCCAGGTCACTTATCCGTTCTTCTGCCTCAGTTATTCTGCTATTGATTCCTTCTAGTGTATTTTTCATTTCAGTTATTGTACTGTTCATCTCTGTTTGTTCTTTAGTTCTTCTAGGTCCTTGTTAAACATTTCTTGCATCTTCTCGATCTTTGCCTCCATTCTTTTTCCAAGATCCTGGATCATCTTCATTATCATTATTCTGAATTTCTTTTCTGGAAGGTGCTTCATTTAGTTGTTTTTCTGGGGTTTTATCTTATTCCTTCAGCTTCAACATAGTCCTCTGCCTTTTCATTTTGTCTAACTTTCTGTGATTGTGGTTTTCATTCCACAGGCTGCAGGATTGCAATTCTTCTTGCTTCTGCTGTCTACCCTCTGGTGGATGAAGTTATCTAAAAGCTGTGCAAGTTTCCTCAAGATTCCACACACAATGGTTACCAAAGGGAAAAGGTGGAGGGGGAAGGGATAAATTAGAAGTTTGGGATTAATATATACATGCTACTATAAATGAAGTAGATAGGCAACAAGAACTTACTATATAGCACAGGGAACTCTACTCAATATTCTGTAATAACCTATATGGGAAAAGTATCTGAAAAAGAATGAATATATGTATAACTGAATCACTTTGCTGTACACGTGAAACTAACAAAATATTGTAAATCAACTATACTCAAATATAAAATAAAAATTAAATTTTAAAAAGTAACACAGATTGGGTGCCTTAAATAACAGACACTTATTGTCTCTCAGTTCTAGAGGTTAGAAGTCTGAAAACAAGGCAATATTCCTTCTGTCTGAGGCTGAGGGAAGCATCTGTCTTCACCTTGCAGATGGCCGTATTTCTTTCTCTTCAATCATCTTCCCTCCATGTGTGTCTCCATGTCCAAATTTCCCCAATTTTGGAGTCACCAGTCCTATTGGATTAAGGCACCCTAAAGACCTCATTTAACTTGACTACCTCTGTAAAGACCTTACTCCACATAAGGTCACATTCTGAGGTCCTAAGAGTTAGGACTTTAACATATGAATTTGGGGGGACACAACTCAATCCATGACACATCCCAAAATGTCATTAATGCTAAGGTTGAGGCACCCTAGTCTAAATGGTTGCTTTACGTCTCTGCTTTCTTTTCCTCTTTCTGTCCTTGTTTTGGCTGAATCTTTGGAACAGCATTCACACAGAAAATGGATGGAAATTCTCATTTATCATCAGGATATTATCACTAGGCATTTAGGGATGAATACCCAGAAACTTCACAATGATTAGGTTAAAATTTCACTTTCATGTCCCATCTAGCACCAAAATAGACAGACTTTTTATTTTGCCATCCATTTTCCTCTATCTCTTGTTTCCTATACACATTCCTCCCCTTGGACTGGCTTTTGTTTTTGAGGCCACTTGCCAGATTTTATGCCCATGGATGTAGCCATCTGTACCCTATGTACAAAGAGTACTAGTAGAGGCAGTCTTTTTAAACAATTTCAACTTATGGTGAACTGACCCACCTTAGAGGTGTAACAGAAGAGGAAATATGAGCTTCTGGGTTCATCAGACATGGGCTCATATCCCACTCTGTCCTTATTGCTGTGTAACCTTGGGAAAGCTAATTAACTTCTCTTGAGTCTCTGATAGTTTCCTCTGTGGTAGAATGGGGTGGGGGATAATAATATCTGCACTATAGATAGAGCTGCAGTGAGGATTCAATGAGATAATGCATGAAGTGAGACTAGCTTAATGTCTGGCTCACAGAATGCAACCAGTACACGTTAGCTTCTGGTATTATTATTTTTAAAAAAGGTGAAACCACAGCCTTGAATTTCATCCCTTCACGGCAGTAATATTGAGTGAGCACTTTCAGTGCACTACGCATGAGGCGTGCAAATGTAGGTAAGATCCTTGCAGTCTAGTGAGGAAGGAAAACAAGTAAATAATAACAGCTGTGCATGAAGTGCCATAATCAAACTATACATAACCCTCTACAGGAACATGAAGAAGGATTTATAGAAACCTGAAGTCATCATCTTGATTTATCCAAATGTAATTCGGGTTTTACATCAGCAGCTTTTTTTTTTTAGATTGTATTATGACAAAATCATGTCCACTTTATCACTATAAGAACTAATACAGGGTTTTCAAATACTAAATGAAAAATGCAAAAGGGAAGAGTGAGAAGAACAACGTTTTTAGTATGAATAATTTGTTTCTGTGAAAAGAGAAATGAGAAAACATGTGAAGTGATGATGAATTATTCTAGATCTTCATGGATGATCTAAGCAATTCGAATATTTTAATGTGTTTATTTCAGTGATAAATATGAAAGATAGTCTGGGAAATCCCACTCATGTTACAAAGATGGTAGGAGTGAAAAATATAGGAACAGCTGTTTCCAATAATGTTACTCTTAGAAGGAAAACAGAAAAGGAATTACTGAAATATAACACTTATGAAATAGTTTGTCTCCTTTGTTCACAACTGTAGCCCATTGCTTAGAATTATGGGATGAAGTAGGTTCTGAAGAAGCTGCTGAATAAATTGGTTGCTTCTCAGCCAAAAGATAATGAATAATAAGCTAAGATGAATAGAATGAACTCACTTGAAGACCTTGACATTACGAAGGAGTCTGGAATGTCATCCTGGAAACACCATACCCAGGGAATTTCCTTCTAAACTTGGGGGTTCACTTCATATCATTAAATAATTTGTTAGACTAATATGTGTTAAGGGCCCACTACTGCTGGGCCTGGGAATGCACAGATGAGGAGAAAGCTGCCCTGCTTCTGTGAGGAGGTGGTGGGCAAGGGCACAGGCACCTCTGTGATATTTGCAACAATAGAGGAAAGCACAAGGACGTGGAATCTAGCAGGAAGGCGTTGGAGAAATAACACACTTATTAAAATAAAAAATCTTTCCCACATCTATCGATTCATTCAATAATCACTCTTTAAGCACTTACAATGTGCCAGACACCAGGTTTGGGGCTGGAGAGAAAATGTTGGCTAAGGCATCACCGTTGTCCGAGAGCTTTAAGGTTTAGTTTAAGGACACAAACTTGTAAATCACAAGTGCAATGAAGGGTTAGGAATATGCTAGAAGCATGGCTTGGATAGGCTGGGTACCACAGAGGGAGAGGTTTCCTGGTAGGACAGGACGAAACCTCCGCAGTGAGAAAGCCCCTGGACCACTCACATTCATGGGCAGCAGGACCCAGGAAGTGTGGAGAAACCAGGGCAGTCCTGGCCTTCCCTACAGTTCCACTGAGCGACCTGGTACCCCCACTAGAAAACCCCGTCACCAAGGGAAGCAGGGAAGCTTATGGAAGCTTAAATAACTGAAAGCTCGGTTTGCCAAAAAACAATTTGTCAGATCATCGATTCACCAAATTTACCATTTTACAAAAAAACTTTCTTCTCTTAATTATTTATAAACTTATAGTCATTTGTCTCCAATGGAACCACTTTAGTAGTTTGGGAGGATTTCTATAGTTTTCATGAACAAGATTTCACTTTGTCTTCATAGCAGCATTTAAAGAAATCCTTAAACGTTCTTAGACTGTATAAAAATTCAGAAATCATTCCATAACCAGCATGCCAGTGCTTGCCTCCCCCAAGGATTGTTTAGTTTATACTGATTTCTTTCATCCTGTTTTTGTTTTACCAACATTTTAGCATGTTTGTGATTGTTCTGCCAATTTTTCAAGTACTTTGTCAAGACATGCACCACATATTGAAGAGACTGTCTTCTCTCCATTGTATATCCTTGCCTCCTTTGTCATAGATTAGTTGACCATAGGTGCATGGGTTTATCTCTGGGCTTTCTAGCCTGTTCCATTGATCTATATTTCTGTTTTTGTGCCAGTACCATATTGTCTTGATTACTGTAGCTCTGTAGTATAGTCTGAAGTCAGGGAGCCTGATTCCTCCAGCTCCGTTTTTTTCCCCTTAAGACTGCTTTGGCTATTCGGGGTCTTTTGTGTATCCATTCAAAGTTTAAGATTTTTTGTTTTAGTTCTGTAAAAAATACCATTGGTAATTTGAGGGATTACATTGAATCTGTAGATTGCTTTGGGTAGTATAGTCATTTTCACAATATTGATTCTTCCAATCCAAGAATCTGGTATATCTCTCCATCTATTTGTATCATCTTTAATTTCTTTCATCAGTGTCTTATCGTTTTCTGCATACAGATGTTTTGTCTCCGTAGGTAGGTTTATTCGTAGGTATTTTCTACTTTTGGTGACAATGGTAAATGGGAGTGCTTCCTTAATTTCTCTTTCAGATTTTTCATCATTAGTGTATAGGAATGCAAGAGAGTTCTGTGCATTAATTTTGTATCCTACAACTTTACCAAATTCCTTGATTAGCTCTAGTAGTTTTCTGGTGGCGTCTTTAGGATTCTCTATGTATAGTATCATGTCATCTGCAAACAGTGACAGTTTTACTTCTTTCTTTACTTCTTTCCAATTTGTATTTCATTTTCTTCTCTGACTGCCATGGCTAGGACTTCCAAAACTATGTTGAGTAATAGTGGTGAGAGTGGACATCCTTGTCTTGCTCCTGATCTTAGAGGAAATGTTTTCAGTTTGTCACCATTGAGAATGATGTTTGCTGCAGGTTTGTCATATATGGCCTTTATTATGTTGAGGTAGGTTCCCTCTATGCCCACCTTCTGGAGAGTTTTTATCATAAATGGGTGTTGAATTTTGTCAAAAGCTTTTTCTGCAACTATTGAGATGATCATATGGTTTTTCTTCTTCAGTTTGTTAATATGGTTTATCGCATTAACTGATTTGCATATATTGAAGAATCCTTGCATCCCTGGGATAAATCCCACTTGATCATGGTGTATGATCCTTTTAATGTGTTGTTGGATTCTGTTTGCTAGTATTTTGTTGAGGATTTTTGCATCTATGTTCATCAGTGGTATTGGTCTGTAATTTTCTTTTTTTGTAGTATCTTTATCTCATTTTGGTATAAGGGTGATGGTAGCCTCATAGAATGAGTTTGGGAGTGTTCCTTCCTCTGCAATTGTTTGAAAGAGTTTGAGAAGGATGGGTGTTAGCTCTTCTCTAAATGTTTGATAGAATTCACCTGTGAAACCATCTGGTCCTGGACTTTTGTTTGTTGGAAGATTTTTAATCACAGTTTCAATTTCATTAATTGTGATTGGTCTGTTCATATTTTCAATTTCTTCCTGGTTCAGTCTTGGAAGGTTCTACCTTTCTAAGAATTTGCCCATGTCTTCCAGGTTGTCCATTTTTTTGGCATAGAGTTGCTTGTAGTAGTCTCTTAGGATGCTTTGTATTTTGGCAGTGTCTGTTGTAACCTCTCCTTTTTCATTTCTAATTTTATTGATTTGAGTCCTCTCCCTCTTTTTCTTGATGAGTCTGGCTAATGGTTTATCAATTTTGTTTATCTCCTCAAAGAACTAGCTTTTAGTTTTATTGATCTTTGCTATTGTTTTCTTTGTTTCTATTTCATTTATTTCTGCTCTGATCTTTATGATTTCTTTCCTTCTGCTAACTTTGGGTTTTGTTTCTTCTTCTTTCTCTAGTTACTTTAGGTGTAAGGTTAGACTGTTTATTTGAGATTCTTCTTGTTTCTTGAGGTAGGATTGTATTGCTATAAACTTCCCTCTTGCAACTGCTTTAGCTACAGCCCATAGGTTTTGGATCATCATATTTTCATTGTCATTTGTCTCTAGGTATTTTTTGATTTCCTCTTTGATTTCTTCAGTGATCTCTTGGTTATTTAATCACGTATTGTTTAGCCTCCATGTGTCAGTGTTTTTTATGTTTTTTTTCCTGCAATTGATTTTTAATCTCATAGTGTTGTGGTCAGAAAAGATGCTTGATATGATTTCAATCTTCTTACGTTTACTGAGGCTTGATTTGTGACCCAAGATGTGATCTCTCCTGGAGAATGACCCATGCACACTTGAGATGAATGTGTGATTTGCTGTTTTTGGTTAGAATGTCCTATAAATATCAGTTAAATCTATCTGGTCTATTGTGTCATTTAAAGCTTGTGTTTCCTCATTAATTTTCTGTTTGGATGATCTGTTCATTGGTGTAAGTAAGGTGTTAAAGTTCCCCACTATTATTTTCTGTTCCTCAGCAGTGAATTCCACTATTCTATCTTCCAGGTCACTTATCCGTCCTTCTGCCTCAGTTATTCTGCTATTGATTCCTTCTAGTGTATTTTTCATTTCAGTTATTGTGTTGTTCATCTCTATTTGTTTGTTCTTTACTTCTTCTAGGTCTTTGTTAAACAGTTCTTGCATCTTCTCAATCTTTGCCTCCATTCTTTTGCCGAGGTCTTGGATCATCTTCACTATCATTATTCTGAATTCTTTTTCTAGAAGGTTGCCTCTCTCCACTTCATTTTGTTGTTTTTCTGGGGTTTTATCTTATTCCTTCATTTGTTACATAGCCCTCTGCCTTTTCATCTTGTCTATCTTTCTGTGAATGCGGTTTTTATTCCACAGGCTGCAGGATTGTTGTTCTTCTTGCTTCTGCTGTCTGCCCTCTCCAAGCCAACTTTTCTAACAATTTAATAACTTGAAGTTACTGTGTGATATGTTTTTTCCTGTGGCTTCCAATTCATTTCTCACTTTATCAGTCTCTTTAGCATTTCCGGATTTTTTTTTTAAAGCCATTAAAAACAAAATGCTTCCACAACAATTTTGTTTTTACAGTCTGTGAGTATCAAAGTTGAGGCATTATTCACAGAAATCATTATAACCCAATCTTCTGGACATCCTCACTTTCTTTCTGCTGCCTTGGTTTGTTTCATCTCAGTTGGCTGTTGTTTGAAATTTAAAATGTCATTATTTCTTATGGGATAATTTGGACTAGTATCAATTTTTTTTCAGATGCTTTTAAAATTAAAATTTTAGTGTAAATACAACCTCTTTAGTGACATATATACACTATTATGTATAAAATGGATAACTAATAAGAACCTGCTGTATAAATAAAATAAAATTCAAAATTTCAATAAATAAATAACCTCGTCTGTTTCTTCCTTAAAATCACCAGTTAAAACTTCATCCCTTTATCTTAAGACTTTACAATTTTAATCTAATTTGACTTAATGTAATATGATCAAGTTTTAATTGCTGAAGTTCAAAATTAAGGTTGACATACCATTTGAAGAATTGGCAAATAATAGTAAGCACTGAAAAATAGACAATTAACATTCAGATCATTAAAAGAGACAACATTTTAATTATTAGTAAAATTTTAAAGTTAGATAAATTGGTCATTAGGAAACTAAAATGCAGTGAATTGATCTCAAGCCAATTTAGTGTAAAATGTCTCAGATACTCCATTCTGTTCTTAATCCACATTCAGCTCTTTCACTTGTTCTTCTGGTAGCAATTAAATGGTATGTATGTGGTAGGCTGAATAGTGAAACATAATTCCAAATGTGCCCAAGTCCTATTCTCCAGAACCTCTGAATGTTTCCTTACATGGCCAAAAGAACTTTACAGAGAGGATTTAATTAAGGACCTTGAGAAGGGAAGATTATCCCGGATTAGTGGATGGGCAATGTCATCACAAAGATCTTTATAAGAGGAAGGCAATAGAGTTGGAGTCAAAGGAGAAGCTCATCTGTAATGAGCACAGATTGGAGGGATGCCCTTTGAAGATGGAGAAAGGAGCCACAAGGTAAGGAATAAAGACAGCTACTAAAAGCTAGAAAAGGCTAGGAAATAGATTCTCCCTTCAGAGCCTCTAGAAGGAACCAGTCCTGTTGAGACCTTGACTTTATCCCAGTGAAGCCATCTTAGGACTTCTGACCTCCAGAATTGTAAGAGAATAAGTGTGTGTTGCTTTAAGCCACTAAATTTGTTGTATTTGTTAGAGCAGCAATAGGAAACTAATACAGGGTATTACTGACTCCTCCCTCACAGGGTCCTTTGTCCTGTTGATGCCCAGATTTTTACAGGAAGCCTGTGGACCACCCAGGATGATGTTTATCTTCTCAAGGGAGAAGACCAGAAAAGCCTGCCTGGACTTTTGTGAGACCATTCCCCTCCTTCCCCCTCCCAGTCCTTTTCCCAGCTCCTGTATATCCACCTGGAACCCATGAGACACACACTTGTACAGAGCCTCTTAGGTTGTGTTAATGTTGTCCTAGGAAGTCACCAAAATATACTACAAAATTATCTCAATTAAGAGCCACTGTACACTAGCCTCTCCATCCTATTTTCCATCTCCAGCCATGCCTAGCTACATTTTCCCGTAAATCTCATCAGCCAGCATGTGCACCAGATAATGGTGCTAAATGATTCAGATAGAATATGGTTAGCATTACAAAAAGCACCCAATTTGCACACACACCCTTGCAAAATTTAGCTCTATAGATTTCCCCTCTTTTCCTATAATAGTTCCTGTTATCTTCCCTGCAATCCCATGAGGCAGGCACACTTTGTCTAGCCCCAGAAGATCTGTGAGATTAACTGACATCCCCAAAGCCTCACTGACAGAGACAGGCCAAGGGTTCAAACTCACTCGGGTCTCGTGACTAGCTTCAACTTTGCACCTGTAACTGAGCATGGGAGCACACCGGTGGAATAGGCAATTTCAGCGGCACTGCTACCAGAAGCAATACAACCCCACCTGCTGGTTCTAGTCTGAAGAGCCCCGGCAAGAACTTGATCCCTTCTTAAATCGCAAATACCCTGGAGAGAAGCATTCCAGAGCACCTGCCTAACTCCAGGCCCAAGGCCCCCGGCCTTACTTCAGGACTCAGGTGAATTGCTGCACCTGATTCTCCCAGGCTCCTGGGCAAGTCTGGGATTTCCAAAACGGCAGCGGTCCTCCCAGCAGGTTCTTTGTCTGGGAACTGGTCCCTGTGCACTGGGCATGACTTGTTTGGGGATTCCTTCAAGTTAGAATGTGAGAGGAGAAATTGTGTCTGAATCCTGCCCTGCAGATGAGATGCTGGAGAATGGGAAAACCTGGGTATCACTGGCATTTCCAACTTGCAAAGAAGCTGTGATTTCTCAGTTGCAAGATCCCTGGGTCCTGCTTTCCCAAGGGGCTAAGAAGAGAGAGTTCCTGATACTAACCAAGGGATCTGTGAGGTCATTAGCATTTTCTGTCTACTGTGTCAGAGGACAACACAGAGACCAGGAAGGAGCCATCTGCTTCAGAATGTGTGTCTATGCTGCAGCAGGTGTGTACCAGGCCTCCCCAGGGTCCCCTGAAGAGAGGAGTTACTTACAAAGACAGCAGAGGGGAAAGAGAAGGAAAGGCCCCTTCCCCAGCATTGCATCCAGCAAAGTGGAGGCCAAGCAAAGAAAATCCCACCAAAGAAACAGTGAATAAAACAAGAAATTGGACGAAATTGCTGGCATTCCTAAAGAAGGACTCTAAACTTTTTAATGATCTTTTTTAAATTGTGGCAAAATACGTATAACAAAATTTACCATTTTAACCATCTTTAAGTGTACAGTTCAGTGGCATTAAGTACGTTCACGTTGCTGTGCAACCATCACCACCATGCATCGCCAAAGGTTTCTCAGCTTCCCAAACTGAAACTCTGTGCCCGTTAAACAATAATTCCCCTCCCCCCACCCAGCTCCTAGCAACCACCGTTCTACTTTCTGACTGAATGAATTGAACTATTCTAGGCACCTCGTATAAGTGGAATCTTATAGTATCTGTCCGTTTGTGTCTGACTTATTTCACTTAGCATAGTGTTTTCAAGGTTCATTCATGTTGTAGCATATGTCAGAATTTCCTTCCTTTTTAAGGCTGAATAATATTCCGTTGTATGTATAGGTCATATTTTGCTTATCCATTCATCCGTCAGTGGACATTTGGTTATTGTGAACAATGCTGCCCTGAGCATGGCTATATAACTATAAGACTTTTAAATGCGAATCTCCAACTATTAGAAAATATCATAATTTGGAAAAGTGGAATTTGGAAAAGAATATTAAAATTTGGAAAAGAAATCTTATATATGTGATGATTGTGGAAAATCATGCCAGAAGAATCCCACCATAAAATGCCATAAACTCTTAGGATCTGGTTCTCTAATAAAGCTAGTCTTTCTATGAACAAGCCAGGGGTCTCCTGGCAATCACGTATCTGGGTTTTAGCAGGTGCTGTCAACATCGCTAAAACAGTCAGCCCCTGGCTAGGTTGGAATGGGAGGAGGGTCTGAATGTGGAGTTAGAACTCCTAGTCCCACCATGGATAAGAGGTCTGGCTTAACTCTCCTCTGAGCCTCAGTGGCCTCATCTGTTAAATGGGCATAACAATGTCCACTCACAGAGTCGTCACGAGAACCAGGAGAGACAGTGTACACATTGCTGTAGCTCAGACCCTGGCACATAAGACAGGTACTTCATAAACAGCAATGAGCCAGGCAAACGTAGCTGAATAATATATTTACAACAGTAAGATCCAGAGCACCAATAAAATACAAGGCATTACTAACATCGTCCTCAAGGAGAAACGTTAGTCACTGCAACAGAGCAAATGGGAGACATATTTTAGGGCACATTAGATCAGTCATTCTATGGTGCAGCACTTGGGTCCCATCAGTGGGTAAAACCTATCCTCTTTCAACCTATCCTATGTCTTTGGGTCTCTATAGAGTCCCAGAGGTTAGAAACATGTGTGTGTGATTTCTAAAAGAAAGGCGGCTCTACTGTCCCTGTCTTATCTTTCGGGAATCAACTTGCTTAGGCCCCGCTTCAACTTGTCAACCAGTTATTCTGCTAGCAGAACACGCAGTTTCTTTCTTTTAACGTGACCTTATTTCGCAGTACTGTCCTGAGGAAATGTGAAAATCCTAGTTATACAAGAGAACGAGAAATAGCCAGCCGCGTAGAGATGGGAAAGAGCTGAGGGACTCACGTCAGGGCAACACAAAGAGATTGAAAAAGAAGGGAGGAAGGGGTGATGAAGGGAGCCGACCAATCATCTAGAAGCCGACCAAGACGCTGGCTCCCAGGGAACCTGTCAATCCGCAGGCTGTACCGTTTCATTTGCATCTGTTTCTTCTCAAGGCAATGATGCATATTTCATTTCCTCCTTTATTTTCTTTATGGTTTAACTAAGAGAAGAGGAGGAATCTAGGCATGAAGGAAGAGTTATTTTTTTTCCCCAAGTGCTACATCTGTTAGAGGTTGGATATAAGGGAATTAATTTCCAAAATATCTGAGGGCGAAGACACATGTTTGCTCTTCACTTTAGTCACCAGGAATTGCCAGGGCCTCATCCCAGCATCCTAGCCCTGCTTGAAAAACAAGTACTCACCAGCCAGGGTGCCAACACTTGAACAATGAAGAGGGAGTTTAATCTGAAGTGATTCTTTTTCTCCTCCCAAATACCATTGCTCACACAATGTAGGAGTCTACTTCTGACTCCTTAAGTTACACACACACACACAAACACACACACACACACACACACACACACACACACACAGAGGAACAGAAAACGTTTGCCCTACCACAGTTTTAATCTGAAGTGATTCTTTTTCTCCTCCCAAATACCATTGCTCACACAATGTAGGAGTCTACTTCTGACTCCTTAAGTTACACACACACACACACACACACACACACACACACAGAGGCACAGAAAACGTTTGCCCTACCACAGCTGAATTGTTAGTTATTGGAATAAATATATAGATAAGCAATGTAGTCCTTTCGGTGAGGAGGAAATTTGTCCAATACGTATACTTTGTTAAACCATTCGGTTTACACTATAGTGAAACTCTCTTGGAACACAGAGAGGAATTTCCTGTTTTCAAGGAAAGTTCAGGGGCAACTCATTTATATGAGTAACCAAAATAAAAGTGTGATGGGCCAAAAAGTATCAGGATGTGTACTAGTCCCAGTGCTAACTGGTATGTTACTAAGTCTTTCTTTCTAACAACCAGCCCTGCTGCCCTCCTCCCTACTCTCCACCTCCCCCCTTTCCCAGGGAAATGTCCTCTTCCCCAATTATTTGGGTTTTTGTGATACCAAACAAGGGGAGGGGTGGGAAGAAGGGGCACTGAAGAGGCAGGAGAAAAGGGGAAGATCGGGGCCCAGAGCTGCGTGGATGCACGGCACAAGGCAAGCGCAGGTTGCAGAGGAGGTGGATGGGGAAGAACAGAAAGGGGATTTTATCTGAGCTGCCACTTGGCAGTTCACTTCATCTTCAGTATCTCACCCTGTCCCTCCACAGAGCTAAATCATCCACACACTGACGATCCCGAAATCTGTAACTCAAGCTCTGACTGCTTCCCAGAGCTCCAGACCCACTTGGGTTTTGTTTAAGAAACATCTCAAGGGCTTCCCTGGTGGCGCAGTGGTTGAGAGTCCACCTGCCGATGCAGGGAACACGGGTTCGTGCCCCGGTCCGGGAGGATCCCACATGCCACGGACCAGCTGGGCCCCTGAGCCTGCACATCCGGAGCCTGTGCTCTGCAACATACCGCAAAAAAAAAAAAAAAAAAAAAATCTCAAGACTTTTCCAAAACAAACCGTTGATTCACGCTGCCCCCAAGGCTTGTTTCTCCCCATTTTTCTCCAACTCAGGAAATAGCAGCAACCCAGTTTGCAAGCAAAGACCTAAAGGGTCAGCCTTGATTCCGCTCTCTTTCTCTCCACACCTGCAACCACTCCTTCAAGAAGTCCTGTCGGGTGTGCCTCCAAATATAATAAAAATGGCGCTTGGGGAGTTGGGCGGGGTGGGAAGTCTACTTCAGGAGGAGCAGAATGTGGAACTTCACATAGACGCAAATATGGGAGTTCTCCTTCTAGACTTTCTTTCTGCCCTGGTGACCACTGGCTGCTTGGCCCCCTGGGCTACCAGCCTTCAGAACGGAACGCTACCCCTCCTTCTTCTCCACCTCCTGCTGTCAGGTCCACGTGTTTATCTTCACAAATACGTTGCTGTGCAAAAGAACCCAAACACCGAAGTGTACATACTATATGCCTCCTTTCATGTAAAGTTCAAAGATAGACAGAACTGCTACCATCATGGTGGTGATGGGGGTTGGGGGCCAGGCAGTGGCTGGAAGAGATTTCCAGGGGGGGGTTTCTGTTGAGCTGCTCGTTTTGTTTCTTGATCCTACAGAACTGCTACCATCATGGTGGTGATGGGGGTTGGGGGCCAGGCAGTGGCTGGAAGAGATTTCCAGGGGGGTTTCTGTTGAGCTGCTCGTTTTGTTTCTTGATCTGAACACAAATGCGTTCACTTCATGAAAATTCATCAAGCTGTATGCTTAGCATCGGTGCTCATTTCTGAGGGCATGCTGTAATTCAATAAAAAGTTTCAATAGAAGTGTTATCTAGACAGTTGGAAAAGACTAAGCAATTACTTCTGGACTGGGGATGTTTGTAAATCATCAGAAACATCAAAGTGTCTGTATGTTGAAAATATGTGATTTAATCCTTGTTGCCCAACAAGATTCAAAATGCCCCCTCTTTCAACAATGAATGAATCTTTCCTCCCATAGTACAAAATCACTCACGTTTTTAATTCAACAAAAAGAAAAGTAGGAATCAATCACTGCCACACTTTGGAGAATTGTAATAATCTGAAATATGAGGAATGTTACCAACAATTGGATAGAGACTGTCTGGGGTAGATGTCACAACTCATGTAAGAGAAGCCAGCCCTCAGCTAAGCCTGTCAAAATTATCCTGAGACTTCCACTGAATGAGACGTTCTTCTTTCCTAAAAGACCCGAGCAGAGCCACTGCGTCTCACCATATGTCCTCTTGTTTTCTGATTGTCTGAAATGGGAAGCGTAGAACCAGAGAGATACCCTAATAGCCATGGACAGCTCCCACCGATGTCCCCAGGCTGGTCTGCCAAAGGCTCGCTGGGCTGCCAAGGACAAAACGAGACCGGGCTTTCTGGTTCCAAGGCCAGCAGGTACTCCAAACAGCTGCCTTCGTGCTGGAATTTGCGAAAGGCAGGAGGGTCTCCACATAAGTAGCCCCCCATCAGCCTGCTCAGGTACTGAGATCCCACCATTAGTACTACTTCCTGTTTTTCAGGCCCGGCCATGATCCTTGTCTCTGCAGCACCCCTCAACCCCCCAAGCCAGCACCTTTGGATCTCCTCCTCCTGGCTCAGATGGGTCCCGCCACCAGTTCTCAAGACTCACTGGGACCTGAGGCCATGCTGGGTTCCCCAGCTTGTAACCCAAACTTGTAACCCAAATAATCCTTAGAGCATCAGCAACGCTTAGAAAAAAATGGGGAGAGAGTTTTATGTTTGATTTATTCACTCAGTAAATATTTATGGAGGATTACTTGCCAGGCACTGTTCTAGGCACTGGGAACATAGCAGTGAATTTATAGCATTAGATTCGAATGATGTGAGACAGACAATAAACAAAATAAATAAACATATTAGATAGTATTATTAGAAAGTGATGAAGTGTGATGAGAAAGGAGATAAGGAAAGCGGGGTGGGGTGCTAGACCATCATCCTTTCTTGCCTGGACGGCTGGTCTCCTTGTTTGCTCACTGAATCTTGTCTATACCATTCACCACACACTTTCAGAATAACCTGTCACTCTCCTGATGAAACTGATCAAGATACCAACACAAAAACTCCTGTCTCAGCTTCATCCCTCACCACCAGTTCCCCCCTTCCTACCCCCCACTCCTTAATTTCACACTCTGTGCTTCAGCCTTTATGAAACACTTTGTCTCCCAAATATCCTGCTTTTTCTTCCAGGATTTTGAAACTGCCACTGCCTCTGCCTGAGCTTCTTCCTCTTTGACCTGCCTAACTCCTGGTTCCTCAGGTCTCACCTGAGATATCACTTATCTTCTGGAGGCCCCCTCTTGCCTCACGGGTGCTCCCACAGAAGTCGTCTTACCTCAGTCATAACATCTATCACATGATGTACTTGCCTGTTTATGTGTCTGTCTTCCTCTCTGAACCAGAAGTCTCCTGGAGACCAAAGCAATGACCTCTTTGCCAGGTGTCCCCAGCATCCAGCATGGGGTCCAGTACAGTAAATATTTATTGACTAAATGCCATCAGGTGTCAAGATAAGGACATACTACGTCCATAAGAGGCAGGGTTGAGGAGGAAAGCATGGAACGAGAATTCCACTTTATTAAGTCTTTATTAAGTGGAAAATGTTATTTACACACACATACACACAGAGCTGTGAAGGATGGCAGCAACCTCAGCATGGAGGCTGTTTGGACCAGCTGTGGGATCATGTGGGCTCTAGTGGCGGTTCCACGTTCGTGAGCTGAGAAACCTTCTGCAATTAATTCGGCCTTTCTCCATCTGTCCAAAGAGCTGCTCATCTTGATGTATTATTGGTGAATCCGGTAAGTGAATGTACATTATGGACTTTTAAAATTACAAGATACTACATAAATAGAAGGAATTACTGTGTACTGCAATTGTTCTACTCTTCAAAACAAGGCTTTTCAATCTTAAAATTACACACACACAATAATTTTATTCCTTAGAAAACTTATAACAATAATTCCTTGGATTAGCATCATATTTGGACTTTTCAAAGTAATTTCATGTCCATTATCTCATTTGATCCTCATAAACGAGATAGGAAAAGTAGGAATTAGCATATCCACTTTATAATTAGTGAAACTGAGACCCAGAGATTATGTGATTTGCCCAAGAGAATCTACTACAAGCTTCAGGGAAAGGGCTGGGTCTTCAGTTTCCTAACTGGGTTCTGCATTTGCCATATCAGACTTCTGAGGATTTCAACTCTGGAATGTTCCATTTCGCACAACCCCAAACAAAACACACACACACACACACACACACACACACACACACACACAATCCCTAGGTAATTACCCTCAACTTCACAGAAAACTCCATCCAAGAAAATAGTTGCATCCAGGAAGATTTAGAAAGAAACACTTAGCAGACTCCAGACTCCTGTGGGCCCCAAGCAGTTGGGCAAAGCATAACACTTATTTCTATATAAATCTAAACCTTTCATTTCAGGAGCCAATGGAAAAAAAAAAATCAACCAAAATTCTGCACTGAGATAATAAAAATATCTTTTGTCATCCCCTAAAGACAGATTGTAGATATGCTACATGTTAATTTACTGTCAAGTTATTCATTTTTATATAATCTCCTCCAGTCAAGGTAGATTTCATTCCATTTTCATCTTGTGTACTTCCTTTCAGAGCTTGCTAATTTCTTTTCTATTTTTATTCATTCCACTTTTGCTTCCTGTCAATTTTTATATCAAAATCTGCTTCAGTTCCATTTGGCAAGGTGCAGTCATAAAAACATTCCTCATGCTTTAATGTTTAAATTTGCCGTTGCACTTTAAAACGGCTCTCTATTTGTGCCAACGGCGCGATGTCAGCGCTTTGCCTGGCGCAGCTCCCGGGCTTGCAGAAGGCAGGGGCTCCATTTCTATAACGGCTTTTCGTCATTGTCTGAAATTATCTTCTATTATTTCCTAGTCATTGAGCAGGCATTGAGCACCTACTGTGTGCCAGGCCCTCTGTGTGTGCGGCAGGAATACAGGTCAGAGGGGAGGTGAAATAGACAGTAACTAACCAGAAGCCGGTTTATGACGACAGCACAGGTGTTCGGAGGACGCTGCCCGCACTGTAGTGAAGGAAGTGGCAGGCAGAGGAGGAAAGAAGACCTGGATACCAGTCATAAAAACCGGGTGCTCTTCCTGTTGCCTAGAAGAGGAATGTAGAAGCAGTGTGTCACATATTGCGGCCATTCTGCAGCCACTGGGCCACGGGACACAGAGAATAATCTAGAAAGAAGCTTCTCTGTTGTGCTTGACTAGAAGCTTGGCCCGGCAGTGGGTTCGGTGGGCATACGGGGGTGTTACTGCACCGTTTGAGACCACAGACATGGGTTAACGGACTTTTCATGTTCCCGGCTTTACAGGCCACCTCTCATGCCCTGGGGAGGGAGGAGGGCACAGTGGTGACAAGTCAGGCTTGGGAGCCAAACTGCTCAGGTTCAAATCCCAGCTCGGCCATTCACTACCCATGTGCCATGGGAGAGTTATTCGACCCCTGTAACTCAGTTCCCTCACCTGTACAGTAAGTAGGATTCTTACGAGGAATGACTGAATTAATTGAAAGCAGTAATGCTTAGAACAGTGCCTGGCACACAGTAAGCTCTCAATAAGTGTTGCAGGGAGCATGGAGCTGGGAATATTAACTGGTGCACCATCTCGCAGCTTCCGCCATATCTGTAATTGACTTGTAACTTCCTGGTCCCCACCGCAAGCCCCTTCCCTCTCACTCTGGGAAAGGAAGCAGCGGTTATCTGAGTTTCTGATTCATTTATTTACTAAGCACAGAACAGGATAACTGCCTCATAGAAAACATTCATGAAAAAGTCGTGAGATCAAGATGATGGTGGTTTTAAAACAATTTACTCAAAACCTCACAGTTTTCAAGAGCCGGAAGAGGAATTTGGACCCAGACCTGTCCAGCTTCAAATGCCTGCCCTCCCCCTGCTTCACCACACTTCAAGTGGTACGGGAACACACACACACATCACATGTGTTCCTGCACTCCAGGAATAAACTTCAAGTTCACAGTGATCGCTCGCACCTGCATATACTGTGGGAGTGGCAAGGGGTGTGCAGGGAATCATTGCCCCCAGGAACAACTAGAAAAGGCCACCAAATGTTATTTTTTCCTAGTTTGCCACTCACTGACTCATATACCACAAGTACTCTCTCAGGCTTAATTATCTAAATGAACAAATGCATTCACTTATTCATTCAACAAACAATTTTTAGCACTTTCTACATGCCAGGCACTATTTTAGACACTTGGGTGAACAGCAGTGAACTAAATGGGCAAAATCATCTCATTAAGAGTTTGCATTTATTGGCGTGTGGGAGGAGAAGACAGATAATAAACAAGTATATACATACACGGGCAAATTTCAGATTATGATGGGTGCTATTAAAAAGATTAAATAGGTCAATGATATAAAGAGAATCATTCATCACTCAGCAACCAAAGAAAGCTTTTAAAAATGGATATCAGGTCCTTTCACACGCTGGCTTCAATCCTGTCAATTTCATTGTACTTGGAATAAAATCTAGATTTCTTTCCATGTCCTTCAAGGCCCTACATGAACTGGCCTCCCTCTGACTTCCTCTCCTACCATTCTGTCCCTCCTTCAATCATCTCCAGTCGTCCTGGCCTTCTTTCTGTCCTTCAAAAATATAAATCTCTGTCCTCTCTCCAGGCTTTGCACATGTTGCTTCCCTTTTCTGGAACATTCTCCTCCCACCTCATCCCCGCCAGCAGGCCCTTTTCATGTCCCCAGCTCTTTAATTTCTCATTCTCATCTTTCTGCTGAAAAAATAACGCCTCTTCAGAGAGCCATCCCTGATGACTCTACAACCATACAATTCTAAATCTCCTTCCTTTTGTTTTGTTGGGTTTTCTTTATAGCACTTACCGTTATCTGAAAGTACCTGAGTTATTCACTTACCTGTTTATTGTCTCCCTCTACTGCTCATGTGAGGGCAGGGGCTCTGTCTCCTGCACCACTGTATCCCCAGTGCCTAGAACGTACATAGTAGGTTCTCGCTCAATGTTGATTTAATGAATGAAAGCACGTCTACAACAGCCAAGAGAGAAACCTGACAGTTAGCAAATGAGATATGCTTCTGAAGATTGCCCTCCAAACACCACAAATCTTCTATTTAGTAAGCCCAGGAAACCAAAATGTTGGGAAATGGAGAATATGTGAGAATACAAAATACCAAATTGTATGTTTAGTCTTCAGACTCCACTGGCTCTGAAATTAGGGACAATTTGGCAAGAAACTATCACAGGTTTACAAAGGGATGTTTGCAAACTGATTTTTCATCTTTGAGACCAGAAGCTGGGTTAGCACCCAGCTAACTATTGGTATAGATATCAAAATAAACACATGATTGCTTTTCTAACGTGATTTCTTTACATATTTTTTTCTACTCCCAGAAAGAAAAGTACCATAAAACTATGAACTGATCATTTGAAGTAGTCTGTAGGTTTTGAGAAGAATCACAGAATTTCAGAGATAAAGGAATTTTTTTTTAAGTAATGCTTTTCAGTAACAGAACCTTTTGTTCAAACAAGGTATTTTGCAGAACATGTAAGTACACATAAAAGAGATGAAAGCAGAGGTGGTCTGGTTGCGGTCAGGGCAGCCACCTACCCCCATCCCCTCCAGACATCTCCCTGGTACCTAAGCACAAGGGCACAGGGTGAAACCTACTGACAGAGCCGGACCCGTGTATTTCATTGGCCATGAGAAGGAAAATGCCAGCCCACATCACAAGGGCAAATAAGGAAATTTCAGAACTGACACTCAAACTTGGGTTCCTGATGCCTGTTAACCCTTTCAACGAAACCATAGCAGCCTTTCAAAAAGATTGAATAACATACTTAACTCTTTAAGTTCCCTCGGCTGGGCTCGCCAGGCTTCCTCTAAGTACAATCACATCTTGTAAGAAACATTTCATCTGCCAGTGATCGCGTTGCGTCCTCTACAGCATGCTTGGTCCTCTCAGCCAGCCTCAGCCTAGCCTGTACCACCTTCCCTGTGCTTTCGTTTTCTAACCACTCACATATATCCATGAAGCTCGGGGCTAACGTTAGAATTCTTTTCTCAACTGGTCTCATTAAACACTGCTATACAAAACCACTCTGGACCAAATAGTTCGCAGGATTCTCTTGTTCCCTAAAACCAGCGAGGAGAGGTATGAATCCAGAGACTTGTGAAGCTGTGACAAAAGACAGCTTAGCGGAAAGCACTTCTTTCTGTGGTTCTTCCACACCTCACAGCTGGCATGGGAAGGATGCAGTGTAGGAATTGGCGAAATCAGGGTAGGAGTTTATATCTCACGACTTCATTTTTAGCTCTTCCAGCGAGGATTGGAGTACGTCACTCAACCCGTTCACCCCATCACTGGTCTATCCAATGTATATTTATGCATTAACCAGGCGCTATGCCAAGCTCTGAGAATACTTAAACGAGACTGTAACCCAAGGCACTTACAGTTTGGTAAAAAATTAGCGATTACAGAAAAGATGCTGCTGAAGAATGAACAGAGAGAGTCACTGTGGTAGACTTTTACTTTTGTGCTGTCTCCTCCAAATCCATCCGCCTCTTATTCGCACCTTTGCACAGGCTCTGCCCACACTGGTTTTGTCCAGTAAGAGAGCAGCAAGCATGCTGCTAGCTGGGGATTGGAAAATGCTTGCCCGTCAAGGCTTTTTTGTCATGAAAAAAAGCCCAAGCTAGTCATACAGAGAAAGACACATAAATAGAGCGACTGAGAGAATTTCCAGCTTTCCAACTGTCCTCACTAACTTTCCAGACCTGTGAGTGTAGCCATTTTAAATGGTTCTGGCCCCATCCACCAGCTGACTGCAACAGCATGGGGGACCCCAAGAGAGACAGCAGAAGGACCACCCTCAGGTCCCAACCAACCCACAAAATCATGACCAAATAAAATGGTGGTTAAGTCACCAAGTTTTGGGGTGGTTTGTTACACAGCAATAAAAACATAAACATGTACATTTTTTTAAAAAAGATATCCTCTTTTGTTAAAATTGATACCAGGGGGGCTTCGCTGGTGGCTCAGTGGTTGAGAGTCCGCCTGTCGATGCAGGGGACGCGGGTTCGTGCCCCGGTCCGGGAAGATCCCACATGCCGCGGAGCGGCTGGGCCCGTGAGCCATGGCCGCTGGGCCTTCGCGTCCGGAGCCTGTACTCCACAACGGGAGAGGCCACAACAGTGAGAGGCCCGCGTAAGGCAAAAAAAAAAAAAAAAAAAAAAATAAAAACAAGGTTGGGGGTTTTTTTTTTTTTTTAGATATCCTCTTTTGTTAAAATTGATACCAGGGGGGCTTCGCTGGTGGCTCAGTGGTTGAGAGTCCGCCTGTCGATGCAGGGGACGCGGGTTCGTGCCCCGGTCCGGGAAGATCCCACATGCCGCGGAGCGGCTGGGCCCGTGAGCCATGGCCGCTGGGCCTTCGCGTCCGGAGCCTGTACTCCACAACGGGAGAGGCCACAACAGTGAGAGGCCCGCGTAAGAAAAAAAAAAAAAAAAAAAAAAAAATTGATACCAGGTTGGGGGTTTTAACTTTGATTGATTCTTTTTCCCAATGTGATCTCCTTTTTAAAATTGTGTTTTCCAAGTGATTATTGTTATGGAATAATGTTCAGTTTGTTGCATGCATGCAAATGTATTCATATGAGGAAGAAGACTCAGTAGGCTACTGTCAAAGGAAGAAGGCAAAAAAAGGGAACTTTTAGGAGAAAGGGGAGAGAAAAAACTGAAGGCTTGTCTGGGAGAGTAAATTTTCTTTACACATTTTCTAGGTAAACCGATTAGCCCGTTTCTAACAAAAAAGTCGGTCTGGACAGTCTGTTCTTCAGTAGGTGGATGAGGGGTTATCAAAGGAAAGAATTAAACTGCTTATGGATTCTCCCCCCACCCCTTGAGAGTTTATCAGGGAGCTCACAGGTCAGGCTGTCCCCGGGCAATGGCTGACGGCGTCCTATCATTAGACCTGCATTACGACTAAGCCAGGTCTGCACCATTTTCCTCATCACAATTTTACATGTTGATTTTAATGTACTTAGCCACTTTATTCTAACCTTTTAATTAATTCTTTTAGATTTTCTCAGCATAAAATTAGATTATCTGCACACAGTGTACATTTTCCCTTTCATTAACCACTGACAAACCGCATCTCATGCAGAATAAAAACGCAAACTATGCGGTACTCAGATCACACGTCCGTCCAGTGGGTGCTGAGACCTTACTCGGATCCCTTCTACTCCCAAGTATATGATCACTATGGCTGAGGCAGCCCTAATTTGGACCAGAGAACAACAGCAGATGGGCCATTTAGAGTTAATTCTCACCACAGAAACTCTGAAACCATCTGATTCCACAGGAAGTTCTATCTTAGAATCTGGGCAGTAGCAATTCTTGCTTCAATATTCAGCAGATGGTTAATTCTTACCACATAGCACTCCACAATCACCCAACTCTACAGGGTGCTGACTTTATTTCCTGTAAAATTAAAGTGAAACCAGCACTGTTTGGCTAAAAATGGTTTTAATAATATCCAAGAAAATAGAGTCTTGTTAAAATTTTAGAGTCACATTTTAGAGGTAAATATTCCACTAGCTCACTCTGCCTGCTGTCTCCGGTGCATGTACACACACACAGACACACACACGCACACACACCACCATTACCATCACCACTGCAGCACCACTCACCCGACGCTACACACCGTGCGGTCTCTGTATGGGAATCAGGTTTATATTATGCAAACGTTCACCAAGGGATCTACCGCCTAGCTCTAAAACTTATCTGTTCATCCTAGGAAATTCGTTGTGGTGGCAGACTAAGAGGTGGAGTTTTCTGTGGACAATATTAAAAGCTGTTTCCTCTATTTAAGAAAGTTAAGGTTCATTCCACAGGTCAGTGGTTACATCTCTAGGGAAAGCCCTTTTCTTCCCGTGACCCTCAACACATCTTTTTGCAATTTGGGAGAGTATGATTCTGTTTCCATTTACCTGATCCTGAGGCAAAAGTGCAGACAACCACCTGCCTATGTATACAATCAGAAATGCCAAGAGAGACCCCAACCTTCTCTGAAGACTTTAATAACTATAATTTACATTTATACCATTCAGCTTGCCAAAAGACAGAAATTTCTCATTTTGAAGACTCTTATGTGATTCTGAAATAATCCCTTGGGGCTCTAGTATCAACCATTGTCACATTACATCAAAGACCTAAGGAAAGGCCATGGGCTTGATGTGTCCGGATTGCGGAAGTGGGTGCAGAGCTTGAAAGCTGGTGGGGCAGTACCTAGGGGACTCTAGGCACTCAGGGGCTTGATACTTAGATGCATCGGGGTGCAGAGGACGGAGAAAGGCAGGCAGGCACCAAAAGGAGGAGTTATGACAACAAAAGGCAAACTTTGCCCCACTCTTCACTTTCTTCTGGCTCTTAATTTTCACTGTAGCAGCTATCTCTTACTGAGCAATAATACAGCAGGCTTGGGAAGATCTTTGCATGTGTTATCTCATTACGTCTTTACATTTCCTAGTAGGTTCAGCGTTGGCTTGGAGTGAAAGGACAGCTGGAAAAATGTTCTACTTTATAGGGTTATAGGATAATGTGAGATAGATAAGTGCTTTGCAGGCTATAAAGCACTGGAGTATGCCAGGTGGGATTTATTTCTACTGTTTTCCATCATTTCATCTCTGGTAACCATTTCCAGTGTCTGTGAGAGAAGGAGATTTTCTATTCCCATAATTCTTATTTCCCATTGTGCAGTCTGTACTCAGTAAAAGAGGCAATGGACAGGAGAAATTGATTACTACGATGAATAATATTGACCATATGCCATTAAAAATTAAACTGGCTACCATCCATACCTAGGATGAGCTTGATACATAAAAGATAGGCAATCAATTCTTGTTAATTGGCTACATGTCAAATTGAGTTATTCTGAGTGCCTGTAAAAGGGAGAGACCTCAGACTGGTTCACTCAACACCTGCTCCAAACCCCTTCCAGTTTACCTTCCTAGACCAGGGGTATTAACTGTAGTTTCTTTTTTAAAGCTTCTCTTCTTCTCCCTGCATGTTCACCCTTTCCTTTGGGCTCACACGCCCCACCTCATCCCCATTGGAGGGCTCCTTTAAATGTGTGGTGGGTCCTTGTTTGGCTGTCCATATTTCAGAGTGATGCAATGAAAAGCTGGTATGGAGCTGTGTATATGTGGAAATGGGCTTACAAATTGTTGAAGTCTGCTTTAGTTATCAAGTGAGAAATCATCTTTCCTGCACTGCTAGAATGTGTAAGTCTTTCCCCAAGACCCATTCAATTTCCCCAGGAAGAAACTCCATTCTCCAGCCAGGGTGAGATACCTAGCTGCCATCACTGGTTGTATAAATGTCAGGAGCGAGGTGGGGAGAAAGCAAGATTTGACCCTTCTCTATCCAGACTGTCAACTAATCCCCTGTTTTTGGCCCCAAGCTTCATTCCTGCCCTCTACTACATCCAGCAACTCCCATCCAACAATCCTCTGAGGTTCTGTAGAGCAAATTGTCTAGATGCCTCTTTACAAACAATCCAAATGATGGCTTCCTCAATCCATTTCACATCCTCCATATACATCTTTCAGAATTTTGTTCAAATAGCTCTTCTACTGAGCCTGCCACTCATTTTCTTTGTTGCTGGAGATTTGACATTTTTTGTCTTCTTTATCTGTCTTCAGTGGAATCTCAGAGGGGGAATAAGCACATGTATTCAATCCACCATATTTTTTTCCATCTTTAATCAGAAGACCTCCAACTATGCATTTAGACTTGTGTCGGTCATGGAAGATCATCTGCTCCTGTGTGTTTCAAGGGGAGGGGTCAGAGGAGGAGTTTCTCCTTAAGGAACGATTAGCATGCTAAAGTGGATGTTCACCTTGGACTGGAAGCGAGGAGAAAACGGCTGGGGGGCCCTGATACCAGAGATTTCTCACTGTTGGAGGATGAGCCAGGTGGAGCCTGCCAGGATCGAGGCACAGACCCTGAGGGTTTACTCATGGCCAGACAGCCCAAGAATGAACTTCCCCAACATTCAGTTAAGGGTTGTTAATATCACTGACCTATTTCAGCTTGGGAACGTTAAGAGAGGGGACTGGGACTTCCCTGGTGGCGCAGTGGTTAAGAATCCACCTGCCAATGCAGGGGACACAGGTTCCATCCCTGGTCCGGGAAGATCCCACATGCCACAGAGCAACCAAGCCCGTGCACTACAACTACTGAGCCTGTGCTCTAGAGCCCGCAAGCCACAATTACTGAGCCCACAGGCTGCAACTACTGAAGCCTGCATGCCTAGAGCCCGTGCTCCACAACAAGAGAAGCCACCACAATGAGAAGCCCGTGCACTGCAACGAAGAGTAGCACCTGCTTGCCACAAGTAGAGACCCCATGTGCAGCAACGAAGACCCAGCACAGCCAAAAAAAAAAAAACAACAACAAAAAGAGAGGGGGGCTTCCCTGGTGGCGCAGTGGTTGAGAGTCCGCCTGCCGATGCAGGGGACACGGGTTCGTGCCCTGGTCCGGGAAGATCCCACATGCTGCGGAGCGGCTGGGCCCGTGAGCCATGGCCGCTGAGCCTGTGCGTCCGGAGCCTGTGCTCCACAACGGGAGAGGCCACAACAGTGAGAGGCCCACGTACCGCAAAAAAAAAAAAAAAAGAGAGGGGACTGTATTGACACTTAGAATAATGATTATGGGACAGAAAACAGACTTGAAGGGCAATTTCAGAGAAGGTGTGAGAAGACTAGGAGAGTACCAGAAAATGTATTCATGGATGGAGTTGAGGGACGTTATATCCTAAAAATCACCTGGGGAGGAGGACCCTAGGAGAAAGGTCTTGTTGATCTGGGAGTATTTTTTCATGGTTATATTTCAACATTAAAATAAATATGACCTTATTTTGTGCCTCAAACTGGTGATATGAAACATATTTGCTGGAAATATTTAAAATCTATGTTTTTACTTTATTACATAATCACATTTACCTCAATGCTCTAATTTGTATTTAACTTGAAGGACATTCTTGAGCTAACTTTCGATAATTTCAAAGGGAAAGGGGAATTGTTTAGTTTGGAGGATTCTGTTTAGATTTGCTTTGCCCTCCTGGGTGACATCTGGGGGTACTGATTAATGGCATGCAGGGTGTGTGATTCCATGGGGCGGCGAGAAGGCTGCAATGCCACAAGTCCCTGACCTCTCCCGTAGACTGGCTGCAAATAAAAACCAATGGGGTGGAGTAGCTATGGAAACCATGAGGAAGAATATTTCATTTCTTTTTTGTGCACATGAATTAGAGCAAAATGACTAACATCTCTTTTTCTCCTTCCATCTGTGACAAAAGTTCTGTGTCCAGGGCTTCCCTGGTGGCGCAGTGGTTGAGAGTCTGCCTGCCGATGCAGAGGACACGGGTTCGTGCCCTGGTCCGGGAAGATCCCACATGACGCGGAGCGGCTGGACCTGTGAGCCATGGCCGCTGAGCCTGCGCATCCGGAGCCTGTGCTCCTCAACGGGAGAGGACACAACAGTGAGAGGCCCGCGTACCGCAAAAAAAAAAAAAAAAAAAAAGTTCTGTGTCCTGGTTTCTACCTTCCCTTAACGTAAATTATGAGGAAAAGGACATCATGAAGACCTGTTATTGCCACTGTGGCATTGCCCCTTTCCATCCTTCTATGGATTAATCTTAAAGCCATTTGATAGAATTAACCATGTAAGTCAGTCCCATTTTTCCTGAGAATGTTCACCTTTGTGCAGGTGATTTTGTAGAGAGAAGCTTCTCCAAGGAGCCTCTTTCAACCACATGGATATGAGAGAAAGTCATTTTGAGGCAAGGAGGCTAGGATCTGGAGAGACAAAGTCAGTTCCTGAAAGGCCTCTGGGTCCACAGGTATGAGTCCCCTGGCCACATTTGCCTCCATGGCACAGCATTTGAGATTTTTATGAAGTTATCTGTCCTCCGTCTGTTTCTCTCTATATCGGCTCCTTTAGCCTCAATCGGAAATACACATTCTATGAGCTCCTCACTTTTATAACTTACCCATTTTATTGGAAACTTTCTGCCTTTTGTGGACAGCATATTAGCTCTTGGACTCTGAGTTTTTCAAAGGTATAATTTTTGTTTAGCTCCAGGCAATGGTAGTTCTACTTTGTGTCTGAGCCTCCCATCATCAGCTGTCGCTCTGTGCCCACTTGTTCTATTAAAGTGTCATTAGGAAGGCACATGATTGATCCAGAGTACAGAATCCTGTTCCAGCAGCCAAGGAATCATCCAACGTTGTGTGTCCACTGGCAAAAAATAATTCTGTGCAGCACATTTTCTTAGTTATCCTTACTATGCACCACCATAAAGAGGAATTTTTATCAATTCACTCTCCCCAGAGATGCCTCCAATCCATTTCAAAGACTATGATACTAATTATTGTAGGGATCTTTACACTCATTTTGTTTCACTCTGTTCTACCTTCTAAATCAGAGTATGTCTTGTTCTATTTATACATTTTTCTGTCAATATTCATGCCAGTGATGGAAGAACCTTGGCCAGTGCAAGTAGAGTCTCTAAGATCCTCGTGGATGAAGTAAAATGAGCTCATGAGGCGGGGGGAGAATATCACCCTATGACACATGGACCTGGGAGGCTGGCAGCTCACTCATCTAGAAAAACACAGAACAGACTATTGGGTTTCAGTATCTCTTTGGATCTCATTCAGTTGAGAACTGAGGTTGTACTCCCCAATAGACATGAATATTTCAGTTCTAAGTAGATGATCTTTAGTGTCAATGAAAGAATGTTGCCTGCCATACCAGTAAACAAAGGATGTTGCAGCCATCAAGCCATCACATTACAGCTGCCCCATGGTGAACCCTAAGGGAACTCAGGATAGAAACAGGATGCCTGCCATCAAGCCATCAGCCACTCTAGCCACCCCACAACGATGTACCCTGAGGAGACACAGGATGAGAAAGCACAGGATACTCTGTGCTCAGATGGCTGAGGTGCATATCAAAGGAATGATTTCAATGAGCCCAGAATTTTGCACCTTCCTGTACATAGAAAAGTGCTTAATTCATTAACTTGAGTTGTTTAGTTTTCTTTAATTAACAGTAATCTTTTGATGTTCCAACTACCTGGTCTTTGTTGCAAAAACTCCTCTATACCCTGGCTCCTCGCTTACCTCTTTGGAGCAGTCCCTCAGAGCTAGCTGAGAGGCTGCATCCCAGCTTACATCCTCAGTTTTGTCCACCAAATAAAGCATAATTCTCAAATTTTCGGTTGTGCGTTATTTTTTTTTTCAGTTGACATTAGGAAGAGGAAACCAGCTTAATTTGAGGAACATTTTCAATCACGCTTTTATGCTTTGGAAAAATTTCAATGTATTAGGAAGAGTATTTAGAAATCAACTTTATTGTAGATTTGTACCACTATTGGCCTGAAAGAGCAGCCCACATTTAGTTAATGTTCTCAGGTAAGGCTGTGGCACCAATATAGGACTACAAGTAACAATTTACAGAATAGATCGATAATTGGATTCCTTGCTCTTATTCATTTAGCTATAAAACACTAGCAAGAAGGGATAGTGGCTGGTTATAGACTTGGGAGTCCAATATATTTGGGTTTCATTCAGGCTTAAACATGCACTCACTGCTTGACTGTGGACAGGTCACCTAAGCTTTCCAGCGCTCAACTTCATAATCTTGAGAATGGGGATGATAATATCTATTTCACTGGGATATTATATGTGTCAGTGCCTGACACATGGCAAGTACAGAGTGGTAGTTGTTAGTTTGCTCTAGGATATTACTGAAGTATACAAAACCTTACCCTTCCCACTGACTCTAGGCAAACACCTTCCACAACGTCTCTGCAAATTTCCCACAGGTGTACATCTTCATGCTCCTGGTTCAGACAAAGGACATCTTTCTTACACTCCTCACAGGATAATGTATTTCGAAATAAAGGATCTGAAAGATCTAATTGCTAATGAATACAAAACACTGGCTCTTCCTTAATATTGAACTTAAATTTACCATTGTCAGTTTTAGAATCTACTTTAAAAATCCTCATTCTGTATTCAGTTGTTGACATTGTCGGTTATCTATTTTGTGTGGTAAGGACAGCATTAAATATAAAATGAAGGGCCGATCTCTAGTGTAACATTTCTAAGGGCAATGCCACAAAATGTGTCCCCTGGGTGTTGCAAGGGCTTGTAAGCTGGCTGGAGACCCAGACACATCGGAGGTGATGTTTCAAGGAGAGGAGGGGCTGCAGGAAGTAGCCGAGTCATAGCGTGGGAGAAGAGCTTGGCGAAGCACTGGAAAGTCCCCTGGGGAGCCGTGTCTGGCTCTCCAAGTGCTAATAACTCTTGCAGTGATGTGATGCCACTCCTCCCCCTTGCTAGCTCTGTCAGAGCATTCTGAACAATAACAGTAAGAGAAATGCAATGACATCCACACTTCATCCCCAGCCGTTTCCCAAGAAAGTGACAGGTATTCACTAACAGTTTCTCCCAGTCCTGATAAGGTGTTCCACTAGTCCACTCCTTGTAGGATCCAGGAGTGCTGACATGTTCTAACTGCTTCATTTACCCACCAAGATTTGGGTATTTTATACAGTGGTGGATTAGAGAGCTTGGAGCTGTGGTTTTGGAAGCTGCACTCACCGTTTTAGAGCCCAGGATTGTTATGCCTTAAGACCAAAAGCTCACTAAGGGTAAGCACCTCCCCACAACGTTTAGAATTATTTTGTATCCTGCACAAGCATTATCTCAGTGTCCTGTACATAATTATGGACTCAGGATAGTTGGTTGATTGAGTTGAAGCTCCCCTTCCTCTGCCTGTACCATCCTTCTGACACTCAGGGAGAATATACTCACAGCTTGCAAAGTGCCTCTCACAGTAAGTATGTCACATGGAATGAGTATGTCACATTATTACATGGAACTGTATTGGTTTCTTTCCTTCATTCTCTGTTTTCATATTGTGCTCTTTGGGGATCTGAGAAAATAAAACATGGACTCAGGACCAAAACACATGACTCAAGGGCAACTCCCTTTCCATAGAGATTTGTTGATGCTTTGAGTTTATTGCTTAGAAGGACACATTTTTTTCTTCTTACTTAAAGGTCTCTGTTCTCCTCAATTTCTGTATTTTTGTTTTCCTGGTCTTCTAGTTACCCAGTCACAAGTCAGATGGTCCCTGTCCTTTGAGAGGCTGACTTAGAGTGATGTCACACCATCAAGCACAAAATAAACCCAAAGAAATATGAAGCAATGAAATAATAAAGACAAGAGCAGAAATCACTAAAGTTGAAAACAAAAAGCAGTAGAGTCACTGAAACAAAAAGCTGGCTCTTTGAAAAGATCAATAAAATTGACAAACTTCTAGCAAGACTGAGAAAAAAAAAAAAGGGAAAAAGATACAAAGTACCAATATCAGAAATGAAACAGGATACTGCTGTAGACCCTGTAAATATCAAAAGGGTAATACAAGAATACTGTGAATAAATCTACATGCATATATCTAAAAACTTAGGTGAGTGGATCGATTCCTCAAAAACACCAACTACCACAACTCACACTATATGAAACAGATAATTTGAATAGCCCTATAACTACTAAGGAAATTGAATCAGTAATTTTAAAACTTCCTATAAAAGAAAGCTCTGGGCTCAGAAGGCTTCATTGGAGAATTCTATGAAGTATTTAAAGAAAAATTAACGTGAATTCTATACAATCTTTGGTATAAAATGAAAGAGACTGGAATACCTCTCAATTCACTTTATGAAGCTAATATTAACCTGATACCAAAACCAGCAAAGACAGTATAAAAAAAGAGAGAGAAAACCACAGACCTATATCCCTCAGGAATATAAATGCAAAAATTCTTAACAAAATATTAGCAAGTTGAATTCAGCAATATATGAAAAGAATTTTATACCATGCCCAAGTGGGGTTTATTTCAGGGATGCAGCACTAGTTAAATATTCAGAAATCAATCACTGAAAAATTTCAATAGCCTTTCATGATAAAAACTTTCAGAAAACTAGGAAAAGAGGGGAATTTTCTGAACTTAATAAAGAACATTTACCAAAAAATCTATAACTAACATCATACTTAATGATAAAAGAATGAATGCTTCCTTTCTACAATCAAGAATAAGGCAAGAAATGTCCATTCTTACCACCACTATTCAACATAGTGTTGAAAGTTCTGGCCAGAGCAATAAGGCAAGAAAAGGAAATGAGGTACATACAGATTAGAAAGGAAGAAATAAAACTGCCCCAATTTGTAGATGACATGATATTCTACATAGAAAATCCCAAGGAATTTACAAAAATCTCCAAGAACTTATAAATTCAGCAAGATCACAGGTACAAGAGCAACATGCAAAAATCAATTTCATTTCTATATACCAGTAATGAACATCTGGAAACTTAAATTAAAAATAACAGAACCATTTGCAGTTGCTCAAAAAAAGTGAAATACTTAGGTGTAAATCTACCAATATACCTACAGGACTTGTATGCCAAAAACTACACAACACTGATGAAAGAAAGAAGATAAAAATAAATGGTGACATATTCTATGTTTCTTGATTGGAAAACTCAGCATAGCAAAGATGTCCAACCAATTTTCCAAGTTGATATACAGTTTAACACTCTTCCTATCAAAATCCAGGCAAGATTTTTTGTAGATTTAGCAAGATTATTCTAAAGTTTACATGGGGAGGCAAAGGAACTTGAAAAGCTAAAATGATTCTGAAAAAGAAGAATAAATTGAGAAGAATTAGTCTACCTGATTTTAAGGCTTTCTATATAACTATGGTAATCAAGACTGTGTGATATTAGAAAAAGGATAGACACATTGATCAATGGAATAAAGAGAGAACCAAGAAATCACTCCATATAGGTATGGCTACCTGATTTTTAACAAAGATGCATCAAAAAATGTGCTAAAGAAATTTGGTAACCATAGGCAAAAAATAACTAAATAAAAATAAAAAAGAATGTTAACCTGAACCTCCTATCATATAAAAAAGTTAACTCAAAATGGATCATAGGTATAAGTGTAAATGTAAAACTATAAAAATTTTAGAACATAATATAGGAGAGAATTGGGAGACTTAGGGGTCAGTAAAGAGTTATTTGACATGACACCGTAAAAGAAAATATTAATGAATTGGACTTCATCAAAATTTAAAACTTTTGCACTGCAAAAGACCTTGATGAAAACACAAGCTACAGAGTCAGAGAAAAAAATTTGCAAACCACATACCTAAGAAAAAACTTATATCTAGAACATATAGAGAACTCTCAAAACTCATCGTTAAAAAACCAAGCAATCCAATTAGAAAATGGGCAAAAGACATGAAGAGACATTTCACTGTACAGCATATGCAGATGGCAAATAAGTACACGAAAAGATGTTCAACACCACTAGCCATTAGGGAAATGCAAATTAAGAACATGATGAGATATTGGAACAGGTAATATCAAATGTAGTGACAAAATCAAATGCTGGCGAGAATGGAGAAAAACTCTGTCTCTCATACATTGCTGGTGGGATTGTAAAATGTTACAGTTAATCTGTAAGATAATTTGGCAGGTTCTTAAAAAATCTAAACATGCATATGACCCAGCAATTGCACTCCTGGACATTAGTCTCAAAGAAATGAAAACTTATATCCATCCAGAAACCTATACTGGCTTCTAGCAGTTTTATTTATAGTAGCTAAAAACTGGAAGCAACCAAAAAGGCCTTCTGTAAGTAAATGGTTAAATAAACAATGATACCTCTATACCATGGAACACTAACCAGAAATAAGATTTTTTTTTTCCTTTTTCTAAAGGTCTATCTGATTATATCTCACCTCATCCTCAGGCATTTCATGGTTTTCCATTATTCCAAAGGTGAAGATGTGCACATGTAACAAGCCTCAGAGGCCCAGCAGGACGCAGCCCAGTCGTCCACGCTCACCAAAAGCTGGTCTCTCTTGGCTCCTTTTATTTCCAAACACTCAACTCATTCACCTCATGGTAAATCTACCTCTGTTCGGGAGACAAACAACAGTCTCTGCCACAGTGGTATTCTCAGGGTAATACCGTTCAAACAAAACAAAACAAAGTACTTCCTCTCCATCTTCTCATTCCTTCTCCTTTATTAAATCAGAAAATCCAAGGTCAAGTCCTTCACCAACAGCAAGGAACTTAAGTTCTCTGAGGCTCAATTTTTCCACTTGAAAATTAGGGATTAGTAATATATACCAGGCTAGAGTCACGTGACACCCAAATTAAATTATGTGCCTGAAGTTGCTTTAGATACCATAAAGCACTATATAAATATAAGGAACTCTCATCAACAATCAAAAGCTCACCCCGTGAGAGCACTGTGGCAGGAGTGGGGAAGTGAGGAAGAAGGGGCCATCTTGGGAAACAACCAGGATGTTTGCCACCCAAAACTAGGAAAGAAGGAAAGATTTTTCGAGCACCTACTATGTACCAGTATCAGTCCTAGATGCTTTTACCCTTGACTGGCACTCATTAAATATGTTTAATGAATCACATTTAATCTTTTTTTTTTTTTTTTTTTTGCGGTACACGGGCCTCTCACTGCTGTGACTTCTCCCGTTGCGGAGCACAAGCTCCGGACGCTCAGGCTCAGCGGCCATGGCTCACGGGCCCAGCCGCTCCGCGGCATGTGGGATCTTCCCGGATCGGGGCACGAACCCGTGTCCCCTGCATCGGCAGGAGGACTCTCAACCACTGTGCCACCAGGGAAGGCCCACATTTAATCTTAAGAATAGGCCTTTGAAGCCTGAAATGGTGAAAAATTGCCCAACTGTAGAGATGTCACTAGAAATGGATCACTCTGAGCATCTCATGTGGTCGCGTATATATTATCTCTGTTCTTTCAGAGTTTCTTGGGCTGGTATAACTCCTACTGATTTCTTATCTAGCTCAGGGCATAAATGAACCACCACCCCATCACCAGGTTTACACTGGCTTGAACACAGCCCTCCTTCACTTACGGTAAAGCATTGCTGCAAGAGGGTCAGACTATAATCTGATCTCCTGCAATGTTACTTTAATCAATGTATCAATCTGTCAAGTACTTATTGCTTAGTTACTTGTTACAAGGTTCCATATACCACTTACAAGGAGGTAGCCACCAGGGGGTAGAATGAGGCAAGGAAGACAAAGAAGGATAGAGCATAGACCCTGTTCTCACAATGTTTGCAATCTATTTGAAAAAGCAATGTGTATACATGTCAAATGATAAGTAATCATGCCAAAAATAAATATAGCTTAGTGAATGCCTCATTGAAATGAGAAATTAGACCAAAGATGCCTTTGGAGTTCAGAGCATGGAAAAAGCTGGAGTAGTCTGTAAAATTTTTATAGAAGAGAAGGTATTTGAACAAGCCTTAAAAGGTAGTCTAAGAATTATGTGGGAGGATGAAAGAAGCAAAGACAAGACAGATGAGGCGGCAACAGGATAAGCAGGATCAGAAATGTTGACATGAATAAGAAATGTGGAATAGACTGACATGGCTGAAGAGAAGGATGGAAGACAGTTAAAACTTGGAGTTAAGAGGAAAAATGAGGTTAGAGTCTACAGTGAAGAAATTGGAATGCCAGGATAAAAGATTTGTTTTCTTATATATGTATGAGACAAAACAGAATTTTTGGGGTGCATTTTGTTTACTGGTTTCATGAAAATTCAATACTACCACATTTTTATTATATTGTTTAAAACTTAAGATCTTGGTCTTTCTTTGTTCCCTTTGTACAAGGCCAGAAGAGAAATATGAAATGTCACCAACAACGAGATATTCATGACCGGATCCAGCAACAGAATGACATCATTTCAGTTAGGTTTAAGCAGCCATTGCTGGTTCAAAGCTGTGATTTTCTTGATCACTTGGACCTTGACATATGTCCTAAAGGCAGAATTTGCTATTTGGATTCAATGCTTACTTTTTCCAACACAATTCTTTACTGGGAAATGTCTTCAAAGGGAACCAACTGACAAGGAGTTGGCCTTTAAGGCTGGGCTCAAAGGGACTTCTGTGTGCTATTTATCATTCTGCTCCTTGGTGGCAGTACAGAGGCCTCAATGCCCTCCTGGCTGACTAGACTGGAATCCTCTTGGCCATGACCTACGGCCTACCACATTTTGGCCTATGGCCTAAAACCATTAACCCAAAGACACCTCCTGGGTGTTGTTCTTCTGCCTTTGCTTAAGGGAATGGGGTGGCATGCCAGCTTTCAGAGGACACCCCAGTCTGATCCTAATTTCCCTCCTATTGTCCCCAATTCCTGACCCACAAGAATAGCCTGTCAGCTGTGGGCCTCAGAGCCTACTACTTGGGAGAGGCCCAGACTCAGCAACACAAGTGCTGTGGGCTACCCCACCAAGCAGGTCCCTTTTACACTGGCTGGCCACTGACTTCTACTTTTATGAATTACCAGTTCATATCTGTGGTATCCAGCCTCCAAGACTGGCCCCAGCAGTCCCTGCCTCCTGGTACTCATGCCCTTGTGTAGTCTCTTGCCACTTGTAAAAGCGTCAGTTTATGTGACCAATAGAGTATTGTAGTCGTAATGGTGACTTCTGCCTTGCTCTAATTCTGCCATTTAGTGAGAACACTCAAGCAACACTATTTGGAGAGGCCCATGTCCCTAGGAAGTGAGGCTTCTTGTCAACAGCTAGTGAGGAACTGAAAAAAAAAGGCATACCAAAAGCCATGTGTGTGAGCCATCCTCCCACCCCACTCAAACTTCAAATGGCTGCAGCCCTAGCAGACATCTTGACTGCAACTTTATAAAAGACCCTGAACCAAAACCACACAGCTAAACCACTCCCCAATTCCTGAGCCACAGAAACTGTTAGATAGCAAATGTTTGTCATTTTAAGCCACTGAGTTTTGAGATCATTTGTTGTGCAGTAATAGATAACCTATATAATATCACTTTGCCCATTTTTTCCTTTTACATCTTTTTCTTAGTAATTTTTAAGAGCTCTTTGTATATTAAATTTACTAATCCTTGGTCTATTTAAAGTCTAAATATATTCCTAAGTTTATTACCTTTATTATTTTTATTTTGGAACAAAAAATTATATTTATATACTCAAATATATTAATCATTTCTATTTTAGTTTTGCCTTATGTGTCATGTTTAGAGATTATAATTTAAATTCTTAATAAGTATTTGACTATATTTTCTTTCTGTAATTTTTTTCCTTTAAAATCTCAAAATTTAATTCATCTGGAATTTATTTTGGGTGTGGTATGAGATGGGAACCTAACTTTGTTTTCGTTCGTTTGATTTTGAGGATTTTTTCCCCAGTGTGTCTGTTAGTCATCTATATATCTTCTTTGGAAAAATGTCTATTCAGATCCTCTGCCCATTTCACTCCTTTAAATTTTTTAAAGAGCTAAAGGGAGAGAAAGAAAGTAGAAAAAAAAACAGCATAAGAGTGTATTCCCTAATGTTACCAGAAGCTCACTCTGGACAGCAGAATTATAAACGATTTAGATGTTTTTCATAATTTTCTGAATTTTCCAAATAATCTACAATGAGTCTATATTACTTTTATAGTTCAAGGAAATATTTTTAAAAGATAGATAGATGTCTGCGGTAATAAAGAGGAGAAACTGTTCTTTTAACAGCCACATAATCTCATAAACATTTCCCAATAGCCCTCAGACTATCCTGACAACGAGTGACGAAATAGTAGAATAGAGCTAGAGATCAATGAATACTGGAGAGCAAACCTGGTCAGCCTGTAAGACCAGGAACACGAGTTATTTATTTATGTATTCCCTACTGCAACCCAAGATGATCTTAGGCAACTTAAACATTTAAAAGACAGAGAATTATTATTTATCTCTCGTCCCTACCCATTTTCTAAGGAGGCTGGGCTCCACAGAGGGGACATATTTTTAGTTGATTCCAGAGATGGGCTGCAGTGTATAAGTCCAAGGCAGAAGGTGGAGAAGTACTAAATGTTCTGCAGAGAAAAGAGGAGGGTAATCAGAGTGGAGGTGGGGGATCAGGTGAAGGGAGCTGGGACTCAAAGAAGGAGTTTGGCTACAGGGAAGCACCAAGGAGAACAATCCACCACACTGTGAAGATTTAATGGGGAAGAAGTGACCTCAAAAGTTTATAGGATGGGTGACAATTCCAGTAGCTGTGCCGTGTAACGCCCTCCTCTATCTCTGCCATACGGTCTTTTGGGAAATCTGCTTCCTTACTCATCTTTTGGGGCTGGTAGATTCTTTCTAGGGAATGGGAAGAGGTTTTGTGTTCTGTATCAGTGGTGATAAAGGGTGTATATGATAACAGGTTATCAACATACATGCAATTTTTAAAGATTCACATGAGTGGATGAATAAAGCCAGTCAAAGCAAGTGTTTGTTTGGTTTTTTCAGAATGTACAACCCAGGTATCAAGTAAAGGGGCTTATGTCTGGAAACAGTATCATGTATGGTCAGGAGCTTGGGCTCTGGCACAAAGCAGATTAAGATTCCAGACCAGGTCCTTCTACTCACTAATCATGTGACCTTCTGAATGCTTATCTGTAAAGGAAGGATAACAATAAAGGGTTAAGTAAGACAATATAAGTAATGCATTTAACACAGTGAATGATTCAATATTGGCAGTTATCTCATGATAATCAGTCAAAAGCGTTCAGCCTTTCTGGGGTGTCTGATGCTGACTGTCTTTAGCATCTTTAATTTCTTCTTTTTTTATTATAAACAACAGCCGTTATTTACAAAGTGCCACGTGCAGTGCTAGCGCTAGTTATATAATATTTGTAGTGCTCACGACAACCCACAAGATGATTTTTATTACTCCTATTTTTCAAATGAGGACACAATTAAGCTAATTGACCTAAGGACACACAAGCTTGTCTGACCTCATTGCCCAAGTTTCTATCAGTCAGAATCACACCTTAGGGTTAAATGGGATCTGAGATCACATGATCTAAATTTTACTTAATAAGTGTGAGAAAAGATTCCTTTTTAATAAATTCTATTCTCTACTTTTAAGTTGTATCCTTATTACAAACTTGAACTATCCCTTCTTTCCTATCTCTGTGTTCTCTTGTATTCTTCATCTTGGTCCTTCCTTTGCAGCCTTTGGAAGAAATGGATAATGGGAGAGGACCAGAGGCCAAGAGGAAGGCTAGATGGAATGACAGGTGGATGTAGTGGCCTCTGTGGTTTAATCTATCCATGATTGGTCAACTGTGAATATTTCATCCTCCTTGTCAATGCCTAGTTCAAGAATGGCCAATTCTGGGCTTCCCTGGTGGCACAGTGGCTGAGAGTCCGCCTGACGATGCAGGGGACACGGGTTCGTGCCCTGGTACCGGAAGATCCCACATGCCACGGAGCAGCTGGGCCCGTGAGCCATGGACGCTGAGCTGAGCCTGCGCGTCCGGAGCCTGTGCTCCGCAACGGGAGAGGCCACAGCAGTGAGAGGCCCGCGTACCGCAAAAAAAAAAA